>NC_041390.1:626169925-626190832 GCF_002162155.2 Triticum dicoccoides | reverse complement strand
TCTCCTGGCGCGCCCTCCCTTGGTCGGCCAGCCTCCCCCCTCTAGTCCTTTATATACAGAGGCAGGGAACCCCAAAGAACACACAAGTTGATCCACGTGATCTATTCCTTAGCCGTGTGCGGTGCCCCCAGCCACCATAGTCCTCGATAATACTGTAGCGGAGTTTAGGCGAAGCCCTGCTGCTGTAGTACATCAAGATCGTCACCACGCCGTCGTGCTGACGGAACTCTTCCCCGACACTTTGCTGGATCGGAGTCCAGGGATCGTCATCGAGCTGAACGTGTGCTCGAACTCGGAGGTGCCGTAGTTTCGATGCTTGATCGGTTGGATCATGAAGACATACGACTACTTCCTCTATGTTGCGTCAACGCTACCGCAGTCGGTCTGAGTGGGTACGTAGACAACACTCTCCCCTCTCGTTGCTATGCATCACATGATCTTGCGTGTGCGTAGGAAATTTTTCTAAATTACTACGAAACCGAACAGTGGTATCCGAGCCTAGGTTATTTATGTTGATGTTATATGCACGAGTAGAACACAAGTGAGTTGTGGGCGATACAAGTCATACTGCCTACCAGCATGTCATACTTTGGTTCGGCGGTATTGTTGGACGAGACGACCCGGACCAACCTTACGCGTACGCTTACGCGAGACCGGTTCCCCCGACGTGCTTTGCACACAGGTGGCTTGCGGGCGACTGTCTCGAACTTTAGTTGAACCAAGTGTGGCTACGCCCGGTCCTTGCGAAGGTTAAAACGGAGTCTATTTGACAAACTATCATTGTGGCTTTGATGCGTAGGTAAGATTGGTTCTTACTTAAGCCCGTAGCAGCCACGTAAAACTTGCAACAACAAAGTAGAGGACGTCTAACTTGTTTTTGCAGGGCATGTTGTGATGTGATATGGTCAAGGCATGATGCTGAATTTTATTGTATGAGATGATCATGTTTTGTAACCGCGTTATCGGCAACTGGCAGGAGCCATATGGTTGTCGCTTTATTGTATGCAATGCAATCGCGAAGTAATGCTTTACTTTATTACTAAACGGTAGTGATAGTCGTGGAAGCATAAAATTGGCGAGACGACAACGATGCTGCGATGGAGATCAAGGTGTCGCGCCGGTGACGATGGTGATCATGACGATGCTTCGGAGATGGAGATCACAAGCACAAGATGATGATGGCCATATCATATCACTTATATTGATTGCATGTGATGTTTATCTTTTTATGCATCTTATCTTGCTTTGATTGACGGTAGCATTATAAGATGATCTCTCACTAAATTATCAAGATGTGTTCTCCCTGAGTATGCACCGTTGCCAAAGTTCGTCGTGCCCAGACACCACGTGATGATCAGGTGTGATAAGCTCTACGTCCATCTACAACGGGTGCAAGCCATTTTTGCACACGCAGAATACTCAGGTTAAACTTGACGAGCCTAGCATATGCAGATATGGCCTCGGAACACAGAGACCGAAAGGTCGAGCGTGAATCATATAGTAGATATGATCAACATAACGATGTTCACCATTGAAAACTACTCCATCTCACGTGATGATCGGTTATGGTTTAGTTGATTTGGATCACGTAATCACTTAGAAGATTAGAGGGATGTCTATCTAAGTGGGAGTTCTTAAGTAATTTGATTAATTGAACTTAAACTTATCATGAACTTAGTACCTGATAGTATCTTGCTTGTTTATGTTGATTGTAGATAGATGGCTCATGCTGTTGTTCCGTTGAATTTTAATGCGTTCCTTGAGAAAGCAAAGTTGAAAGATGATGGTAGCAATTACACGGACTAGGTCCGTAACTTGAGGATTATCCTCATTGCTGCACAGAAGAATTACGTCATGGAAGCACCGCTGGGTGCCAGGCCTGCTGCTGGAGCAACACCAGATGTTATGAACGTCTGGCAGAGCAAAGCTGATGACTACTCGATAGTTCAGTGTGCCATGCTTTACGGCTTAGAATCGGGACTTCAACGACGTTTTGAACGTCATGGAGCATATGAGATGTTCCAGGAGTTGAAGTTAATATTTCAAGAAAATGCCCGGGTTGAGAGATATGAAGTCTCCAATAAGTTCTATAGCTGCAAGATGGAGGAGAACAGTTCTGTCAGTGAGCATATACTCAAAATGTCTGGGTATAATAATCACTTGATTCAGATGGGAGTTAATCTTCCAGATGATTGCGTCATTGACAGAATTCTCCAATCACTGCCACCAAGCTACAAGAGCTTCGTGATGAACTATAATATGCAAGGGATGAACAAGACTATTCCCGAGCTCTTTGTGATGCTGAAAGCTGCGGAGGTAGAAATCAAGAAGGAGCATCAAGTGTTGATGGTTAACAAGACCACTAGCTTCAAGAAAAAGGGCAAAGGGAAGAAGAAGGGGAACTTCAAGAAGAACGGCAAACAAGTTGCTGCTCAGGAGAAGAAACCCAAGTCTGGACCTAAGCCTCAAACTGAGTGCTTCTACTGCAAGCAGACTGGTCACTGGAAGCGGAACTGCCCCAAGTATTTGGCGGATAAGAAGGATGGCAAGGTGAACAAAGGTATATGTGATATACATGTTATTGATGTGTACCTTACTAGAGCTCGCAGTAGCACCTGGGTATTTGATACTGGTTCTGTTGCTAATATTTGCAACTCAAAACAGGGACTACGGATTAAGTGAACACTGGCGAGGGACGAGGTGACGATGTGTGTGGGAAACGGTTCCAAAGTCGATGTGATCGCAGTCGGCACGCTACCTCTACATCTACCTTCGGGATTAGTATTAGACCTAAATAATTGTTATTTGGTGCCAGCGTTGAGCATGAACATTATATCTGGATCTTGTTTAATGTGACACTCCAAAAAAATTTATTTGGTTTTTCAGCAAAAACTTTGTTGGTTTTTGAAAAGAGGCCATTTAAAATTTTTCCAGAAAACCTTCCTCTTACAAAAACTTCTTTGGCAAGGATTTTATTTTTGTATCTTCTTCAAACTATGGTGTTTGATCATTTAAAAACTCCTTCTCTAATGGTTCCCTTCTCAAAGTATATTTTTGGAAATTATTCTTTTTCTTATAAAAAGAACTCTGTGAATTTTGAGGTTTTTCTTATCTTGAAAACCACCCATGGTTTTACCATGTCCTCTATAGTAAATCTTCTTAAAATCCCTCCCTCCACCTTTGACAATCTAGATTCTCTGTCTCAACAAGTCCAAACAAGTTTTGGATTTTATTTCAATTATTTTATCTCTCAAATCATTTCTGCCAATTATTTTGAGCATGAGTGATTTTCAAAGCAAGTACCTCATTGCCTTTGAGTTTTTACCTCAAATCAACTTCCCTGGATAGTCCTTGGTACCCACAACCTAGAACCATCTTGATCCACTCTCCTTCTTTTCAAAAATTTCAAATTTCACTCTCTGCAAGTTTGGACCAGGTTTGCCAAATTTGGTGAAATTCATATCTCCTATTCTCCAAAAATTCCACAAAAATTCAAGCAGCCTCCTGGTGCAATGAGAGGCCACCCCACCAAGTTTCAGCTCAAGGAAAAATCCCTAGATGCCTAG
This sequence comes from Triticum dicoccoides, assembly GCF_002162155.2. Classification (NCBI taxonomy): domain Eukaryota; kingdom Viridiplantae; phylum Streptophyta; class Magnoliopsida; order Poales; family Poaceae; genus Triticum; species Triticum dicoccoides. Next base: position 626,187,266 of record NC_041390.1, on the reverse strand, counting down.
ATCATTCTGTCGAACACCTTGCAGGCACTGTTTCTGTTCATCTTCAGTTAACTTCAGGGTTCAGTGTCGTTTCTCTTTGTCAGATTTCAGTCACGCGGCCACAGTGCGCCCTGGCACGATGCTCGCGGCCTCTTCCTCTTGGCCAGCACCTCGCACGCACGCTTGGCCGATTCCTGGCGTCGGTGGCGACGAGCCTCGCCGGTGTTGGAGGTTTCTGCGGTGGCTGCGCCACCCGTGGCGGCCAGCGAGGGCCCGAGCCCGCTCACCACGCCACCCGGCGCCGCCCAACGCCCCCTGGCTCTCCGCGTGTCCCTGCCATGCCAGCGCACGCCCGTGGCACCGTCGCCGTGGCCCGGCAAGCACGGAACGTGCTCCCTGCTGCCGACGGGCCCGCGCCGCCCCGTTCCGTCGAGCTCGCCCAAAGCGCCCAATCCTGGCTCGTTTAGCACCTAAATGGACCTAGTGAACCCCCACGACGGCGCTCAACCCCTAAACCTCCCCGACCAATGCCATGCGCCGCCGTAAACTTCACCGAAGAACTCCGTTCACGGCCACCGCCTCGGACCGCCTATAAAAAGGGCTCCCGAGCTCGCTCTCGAGCACACACCCCCTTTGCATCTCACCAGCACACCGCCAGGCCAACAGGGGGACCTCGAGGAGGTCTCCTCCCCCAGCTCCGGCCGACCCGATCCGCCTCGGCCTCCGTCTCGATTCGCTCCGGTGAGGCCGTATCCGGCGCCCAAATTCTATCAGATACCCCCTCTAGCTACCAGAGGTCTAACCCCCTCCTCAATTTGATCTCCGCAGCTCTCTTCGACGAGGCCCTCGACCACCCGAACCGCCGTCCGCCGGAGCAAGGCTCGCCATTGACGTGGTACTCGCCGGCGACCACCACCACCACCAACCGACGCTGAATGGCGCCCTGAACACGGAGGTACTCTCCGATCTCCCTGCCTCGCCGTGGATCACCGCCGGCGACCACCGTGGCTCTCGGGCACCGTCGAGCTCTGCCGCCCTGTTTGAAAATTCAAACCTGACGGGCGGGACCCGCCTGTCAACCTCTCTGTCCTTTCTAAACGAACCGTTTTCTGAAAACGTTTTCTGCCAAATGTGTTTTCCCGCTGGGCCGGCGCATTCTTATTCGAATCGTTTTCTGTTTTTATAAGTTAGCCCCTGGGAACTTTCTATTTCATTACAGATGAGTCCCTGGACTAAAATCCTTATAACTTTTTAACAGAAAAGTATTTTCGATTGATCCTTTTTCTGTTCTCCTTAAAATTTTGTCTAGTTTTTTATAAAATTTATTTGAAAAATATTTGGAGAAATTTTTGTGCACCTCACGGTATTCATGATAGCGCGTATATTTTCTTTATGCCGTAGATACCGAAGGAGGTGACGGGACCGCGAACTTCACCAAGCTAGGCTCCGACTACTCTGAACCAGGCAAGCATGTTTGAACTTTTGATATGATGATTGTTTTGGCATGTTTGCATTAAGTAGTTTCATGGCATGTTGATGAGCATACCGACGAATGTCATGTTACATGCAACGATGAGGCAAGTGAGTTTCGATAATCCATAAGTGGATGGATGTGAGTATGCATGGCCATGTGTTGGCATGAGGATGGGTAAGATGGCAGTGTTGTAGCATGCCAGTCTTATGCCAGACTATATGACTTCAGTGACAACCCGTATCAGTCCAGTTCCTTCCATTCTTCCTTCCCTGTACTACCACATGTTTTCCGCAAGGAATATGGCTTAGTAAGTTGCAAACCGCTTTCCTGGTACACACCAAAAAGGAGAGGCCGTGATGATGGTTCCATGGCCCTGGATTAAAGCCAGTCATCAGGTCAGGGGGCATGGGTGTTTCCGGTTGGGACCGAGAGGGGGGCACCCCTTAGAGCGCACGTATATAAATTTGATCCCATGCTATTTGAGATTGTGATCTCCCCGTCTCAAAAGTTTTTCTTGGACGATGTCTAGGGTGATTCCTGGCATCGAGAGGTAGGATGGGTGTGTACTGGTTAGCCGTGTTTTCTTCCGAAATACCGTAAACGGAACTAGTCCTTCGTGACTACGGAAATCCGTTGGCTGTGGGAAAAATTTTGTACAAACTCTGCAGAGTCATACCTTCCTTTGAATCATCTATTCCATGTCCAAGTTCGGTATTATCTTATCCTGACAAATGTCAGTTTTGATGACAGATACTCCGGTGAATCACATGAGTGCTAAGTCCGGTTAAATGTTTATTCCTGTGGATGGACTAACCCGTTTATTTTCATGAATTGAATATTTATTATGAGTATCATTTACTTGTGAATAAACGCCCTTTTTGTGATGTCGCTCAGACGTCCGACTGTGGCATTGTTATTATTTACTTTCAATAAAAGCCCTTTCTTTGATGTGCTCAGACGTCCGACTGTGGCATTGTTATATTTTACTTTCAATGAAAGCCCTTTCTGCGATGTCGCTCAGACGTCCGACTGTGGCATTTCTTTTAAAGCCCTTTACGTGGCGTCGTTTAGACGCCCGACTGTGGCATTTCTTTTAAAGCCCTTTATGTGGCGTCGCCCAGACGCCCGACTGTGGCATTTCTTTTAAAGCCCTTTATGTGGCGTCGCCCAGACGCCCGACTGTGGCATTTCTTTTAAAGCCCTTTATGTGGTGTCGCCTAGACGCCCGACTGCGGCGTGATTTATTTATTTATCTTCCTATCGAGGTGTCGCTTCAGAGACCCGATTGGGTTTACGGTATTTTGTTGGGTTTTCGAGCGGACTACCGCCGACCCCCTTTTTACCTGTCTTGTTTTTACAAATTAATGTGCCACTGTTAAAATTAATCATGACGCATCCATGCATGCATTTGTTATATCTTACGTCCGAACTGTCTTGCGAGTACTTTCAAAGTACTCACCTGGCTTGTTGATTTGGCCAGATGCTGACGAAGGCGATCTCATGGATGAAGAATTTGATAGCGAGTCCGACGCCTAGAGGAATCCCAGTCAGTCTCGTGCGACCCTGGATTTGGTCACTGTATTATATCCGCTTCCGCTACCAAATAAATTCATCGAGCCTCACCTCGACGCTCGATGAGATGCCAGTTTTAGAGTCATGTATCTCACTCCCCGCTGTGTTTTTCCACCACCACCCTATCCTCGAGTCAGTAGTATGCCTCCACACCACTGTGCCATGTTTGCCATTATGTATAATTATTGGCATGCTTGTAATAATTTGGTTGAGCAACCGTAGCTCGACCCTGTAATATATTTTATGCTAATGGCTTATTGTATCAAGAATTTGTCTACCGGTAAGGAGGATTTTTCTCATACTGGACTCAAAAATTGGTTTCTCAATAAACATTTTTATTGGAAAACCGGTCGTGACAAGCTTGGTACCAGAGCCAGGCTGACTGTAGGAAGCCACTAGGTGCGATCGCTAATTGGTTATTAGCATGATAGAGTCAATTTATATTTTTTTTGCAATTGTAGTCATTTTCTGACAGTCAGCATAAATTTATGATCTGACCATTCAGAATTTTTGCCTACTTTTGTAGATGGCCGACAACAGCTGCGAGTCTCAGACCTTCGCCAACGTGCCCGATGGGTTCGTCAAGCTTCTCTCCTTCATCGTTCAGGTCGCGATGGGGCCATCTGTGCGCCCAGTCTTCACTCTCTGCCAGCACCGAGTCAACGACAGTCTGACCATGCACCAGGCCGCGGTGCAGTTCAAGGGAGGGTGTGGTGAGTTACGCCGCTTCCGGTTCTTGGGAAGAGCCATGCCTACGGAGAGGCATGCTATGCAGATGGCAGCCCGCGAGGCGATAGCTCGTCTCAGGGATGTCCTCCCCGTGATGAAGACTCGTCATTACCGTTATCTTCCATGCCATGTGCCTTACACCTGTCACTACGCATTCTCCTGCCCCAGAGGAGAATGAGACGAGGCTTTTGAGATGCTTATTGAGTATCTCCGGGCCCTGGAGGCAGCCTTCGACAACCTAGTGGACGACTTCGTGGCTGCCCGCATGGACTCAGTCCATGGCTGTGCCGCCAACAGGAGGGAGCTCCTGCCCACCGCACTGCCACTGACTTTTGTCTCGTCCTCAGCATCTTATGCACCTACTCGTCGCCTGCCTTCTACCAAAGAATTCAACCAAGTCATTGCGCCCACTCCAGCGCGCACTGCACCACCCTTCGCGCCCACTCCTGTTCGTGTTGTTCCGCCTCTGGCACCCGCTCCATCTACTCGGCGCAACACTACACGTATGGAGCCTATTAGCGAGGAGGAAGTCGAGTCCCCCGCCTCTCTACGCCTCACCCTCGGCAGGGAAAAGGAGATCGTCAACATCTCCGCCTGAGTACGCTTAGCCGCCATGCAATGTACCGCTTTGTACGATATGTTTATATGTACATAGGTTGTGAAAAGTAGCCTGTTTGCGCATCATGTAGGATCTGGAGGAGTGCACTAGCCTAAATAATATGTCAGGATTATGTACGCATATCCTGAGTGATGTATTGTATAATTACCGCCTGCGTGTAAGATATGTAATGAGCAGTCCTTCTCCGCGTGCAAATCGATTTGTTTTTCTTAAGTAAGCTTGGTTATTTAATTTATTTGCCAGCTTTGTGCATTTATGGAATTGTTTCTGCGACCCTTTTCACTTTCTTATGGGCTTTACAAAATATATCCCCAGAGTGAAAAATGTCTCGTCCTTGGACTCGCTCCATGCCAACTCCACCAGAGGAAAATTATGACACACAACCCAGCAACAAGTTCACACAGGGATAGTCAAGCCAACAGGGCAGTGAATCAGCACTTTCACAAATGTGTCGCCTTTATGAGCAGAGTCAGCAACAACATCGGGAAATGATGAACCAAGTCATCAACATGGGAAATCACCATGGACAGTATCAGCAGCATTCCAAGTTATCTGAGCTACAGAAGACACGTCCCCAAACATTTTCTCATACTGACAAGCCTCTTGAAGCCGAGGATTGGCTTCGAGATATGGAGAGAAAATTAATTATTGCAAAATGTTCAGACCTCGAGAAAGTACTATATGCTCCGCACTATCTCACAGGAGCAGCCGCATCATGGTGGGAGAATTTCCTGCACATGCACCCCAACGAAAATGATATAACCTGGGATGATTTCAAGGAAGGTTTCTGTGGTGCACACATTCCTAAAAGTATTATGAAAATCAAGAAGAGAGAGTTCGATGACCTCAAACAAAGGAACATGACAGTGTCAGAATACAACGGTCAATTTACTCTATTGTCTCGCTACGCCAATGAAGAACGTATGACTGAAAGCAAGAAGATGGAAAAATTCCTTGACAGTCTAGCGCCCGCGCTTAAATGCCAACTGGTCGTGCACACTTTTCCAGATTTTAAGACACTAGTGGACAAAGCCATTACTCTGGAAAATGAGAGACGTAGCTTGGAGGATTTCCGCAAGCGAAAAAGAGACCAGACTACTCTTGCGCGCAACCACCAAAGCAAGACAGATTTTCAGAAAGGTGGGACACACAAACCTACGACAAATGTCTCACGCCCAACCAAGAATTTCCATGCAAGGGACAAGGAGTTCACATATCGCCCAGGCGTTACTTGCTACGCTTGTGGAGAAGAAGGGCACTATGCCAAACAGTGCCCCAAGCCAAGGAACTCGACCCCGAAGCCAAACAACGGTGAAAATAATTCAGCGCCCAAGCGCAACAATTTCAAGCCCAACAACAACCACAGGAAGGGTCATCTGAACCACGTGACCAAAGAAGAAGCACAAAACTCTCCGGATATCGTACTCGGTACGTTTCCTGTCAACACAATACCTGCAATGGTTTTGTTTAATTCTGGAGCTTCTCACTCATTCATTTCGAAAAGTTTTGCTTTGCAAAATAATTTTTCGATGCTTCCTCTGGAAAAATCCATGATGATCAAGTCCCCTGGGATTCAGCAAGTTACTCAGAGTTACTGTCAGAATGTGGTTATTGAGTTCGAAGGATTGAAATTTCACGCCAATCTTATTGTGTTGGAAAATAAAGGACTGGATGTCATCCTAGGGATGGACTAGTTAACCACCAACAAAGGTTTTATTGACTGTTTCAACCGGACCGTAATTCTCACACACCACCTCGGGAAGACAATAAAAGTATCAGCCAAAGAAAGAAAAATACCCCGGCAGCCGATATTGAATAAGGTGGACGTTTCTGAGCTAAACAAGGTTCCAGTAGTATGTGAATTTCCAGACGTATTTCCCGAAGAACTACCAGGCATGCCACCAGACCGAGAGATAGAAATCAGCATTGAGCTAGCACCAGGAACCACCCCCATATACAAGAAACCATACAGAATGGCACCATCCGAGTTGATTGAGTTGAAGAAACAAATAAAGGAATTGCTGGACAAGGGATACATTCGAGCCAGCTCCTCACCTTGGGGATCACCAATTTTACTTGCCAAAAAGAAGGATGGAACACTGAGATTGTGCATTGACTACCGAGCACTTAACATGGTCACAGTCAAGAACAAATACCCGATGCCACGGATAAATGATTTATTTGATCAGCTCGCTCAGGCCAAGGTATTCTCAAAAATTGACTTAAGGCCAGGATACCATCAATTAAAAGTACGAACAGAAGATATCCCCAAAACAGCCTTCACCTCCAGATATGGACTATATGAGTTCACAGTAATGCCTTTTGGATTAACGAATGCCCCCGCATATTTTGTTCACCTCATGAACAAAGTATTTATGAAGTTTATGGACAAGTTCGATGTGGTATTTATCGATGATATTCTGATATACTCCAAGACACCAGAAGAGCACGCGGAACATCTCAGTATTATGCTAGGAGAACTCAGGAAACATCAATTGTATGCCAAGTTCAGCAAGTGCGAATTTTTGCTAAGACAAGTAGGCTTTCTAGGCCATGTGCTGACCCAAGACGGTATCGCAGTGGACCCGGAGAAAGTCAGGGCCATACTTGGCTGGAAGTCACCAGCCAGCGTAACGGACATATGAAGTTTCTTGGGAATGGCAGGATATTACCACAGATTTATTGAAGGATTCTCCACCATAGCCAAGCCAATGACGCAGTTACTCAAGAAGGACAAGAAGTTCGAATGGACAGAAGCCTGCGAGAAAAGTTTCCAAGAGCTAAAACGGAAATGAACGACAGCACCGGTATTAATTGTGCCAGACATACACAAGAATTTTGAAGTATATTGTGACGCATCCCGAGAAGGCCTCGGGTGCGTCTTGATGCAAGAAGGCAAGGTTGTCGCATACGCTTCAAGGCAACTTCGCAAGCATGAGGAAAATTATCCCACTCATGACTTAGAAATGGCAGCAGTCATTCATGCACTCAAGGAATGGAGGCATTTCTTGCTTGGAAATCGATGTGAAATATACACGGACCATAAAAGTCTCAAATATATTTTCACACAGCCAGAACTAAACTTACGGCAACGACGCTGGTTGGACTTGGTAAAGGATTATGATGTTGGTATCCACTATCATCCAGGAAAAGCAAATGTAGTGGCCGATGCTCTTAGTCGGAACCCCAGCTCCGAGGAAAACAGTCTGCAAAGCTTGAGACCTGAATTCCAACAAGAATTTGCCAAACTCAACTTGTTAATGATCGCGGAAGGCACCATATCAAACTTGGAAATACAGCCCGACCTTGTGGAGAGAATTAAAGAAGCTCAGCCTGGTCACCCCAGCATCGAGGGAATTAAAAGAAAGGTGAGTATGGGCAAGGCCTCGGAGTTCGTCATAGACGATGGAGGAATATTATGGTACGGAGACACACTCTGCGTGCCGAATATAGAGGACCTGAAACAGCAAATTCTAGCTGAAGCCCACACCGCCCCATATTCGATCCACCCTGGAGTAACCAAAATGTATAAGGATATTCAGGAAAGATTTTGGTGGCACGGTATGAAGAGGGACATAGCCACATTCGTTGCATGTTGAGATTCTTGTCAACGCATAAAAGTTGAGCATCAAAGACCAGCCGGACTACTGCAACCAAACAAAATACCTGAGTGGAAATGGGATGAAATAGGGATGGATTTCATTGTCGGACTACCTCGGTCATGACACGGGAATGATGCCATATGGGTCATCACCGATAGATTAACCAAGGTGGCACATTTCATTCCAGTGAAGACAACCTACAACACTCAGAGGCTTGCCAGGATTTATCTCTCCCGTATAGTTTGTCTGCATGGAGTCCCGAAGACTATAATATCCGACAGAGGCACTCAGTTCGTCTCGAGATTCTGGGATCATTTACAACAGGCTCTGGGAACTCAACTGGCCTTCCGTACAGCCTACCATCCCCAGACTGATGGACAGACCGAACGCGTAAACCAAATTTTAGAAGACATGCTGAGAGCATGTGTCCTCACCTATGGAACCAGTTGGGAAGAAAGCCTGCCATATGCCGAGTTCGCATACAACAACAGTTACCAGGCCAGCCTGCAAATGGCACCTTTTGAAGCCCTATACGGACGGAGATGTCATACCCGACTAAATTGGTCAGAAACTGGAGACAGCCGTATCTTCGGCCCAGACATGCTCAAAGAAGCCGAGGAAAAGGTCAAGCTAATCAGGGACTGACTCAAGACTGCTCAAAGTCGACAGAAGAGTTATTACGATCAGAAACATCATGGGGTCAGCTTCGAACCTGGTGAGTTTGTGTACCTACGAGTATCACCTATGAGGGGACTACAATGGTTTAAGATTAAGGGGAAGTTAGCACCAAGATTCATTGGACCATTCTGCATAGTGGCACGAAGAGGCACTGTAGCCTACCATCTAGACTTACCCGAAGAATTGTCCGACATCCACGACGTGTTCCACGTCTCTCAATTTAGGAAGTGCGTAAGCAAACCAGAGAAGCAAGTATCCCATGAGAACATTGACGTGCAGCCAGACCTCACCTATCGAGAACGCCTAGTAAAAATATTAGAGGAGTCTGAAAGGAGGACCCGACAGAAAACCATCAAGTTTTTCAGAGTTCAGTGGAGCAATCACACCGAAAGTGAAGCAACCTGGCAAAGGGAGGATTTCCTTCGGACAGAGCATCCACACTTATTTAAGGATCAGCTGAAATCTCGGGGACGAGATTTTTCCTAAGGGGGTAGGTGTTGTGACACTCCCAAAAAATTTATTTGGTTTTTCAGCAAAATCTTTGTTGGTTTTTGAAAAGAGGCCATTCTAAATTTTTCCAGAAAACCTTCCTCTTAAAAAAACTTCTTTGGCAAGGATTTTATTTTTGTATCTTCTTCAAACTATGGTGTTTGATCATTTAAAAATTCCTTCTCTGATGGTTCCCTTCTCAAAGTATATTTTTGGAAATTATTCTTTTTCTTATAAAAAGAACTCTGTGAATTTTGAGGTTTTTCTTATCTTGAAAACCACCCATGGTTTTACCATGTCCTCTATAGTAAATCTTCTCAAAATCCCTCCCTCCACCTTTGGACAATCTAGATTCTCTGTCTCAACAAGTCCAAACAAGTTTTGGATTTTATTTCAATTATTTTATCTCTCAAATCATTTCTGCCAATTATTTTGAGCCTGAGTGATTTTCAAAGCAAGTACCTCATTGCCTTTGAGTTTTTACCTCAAATCAACTTCCCTGGATAGTCCTTGGTACCCACAACCTAGAACCATCTTGATCCACTCTTCTTCTTTTCAAAAATTTCAAATTTCACTCTCTGCAAGTTTGGACCAGGTTTGCCAAATTTGGTGAAATTCATATCTCCTATTCTCCAAAAATTCCACAAAAATTCAAGCAGCCTCCTGGTGCAATGAGAGGCCACCCCACCAAGTTTCAGCTCAAGGAAAAATGCCTAGATGCCTAGATCATTCTGTCGAACACCTTGCAGGCACTGTTTCTGTTCATCTTCAGTTAACTTCAGGGTTCAGTGTCGTTTCTCTTCATCAGATTTCAGTCACGCGGCCACAGTGCGCCCTGGCACGATGCTCGCGGCCTCTTCCCCTTGGCCAGCACCCCGCACGCACGCTTGGCCGATTCCTGGCGTCGATGGCGACGAGCCTCGCCGGCGTTGGAGGTTTCTGTGGTGGCTGCGCCACCCGTGGCGGCCAGCGAGGGCCCGAGCCCGCTCGCCACGCCACCCGGCGCCGCCCAATGGCCCCTGGCTCTCCGCGTGTCCCTGCCATGCCAGCGCACGCCCGTGGCACCGTTGCCGTGGCCCGGCAAGTACGGAACGTGCTCCCTGCCGCCGACGGGCCCGCGCCGCCCCGTTCCATCGAGCTCACCCAAAGCGCCCAATCCTGGCTCGTTTAGCACCTAAACGGACCAAGTGAACCCCCACGACGGCGCTCAACCCCTAAACCTCCCCGACCAATGCCCTGCGCCGCCGTAAACTTCGCCGAAGAACTCCGTTCACGGCCACCGCCTCGGACCGCCTATAAAAAGGGCTCCCGAGCTCGCTCTCGAGCACACAACCCCTCTGCATCTCACCAGCACCCCGCCAGGCCAACAAGGGGACCTCGAGGAGGTCTCCTCCCCCAGCTCCGGCCGCCCCGATCCGCCTCGGCCTCCGTCTCGATTCGCTCTGGTGAGGCCATCTCCGGCGCCCAAATTCTGTCAGATACCCCCTCTAGCTACCAGAGGTCTAACCCCCTCCTCAATTTGATCTCCATAGCTCTCTCCGACGAGGCCCTCGACCACCCGAACCGTCGTCCGCCGGAGCAAGGCTCGCCGTCGGCGTGGTACTCGCCAGCGACCACCACCACCACCAACCGATGCGGAATGGCGCCCTGAACACGGAGGTACTCTCCGATCTCCCTGCCTCGCCGTGGATCACCGCCGGCGACCACCGTGGCTCTCGGGCACCGTCGAGCTCTGCCGCCCTGTTTGAAAATTCAAACCTGATGGGCGGGACCCGCCTGTCAGCCTCTCTTTCCTTTCTAAGCAAACCGTTTTCTGAAAATGTTTTCTGCCAAATGCGTTTTCCCGCTGGGCCGGCGCATTCTTATTCGAATCGTTTTCTGTTTTTATAAGTTAGCCCCTGGGAACTTTCTGTTTCATTATAGATGAGTCCCTGGACTAAAACCCTTATAACTTTTTAACAGAAAAGTATTTTTGATTGATCCTTTTTTTGTTCTCCTTAAAATTTTGTCTAGTTTTTTATCAGATTTATTTGAAAAATATTTGGAGAAATTTTTGTGCACCTCACGGTATTCACGATAGCGCGTATATTTTCTTTATGCCGTAGATACCGAAGGAGGTGACGGGACCGCGAACTTCACCGAGCTAGGCTCCGACTACTCTGAACCAGGCAAGCATGTTTGAACTTTTGATATGATGATTGTTTTGGCATGTTTGCATTAAGTAGTTTCATGGCATGTTGATGAGCATACCGACGAATGTCATGTTACATGCAACGATGAGGCAAGTGAGTTTCGATAATCCTAAGTGGATGGATGTGAGTATGCATGGCCATGTGTTGGCATGAGGATGGGTAAGATGGCAGTGTTGTAGCATGCCAGTCTTATGCCAGACTATATGACTTCAGTGACAACCCGTATCAGTCCAGTTCCTTCCATTCTTCCTTCCCTGTACTACCACATGTTTTCCGCAAGGAATATGGCTTAGTAAGTTGCAAACCGCTTTCCTGGTACACACCAAAAAGGAGAGGCCGTGATGATGGTTCCATGGCCCTGGATTAAAGCCAGTCATCAGGTCAGGGGGCATGGGTGTTTCCGGTTGGGACCGAGAGGGGGGCACCCCTTAGAGCGCGCGTATATAAATTTGATCCCATGCTATTCGAGATTGTGATCTCCCCGTCTCAAAAGTTTTTCTTGGATTCTTGGATGATGTCTAGGGTGATTCCTGGCATCGAGAGGTAGGATCGGTGTGTACTGGTTAGCTGTGTTTTCTTCCGAAATACCGTAAACGGAACTAATCCTTCGTGACTACGGAAATCCGTTGGCTGTGGGAAAATTTTTGTACAAACTCTGCAGAGTCATACCTTCCTTTGAATCATCTATTCCATGTCCAAGTTCAGTATTATCTTATCCTGACAAATGTCAGTTTTGATGACAGATACTCTGGTGAATCACATGAGTGCTAAGTCCGGTTAAATGTTTATTCTTGTGGATGGACTAACCCGTTTATTTTCATGAATTGAATATTTATTATGAGTATCATTTACTTGTGAATAAAAGCCCTTTTTGTCATGTCGCTCAGACGTCCGACTGTGGCATTGTTATTATTTACTTTCAATAAAAGCCCTTTCTGTGATGTGCTCAGACGTCCGACTGTGGCATTGTTATATTTTACTTTCAATGAAAGCCCTTTCTGCGATGTCGCTTAGACGTCTGACTGTGGCATTTCTTTCAAAGCCCTTTATGTGGCGTCATTCATACGCCCGACTGTGGCATTTCTTTTAAAGCCCTTTATGTGGCGTCGCCCAGACGCCCGACTGTGGCATTTCTTTTAAAGCCCTTTATGTGGCGTCGCCCAGACGCCCGACTGTGGCATTTCTTTTAAAGCCCTTTATGTGGTGTCGCCTAGACACCTGACTGCGGCGTGATTTATTTATTTATCTTCCTATCGAGGTGTCGCTTCAGACACCCGATTTGGTTTACAGTATTTTGTTGGGTTTTCGAGCGGACTACCGCCGACCCCCTTTGTACCTATCTTGTTTTTACGAATTAATGTGCCACTATTAAAATTAATCATGACGCATCCATGCATGCATTTGTTATATCTTACGTCCAAACTGTCTTGCGAGTACTTTCAAAGTACTCACCTGGCTTGTTGATTTGGCCAGATGCTGACGAAGGCGATCTCATGGATGAAGAATTTGATAGCGAGTCCGACGCCTAGAGGAATCCCAGTCAGTCTCGTGCGACCCTGGATTTGGTCACTGTATTATATCCCCTTCCGCTACCAAATAAATTCATCGAGCCTCACCTTGACGCTCGATGAGATGCCAGTTTTAGAGTCATGTATCTCACTCCCCGCTGTGTTTTTCCACCACCACCCCATCCTCGAGTCAGTAGTATGCCTCCACACCACTGTGCCATGTCCGCCATTATGTATAATTATTGGCGTGCTTGTAATAATTTGGTTGAGCAACCGTAGCTCGACCCTGTAATATATTTTATGCTACTAGCTTATTGTATCAAGAATTTGTCTACCGGTAAGGAGAATTTTTCTCATACTGGACTCAAAAGATTGGTTTCTCATTAAACATTTTTATTGGAAAACTGGTCGTGACATTTAGTGCGAGATGGTTATTCATTTAAATCAGAGAATAATGGTTGTTCTATTTATATGAGTAATATATTTTATGGTCATGCACCCTTGAAGAGTGGTCTATTCTTATTGAATCTCGATAGTACTAATACACATATTCATAATGTTGAAGCCAAAAGATGCAGAGTTGATAATGAAAGTGCAACTTATTTGTGGCACTGTCGATTAGGTCATATCGGTGTAAAGCGCATGAAGAAACTCCATACTGATGGACTTTTGGAACCACTTGATTATTAATCACTTGGTACTTGCGAACCGTGCCTCATGGGCAAGATGACTAAAACACCGTTCTCCGGTACTATGGAGAGAGCAATAGATTTGTTGGAAATCATACATACCGATGTATGTGGTCCGATGAATATTGAGGCTCGTGGCGGATATCGTTATTTTCTCACCTTCACAGATGATTTAAGCAGATATGGATATATCTACTTAATGAAACATAAGTCTGAAACATTTGAAAAGTTCAAAGAATTTCAGAGTGAAGTTGAAAATCATCGTAACAAGAAAATAAAGTTTTCTATGATTTGATCGTGGAGGAGAATATTTGAGTTACGAGTTTGGTGTACATTTGAAAAACTGTGGAATAGTTTCGCAACTCATGCCACCTGGAACACCACAGCGTAATGGTGTGTCCGAACGTCGTAATCGTACTTTACTAGATATGGTGCGATCTATGATGTCTCTTACAGATTTACCGCTATCGTTTTGGGGTTATGCTTTAGAGACGGCCGCATTCACGTTAAATAGGGCACCGTCAAAATCCGTTGAGACGACACCTTATGAACTATGGTTTGGCAAGAAACCAAAGTTGTAGTTTCTTAAAGTTTGGGGCTGTGATGCTTATGTGAAAAAGCTTCAACCTGATAAGCTCGAACCCAAATCGGAGAAATGTGTCTTCATAGGATACCCAAAGGAGACTGTTGGGTACACCTTCTATCACAGATCCGAAGGCAAGACATTCGTTGCTAAGAATGGATCCTTTCTAGAGAAGGAGTTTCTCTCGAAAGAAGTGAGTGGGAGGAAAGTAGAACTTGACGAGGTAACTGTACCTGCTCCCTTATTGGAAAATAGTACATCACAGAAAACTGTTTCTGCGACATCTATACCAATTAGTGAGGAAGCTAATGATGTTGATCATGAAACTTCAGGTCAAGATACTACTGAACCTCGTAGATCGACCTGAGCGAGATCCGCACCAGAGTGGTACGGTAATCCTGTTCTGGAAGTCATGCTACTAGATCATGATGAACCTACGAACTATGAAGAAGCGATGGTGAGCCCAGATTCCGCAAAGTGGCTTGAAGCCATGAAATCTGAGATGGGATCCATGTATAAGAACAAAGTATGGACTTTGGTTGACTTGCCCGATGATCGGCAAGCAATTGAGAATAAATGGATCTTCAAGAAGAAGACTGATGCTGATGGTAATGTTACTGTCTACAAAGCTCGACTTGTTGCAAAAGGTTTTCGACAAGTTCAAGGGGTTGACTACGATGAGACCTTCTCACCCGTAGCGATGCTTAAGTCTGTCCGGATCATGTTAGCAATTGCCGCATTTTATGATTATGAAATTTGGCAGATGGATGTCAAAACTGCATTCCTGAATGGATTTCTGGAAGAAGAGTTGTATATGATGCAACCGGAAGGTTTTGTCAATCCAAAGGGAGCTAACAAAGTGTGCAAGCTCCAGCGATCCATTTATGGACTGGTGCAAGCCTCTCGGAGTTGGAATAAATGTTTTGATAGTGTGATCAAAGCATTTGGTTTTATACAGACTTTTGGAGAAGCCTGTATTTACAAGAAAGTGAGTGGGAGCTCTGTAGCATTTCTGATATTATATGTGGATGACATATTGCTGATTGGAAATGATATAGAATTTCTGGATAGCATAAAGGGATACTTGAATAAGAGTTTTTCAATGAAAGACCTCGGTGAAGCTGCTTACATATTAGGCATTAAGATCTATAGAGATAGATCAAGACGCTTAATTGGACTTTCACAAAGCACATACCTTGACAAGATTTTGAAGAAGTTCAAAATGGATCAAGCAAAGAAAGGGTTCTTGCCTGTGTTACAAGGTGTGAAGTTGAGTCAGACTCAATGCCCGACCACCGCAGAAGATAGAGAGAAAATGAAAGATGTTCCCTATGCTTCAGCCATAGGCTCTATCAGGTATGCAATGCTGTGTACCAGACCTGATGTGTGCCTTGCTATAAGTTTAGCAGGGAGGTACCAAAGTAATCCAGGAGTGGATCACTGGACAGCGGTCAAGAACATCCTGAAATACCTGAAAAGGACTAAGGATATGTTTCTCGTATATGGAGGTGACAAAGAGCTCACCGTAAAAGGTTACGTTCATGCAAGCTTTTACACTGATCCGGACGATTCTAAATCGCAAACCGGATACGTGTTTACATTAAACAGTGGAGCTGTCAGTTGGTGCAGTTCTAAACAAAGCATTGTAGCGGGATCTACATGTGAAGCGGAGTACATAGCTGCTTCGGAAGCAGCAAACGAAGGAGTCTGGATGAAGGAGTTCATATCCGATCTAGGTGTCATACCTAGTGCATCGGGTCCAATGAAAATCTTTTGTGACAATACTGGTGCAATTGCCTTGGCAAAGGAATCCAGATTTCACAAAAGGACCAAGCACATCAAGAGACGCTTCAACTCCATCCGGGATCTAGTCCAGGTGGGAGACATAGAGATTTGCAAGATACATACGGATCTGAATGTTGCAGACCCATTGACTAAGCCTCTTCCACGAGCAAAACATGATCAGCACCAAGGCTCCATGGGTGTTAGAATCATTACAGTGTAATCTAGATTATTGACTCTAGTGCAAGTGGGAGACTGAAGGAAATATGCCCTAGAGGCAATAATAAAGTTATTATTTATTTCCTTATATCATGATAAATTTTTATTATTCATGCTAGAATTGTATTAACCGGAAACATAATACATGTGTGAATACATAGACAAACTTAGTGTCACTAGTATGCCTCTACTTGACTAGCTCGTTAATCAAAGATGGTTATGTTTCCTAACCATGAACAAAGTGTTGTTATTTGATTAACGAGGTCACATCATTAGTTGAATGATCTGATTGACATGACCCATTCCATTAGCTTAGCACCCGATCGTTTAGTATGTTGCTATTGCTTTCTTCATAACTTATACATGTTCCTATAACTATGAGATTATGCAACTCCCGTTTACCGGAGGAACACTTTGGGTACTACCAAACGTCACAACGTAACTGGGTGATTATAGAGGAGTACTACAGGTGTCTCCAAAGGTACATGTTGGGTTGGCATATTTCAAGATTAGGTTTTGTCACTCCGATTGTCGGAGAGGTATCTCCGGGCCCTCTCGGTAATGCACATCACTTAAGCCTTGCAAGCATTGCAACTAAATGAGTTAGTTGCGGGATGATGTATTACAGAACGAGTAAAGAGACTTGCCAGTAACGAGATTGAACTAGGTATTGGATACCGACGATCGAATCTCGGGCAAGTAACATACCGATGACAAAGGGAACAATGTATGTTGTTATGCGGTCTGGCCGATAAAGATCTTCGTAGAATATGTAGGAGCCAATATGGGCATCCAGGTCCCTCTATTGGTTATTGACCGGAGACGTGTCTCGGTCATGTCTACATTGTTCTCGAACCCGTAGGGTCCGCATGCTTAAGGTTACGATGACAGTTATATTATGAGTTTATGCATTTTGATGTACCGAAGGTTGTTCGGAGTCCCGGATATGATCACGGACATGACGAGGAGTCTCGAAATGGTCGAGACATAAAGATTGATATATTGGAAGCCTATGTTTGGATATCGGAAGTGTTCCGGGTGAAATCGGGATTTTACCGGAGTACCGGGAGGTTACCGGAACCCCCCGGGAGCTATTTGGGCCTTAGTGGGCTTTAGTGGAAAGGAGAAAGGGGCAGCCCAAGGTGACTGTGCGCCTCCCCCCTTCCCCTAGTCCTATTAGGACTAGGAGAGGTGGCCGGCCCCCTCTCTCTCTTTCCCCCCTTTAG
>NC_041390.1:626090705-626169728 GCF_002162155.2 Triticum dicoccoides | reverse complement strand
GAGGGAGTAGGACTCTCCTGGCGCGCCCTCCCTTGGCCGGCCAGCCTCCCCCTCTAGTACTTTATATACAGAGGCAGGGCACCCCAAAGAACACACAAGTTGATCCACATGATCTATTCCTTAGCCGTGTGTGGTGCCCCCAGCCACCATAGTCCTCGATAATACTGTAGCGGAGTTTAGGCGAAGCCCTGCTGCTGTAGTACATCAAGATCATCACCACGCCGTCATGCTGACGGAACTCTTCCCCGACACTTTGCTGGATCGGAGTCCGGGTATAGTCATCGAGCTAAACATGTGCTCGAACTCGGAGGTGCCGTAGTTTCGGTGCTTGATCGGTTGGATCGTGAAGACGTACAACTACTTCCTCTACGTTGCGTCAACGCTTCCGCAGTCGGTCTGCGTGGGTAAGTAGACAACACTCTCCCCTCTCGTTGCTATGCATCACATGATCTTGCGTGTGCATAGGAAAATCTTTTAAATTACTACGAAACCCAACACATACCACAGCAAGATTTAGAAGTAACTTTCTTCCATCTACAAAAGTTGAGAGGCAGAGGGAGAGGCACATAGTTTTACCACTGAATAAGCTACTCCCTGAGCTAGAGGGAGGGGCACAAGATTTACCACTGAATAAGCTGTCCCATTCTACATGATTGAGGCTCTAAAATGAAATAATGAAATAGTGTAAAATCTATAGCTTTAGAGATTTAGAGGCACACATAGATAATGAAATAGTGTAACAATCTTCAAGTTTGAAAAGTTTGGTGTTCTTATTTGATCTTGGTTTGCAGCAAATAATAATATTGGTGTTGTCATTGCACTTTGGGATCCAATGAAATTCTTGTATGTCTCAATTCTCTGTCAAAAGTTGTTTTAACAGTGTGCTAAGTTTTGTCGGATGCTTTGCCCAGGTCTATCTCATGGACACCCAGATTTTGTATGCAATTTTCTCAACACCTAGATTGGAGCCTAAGGTTGGACATTTTGATGGGACTGCGGATCTTTGGATGTTGGTCTGAGATTGATGTGGCCCTAGCTATATGTAAGCGAAGCTTATGATGTCGATCCTCCAGGCTGCACTGCTATCGTGTTACCTCACAAACTGCTGGTGGTAATTTTGCATCACCACTTATTAATTTATTTACTATTGTTCCTGTCAAATGCTTCTTGTCAAATAGTAATTCTTCAGTTGTATGTTGATGATCTCTTATGGTTGCAAGAGAAATTTATCCTTGGGCAAAATGTCCACATTCTTAGATAGGTCTATTACTGTCTCCTTCATAGCCTTTTGGTTTTATTTTCACTATATATCTTTTTTGGTCAACTGTCAAGTGTCAACAATATGTGGATATTGTTCTTTAGGGTATGCCCAATTTCTTAATGCTATATATAATAGGGTAGGTTCTGGGGTTGGGTAACCTATTTTTTGCAAATTGGTGGTACCCAAAGGTGTTGTTCTGCCAAATATTGACAAGTCGATTCATGCCTACTTACAAGGATGGAAAAATAATATACTACTGGACACAACTGTAGAAGTATGTACTTGTTTGTTTTCTCAGCGCATAACTATCCCTTCTTCTATATTAATACTTATCATCAAGGATGACTGGACATATGATAATTGAATGAATCTGTTGCACTGCAGTATATACTGTCCCCCAGTGTTTTTGTTTTTCTTGTTTGGATGATATGCACAAGTACTTGACATTTCATTTTTTTACCCATAACTTGGTTGTTTTAATTAATACGGATCTACATGAAACATGTGTGTAGTAGATACTATGTTATTCTCACTTGTAGAAGTGCAAGATTTCAGAATTTTGGACAGCATGAGTTATTCATTTTTTATATTTGTTTCAATTCTCTTATTTTTACAATCTATTCATATCTACAAATATCTAATGGTGCTGTAAATATGCTAGGTATGATTGCGTACCGGGCTACTTGGTGCTGCCCCATCACAATTTGCACTGACATGATAATTTCCATCAAGAGGGCCGACAGCAAGAACTTGAATAGCAACTTCAATAGTTTAAATGTTCTGTTCGTGTGAACTGGATTGTACTGTTTTCTAACTTTCCCATGTGCTGTATTTTGTCAATCTATGTTGTAAACTATCATTTCATGGAGGATTTTGTAACCTGCTATGTTATAGATACTTGTGGATAACTGCATTTTGATTCATATGCGCATGTGAGACAGTTTTCAAATACCTGTCTCGCCAAAATTGGCATTACAATGTGTGTATGCATTCTGCTTAAAAATGTAGTTGGTGAAAAATGGCCTGAATGAAATAGGCTAATGGGCTACCCCATGTAGGATATCCATGACAATTTCTGTGACGAAAACTAGTGTCCGCGTAGGCTGCCACGTCATTCCAGTTGGTTAATTGAAAAGTCTACGTGTCATTGGTCCATGACGGATTGCTCCGTCACAAAGGTTTGGGCCCTGGGCAGGCCTGCAGTAGATCCTTGATGGCCAACGACCGTCATGGATAGCACCATGTCAAATTATGACGCGATATACATGACGGATTTCAAATTCGTCAAGGATGGGCACCCATGACGGATTTTGCCTCGCCTGTGACGGATTAGAATCGTCATGTATTAACAGGTTTCTTGTAGTGTCGGGCTTGGTATGACACACTCAAATACTTCCTGAAGAGCAAAGGCTTCACACCTGGTTCCCTCGACCCCACGCTCTTCACTAAGACATATGATGGTGAACTGTTTGTGTGCCAAATATATGTGGATGACATTATCTTCGGCTACACCAATCAGAAATATAGTGAAGAATTTGGATATATGATGCAAGAGCAATACCATATGTCCATGATGGGGGAGCTGAAGTTCTTCCTTGGTCTTCAAATACGACAGCAACGCAATGATATCTTTATATCTCAAGAGAAGTATCTCAAAGATTGCCTGAAGAAGTTCGGTATGCAAGACTGCAAAGGCTTCACGACGCCAATGCCAGCCAAACATCATCTGGGTCCCAACGACAATGGTAAAGAGTTCGATCAAAAGGTATACCGCTCCATGATTGGTTCCTTACTTTATTTATGTGCATCTAGGCCAGATATTATGCTTAGTGTTTGCATGTGTGCTCGATTCCAAGCGGCACGAAAGGAATCGCATCACTTAGCTGTGAAGCGAATTCTTCGATATTTGGCTTACACCCCAACTCTAGGATTATGGTATCCTAAGGGCTCAGAGTTTGATCTGGTTGGATTCTCAGATGCTGATTATGCTAGTGACAAGGTGGATCGCAAGTCTACATCAGGCACATGTCATTTTCTGGGACGATCACTTGTATGTTGGTCTTCAAAGAAGCAGAACTGTGTCTCTCTCTCCACTGCAGAATCTGAATACATTGCTGCTAGATCTTGCTGCGCTCAGCTTCTGTGGATGAAGCTGAGCGCTCAAAGACTATGGCATTCATCTGAAGCAAGTGCCACTCTACTGCAACAACGAAAGTGCCATCAAGATTTCCAACAACCCAGTTCAGCACTCGAAGACAAAGCACATTTAGATTCATCATCACTTTCTTAGAGATCATGTTGTGAAGGAAGATATTCATATCATACACGTCAACACTGAAGAACAATTGGCAGATATCTTCACCAAGACCTTGGATGAGAAAAGATTTTGCAAGTTACAGCGTGAGCTAAATATATTGGAATCCTCAAATGTCCTATGATCAGGCACACATCCTAACACTTATGCATAATGATGACTTAGATGTGCAACACACAAAGTAAAGTATATCTTCAATCAATGAAGACATGCATTCTAAGTGTGAATACATTAATGAGGAATTTGACTTCAGAGCAGCATGATAATTATGCGCCGTGTCTGGGTCTAATACTTCCTATACGGTGGGTAACGCCACCACCAAATGTTTTGTTTGAAGTGTTTCACTCATGGCGTTACATTTGCTATGTCTTCACATTTGGTTTGGCTTCAATCTCAACATGTCTTCATGATCATATTCACTATGTTGATTATATATATATATATATATATATATATATATATATATATATATATATATATACACTAGTGTTCTGTCGTCTACAGCATTCACTTATAGCTATGTCTTCTTGTTGAATCTTTTGAACTAAGTGAAATTGATCGGACCCTAACCTCTTTATGCTTTCTATCTCAAACTCTATCTCTCCAAATCATATGCATTCTTTTGAAACTGTCAAATGTCTTCTCTACGTCCTTGTCAGCAGAAGATACAGAGACAAACATTAAGTCCGCTTTCAATGCTAATTCCTTCACCTGAAACCCGGAGAAGTGGGAACGACCACCCGACAATCCAGGCGTGCGTGGGACGTGGAACAACCTCCGATATGCTGCATGATGGCCACGTGTTCCTCAGATGTGAATCGCCAGGGGCACCTGTGTAATAACACTGAGCCGCCCATGTCCCTATAAATACACGCCACACCACAGTCATTATCTCTTCTTCCACTCTCGCACGAACCCTAGCGCCACCGCTAGCCCTCGACGACGCTGGCGACGAAGCGCTTAGCTGCCGCAACCTCTCCGATGCCGTCTTCACGCCGACCGCGGACATCGTCTTCTCCGCCATCGCCGTAGGTGTCCTCCGTCGCCAAGTTAGGGCACGGACGATCGGATTGCTCGGCCTCCTCTTCCACTCCGTCTAGCAGTTCTACGTGTGGTAAATAAAACTTCCTTTTCACGGCCCCTTTGATCCTATAGATTCGTCACTTTCTACCACAAGTGGTTTTTGTTCACACATGTTGGATCCACTTCTTACTACATCTCATAATATGCCTAGTATATTCACTTATGCTTCACAAAGTAGTTAGATTCCCCACTTGTACTGATCCATGGATTCGTACAAATCTGGAACCAACTCCTTATCTATGAGTGAATGTCTTCGCACGATGAGGTCAATGTCTTCTAAACTGATTTATCTTCAAAATCTTCTGAGAATGCATATGACCTCTTCCCCTTCCCTCGCACCTTAATGCTGTCACAGGTACATGTCCGTGGGAGAATCCCTTGGTTCTCATAGTCTGCATTCATTTGCAGAATTCTTATAATATCACATGAATTCTCCCGAAGCCAGTTCCTATTTGTCCAGCAAGCGAAAGCCTTTGAAGCCTTTGAACGTATTGAAGCCATTTAGTTTAAAGTTCATGGCTTCAGAAAAATCAGCAAGGAAGGGTGGCAGAAAGCGTCGAGGAGAGACATCAAGCGATCTGCCTGATGATCTCTCAGAGTTGTACAAGACAGATCCTGAAGAGGATTACAATCAGCGCAAGACACGAATCCAATGGATTCGACGATATTGGGCAGAACAGTGGTTCAAGTATAGGTTTGTGACAAAGGAATATGCTGAGAAGAATGCCATGAAGCGACCATGGGGAGACATCCTCTACAAAAATCTTCAACCCAGGTCTAGAGATGAAGCCATTGAACAAGGCTTCTATCCCTGCATGGTCCGTGGACCACAGCCTGCGGATGCTGACTCATCGTCACTGCTATGGTGTCATGACGACAATCTGTTCAAGCGCAACTTCCAGTTTGCCCAGAATTCGGCGAAGCAGAACAAGAAGCCTTTGGGATTAGACTTCAACCCTGGTCCCTCTGCTCCCCGTGCCGATGGGACCCGCGAAGCTGAACCCAATCTTGTTGAGCCCTTCTACAACTTAGAGGGTCTCATCACTCATATCGTGATTCAAGGGACAGCCGTGCATGAGCCTGCAGATGACGCTGAATCAGATGAAGCGCCTGCAGCACCGAAGCCAAAGAAGCAGCCTAAAGCTTCAAAGCCTGCCTCTGCACCAAAAATCTCATGGGCGAAGCCACTGACTACTACACCTCCTGAAGACAGTGTGCAGTCTGAAGATTTGTCACGCATCTCCAAGCCCCAGAAAGTCAAGATGCCTCTGCCACACACCGGCCAAGAACTGACAGCTGCTGCTATTCTGCGCAACGATATGCCATCGATCTGTCCAGTGATGAAGATCTTGCAGATGACGCTCTTGAGCAACTGATCAAGAGCAAGGAAGAAGCAGAAATCTTCAATGATCTGCCTCTCTTTGATGTGGCAATCATACACAACTTCATTGATGAGTGGTTTGACACGCCCAACCTCAGCTTCGAAGATCTGCAACTCCCAATTGGCCTCAGTGTCGCCTTCCATGGCGCCATTGCTTCAGAGTTAGCTATCGCCCAGCACATTGTTGAACTAAAGCAAAAGATTAACTTTGAGAAAGCTTAGTTCAAGAAGCATATGGCCAAGCTCAGCGTGCAAGAGGTGAAGAACTTCAAGATCATGCTGCACGAGCTCAAAGAAGCCTTTCTCAAGAAACGTGCAGAAGCTCAGGGTTCTCGTGAGCGCATGAAGGTTCTGGCTGACAAGAGTGTGCAAGCCTACAATGAGGCTGAGAAGCGCAAGGCCCTTGGTCGTCCTGGCATCGACCCCAGGATGGCTGCAAAGCAGAAGAAGAAGAAGAAGAAGAAGAAGAAGCCCGCTATGGCCGAACCCGACGCACCAAGGCAGGCAGCAGATCCCATTGTCTACCCAACTAGCATGACTGGCTTGAAGCCAAAAGCCAGGTCTACCGCTTCAGAACTGAAGAAGATAAGGACTGCTGAGGCTGAAGCCCGAAAGAGGAAACATTCTGAAGCCTCTGATGCTGCTCCCTCCAAGAAGAAGAGGAATACCAGGAAGGAACGGGCTGCTCCCACAGAGCCCTTAGTTGTTGAACCCATATCCATGGTTCGCCCTGCCGCTGAACACCAAGAGCGCCAGCTGACTGTCCATGAGCCTGCTTCCACAGAGGCTCATGGAGCTGAAGACTTTCCAGCAGCTGATCCCACCGCTGCTGAAGACATTGGTCACCATGACCATGTTGAAGATGATGCGGTTCTTCCTCAGATCAAGCACCAACAGGTATCATCGCCTGTGCTTATGCACAGCGAACTCATCAGCATTGGTCGTCCTCTGACGCCAATTGCTCAGGATGCATCATGGGCTCACCACCCACAAGCACAAGAGGAAGATGAATTTGAGGCCCAGCCAACTCCAACTCCACATGCATCGCCAGCGTTACGCAGGCTTCGCAAAGGACCAAGGCCTCCAGTCTCCGAGTCTGAAGCTAAAGTTGCTGAAGACATTCCGGCTACATCAGCCGGTGAAAAAGAAACCTCAAGAGTTGCTACACCCCCGTCTCACCAAGAAGCTGTTCTCGAGGAGAACGGGTCTGTGCCCGACCCTCCAGCTCATCAAGTGGAGGTAGAAAATCTTGAGGCTGCCACCACCAAAACCAATGAAGCCACTGACGCTGTCATGGATGAAGCAAATGTGGAGCCTCCACCAACCCAAGAACCAGAAGTCAGTAGAGCAAATGCTACTGCTCCTGTTCCTGCGCCTGCTGCTGGTCCTTAGTTTGACTATCATGTTGAGCATGGGCCTCAGGTACAGAAGCCCATTCCAAGGTTGCCTAGGTTTCCAGGTCCTGCATCAACACCTGGATCCTTCAATGTCAACGGCTTCAAAGCAGACAACACTTTCTTCAATAACTCCAAGAACCCCTACTCAAGGGAAAGAATATCTTCTGATCGGTTCTGGAGCTATCCGCAATGAAGCTATTACTCCTGCATTCTGTACATCAAGGTCGCATCTTCCCACATAAGCGTCTTGACACATAAGCCATAGCTGGTCTGCCCTGTCTGGAAGAAGCTCTGGATTGCTTCAAAGAGGTTGGATTGTTGTCGTTTGTCACTGACCAAGAGCATTGGAATGAAGAGTTTGAAGGAAATATGCCCTAGAGGCAATAATAAAGTTATTATTTATTTTCTTATATCATGATAAATGTTTATTATTCATGCTAGAATTGTATTAACCGGAAACACAATACATGTGTGAATACATAGACAAACAGAGTGTCACTAGTATGCCTCTACTTGACTAGCTCATTAATCAAAGATGGTTATGTTTCCTAACCATGAACAAGGAGTTGTTATTTGATTAACGGGATCACATCATTAGGTGAATGATCTGATTGACATGACCCATTCCATTAGCTTAGCACCCGATCGTTTAGTATGTTGCTATTGCTTTCTTCATGACTTATACATGTTCCTATGACTATGAGATTATGCAACTCCCGTTTGCCGGAGGAACACTTTGTGTGCTACCAAACGTCACAACGTAAATGGGTGATTATAAAGGTGCTCTACAAGTGTCTCCAAAGGTACATGTTGGGTTGGCGTATTTTGATATTAGGATTTGTCACTCCGATTGTCGGAGAGGTATCTCTGGGCCCTCTCGGTAATGCACATCACATAAGCCTTGCAAGCATTGCAACTAATGAGTTAGTAGCGAGATGATGTATTACGAAATGAGTAAAGAGACTTGCCGGTAACGAGATTGAACTAGGTATTGAGATACCGACGATCGAATCTCGGGCAAGTAACATACCGATGACAAAGGGAACAACGTATGTTGTTATGCGGTCTGACCGATAAAGATCTTTGTAGAATATGTAGGAGCCAATATGAGCATCTTGGTTCCGCTATTGGTTATTGACCGGAGACGTGTCTCGGTCATGTCTACATTGTTCTCGAACCCGTAGGGTCCGCACGCTTAAGGTTTCAATGACAGTTATATTATGAGTTTATGAGTTTTGATGTACCGAAGTCAGTTTAGAGTCCCGGATGTGATCACGGACATGACGAGGAGTCTCGAAATGGTCGAGACATAAAGATTGATATATTGGACGGCTATATTCGGACAACGGAAGTGTTCCGAGTGATTTCGGAGAAAACCGGAGAGCCGGAGGGTTACCGGAACTCCCCCCCCCCCTGGGAGAAGTAATGGGCCATATGGGCCTTAGTGGAGAGAGAGAGGGGCAGCCAAAGGTGGGCCACGCGACTCCTCCCCCTGGTCCAAATTGGACTAGGAGAGGGGGGCGGCGCCCCCCTTTCCCTCTCCCTCCCCACTTCCTTCCCCCTCCTAGTAGGAGTCCTACTCCTACTAGGAGGAGGACTCCTCCTTGGCGCGCCTATAGGGCCGGCCGGCCTCCTCCCCTTGCTCCTTTATATACGGGGGCAGGGGGCACCCCTAGACACACAAGTTGATCCACGTGATCATATTCTTAGCCGTGTGCGGTGCCCCCTTCCACCATAGTCCTTGATAATATTGTAGCGGTGCTTAGGTGAAGCCCTGCGACGGTAGTACATCAAGATCATCACCATGCCGTCGTGCTGACGGAACTCTTCCCCGACACTTTGCTGGATCGGAGTCCGGGGATCGTCATCAAGCTGAACGTGTGCTAGAACTCGGAGGTGCCGTAGTTTCGGTGCTTGATCGGTTGGGCCGTGGAGACGTACGACTACATCAACCAAACGCTTCCGTTGTCGATCTACAAGGGTACGTAGATCACACTCTCCCCTCTCGTTGCTATGCATCACCATGATCTTGCGTGTGCGTAGGAAATTTTTTGAAATTACTGCGTTCCCCAACAGTGGCATCCGAGCCTAGGTTTTATATGTTGATGTTATTTGCACGAGTAGAACACAAGTGAGTTGTGGGTGATATAAGTCATACTGCTTACCAGCATGTCATACTTTGGTTCGGCGGTATTGTTGGACAAAGCGGCCCGGACCGACATTACGCGTACGCTTACGCGAGACCGGTTCTCCCGACGTGCTTTGCACATAGGTGGCTTGCGGGTGACAGTTTCTCCAACTTTAGTTGAACCGAGTATGGCTACGCCCGATCCTTGCGAAGGTTAAAACATCACCAACTTGACAAACTATCGTTGTGGTTTTGATGCGTAGGTAAGATTGGTTCTTGCTTAAGCCCGTAGCAGCCACGTAAAACTTGCAACAACAAAGTAGAGAACGTCTAACTTGTTTTTGCAGGGCATGTTGTGATGTGATATGGTCAAGACATGATGCTAAATTTTATTGTATGAGATGATCATGTTTTGTAACCGAGTTATCGACAACTGGCAGGAGCCATATGGTTGTCGCTTTATTGTATGCAATGCAATCGCTTTGTAATGCTTTACTTTATCACTATGCGGTAGCGATAGTCGTGGAAGCATAAGATTGGCGTGACGACAACGATGCTACGATGGAGATCAAGGTGTCGCGCCGGTGACGATGGTGATCACGACGGTGCTTCGATGGAGATCACAAGCACAAGATGATGATGCCCATATCATATCACTTATATTGATTGCATGTGATGTTTATCTTTTATGCATCTTATCTTGCTTTGATTGACGGTAGCATTATAAGATGATCTCTCACTAATTATCAAGAAGTGTTCTCCCTGAGTATGCACCGTTGCGAAAGTTCTTCGTGCTGAGACACCACGTGATGATCGGGTGTGATAGGCTCTACATTCAAATACAACGGGTGCAAAATAGTTGCACACGCGGAATACTCAGGTTATACTTGACGAGCCAAGCATATACAGATATGGCCTCGGAACACGGAGATCGAAAGGTCGAGCGTGAATCATATAGTAGATATGATCAATATAGTGATGTTCACCAATGAAACTACTCCATCTCATGTGATGATCGTACATGGTTTAGTTGATTTGGTTCACGTAATCACTTAGAGGATTAGAGGGATGTCTATCTAAGTGGGAGTTCTTTAAGTAAATTAATTGAACCTAAATTTATCATGAAACTTAGTACCTGATAGTATCTTGCTTGTTTATGCTTGATTGTAGATAGATGGCTCGTGCTATTGTTCCGTTGAATTTTAATGCGTTCCTTGAGAAAGCAAAGTTGAAAGATGATGGTAGCAATTACACGGACTAGGTCCGTAACTTGAGGATTATCCTCATTGCTGCATAGAAGAATTACGTCCTAGAAGCACCGCTGGGTGCTAGGCCTGCTGCTGGACCAACACCAGATGTTATGAACGTCTGGCAGAGCAAAGCTGATGACTACTCGATAGTTCAGTGTGCCATGCTTTACGGCTTAGAATCGGGACTTCAACGACGTTTTGAACGTCATGGAGCATATGAGATGTTCCAGGAGTTGAAGTTAATATTTCAAGCAAATGCACGGATTGAGAGATATGAAGTCTCCAATAAGTTCTATAGCTGCAAGCTGGAGGAGAACAGTTCTGTCAGTGAGCATATACTCAAAATGTCTGGGTATAATAATCACTTGATTCAATTGGGAGTTAATCTTCCACATGATTGCATCATTGACAGAATTCTCCAATCACTGCCACCAAGCTACAAGAGCTTCATGATGAACTATAATATGCAAGGGATGAATAAGACTATTCCCGAGCTCTTCGCAATGCTGAAAGCTACGGAGGTAGAAATCAAGAAGGAGCATCAAGTGTTGATGGTCAACAAGACCACTAGTTTCAAGAAAAAGGGCAAAAGGAAGAAGAAGGGGAACTTCAAAAAGAACAGCAAGCAAGTTGCTACTCAAGAGAAGAAACCCAAACCTGGATCTAAGCCTGAAACTGAGTGCTTCTACTGCAAGCAGACTGGTCACTCGAAGCGGAACTGCCCCAAGTATTTGGCGGATAAGAAGGATGGCAAGGTGAACAAAGGTATATGTGATATACATGTTATTGATGTGTACCTTACTAATGCTCGCAGTAGCACCTGGGTATTTGATACTGGTTCTGTTGCTAATATTTGCAACTCAAAATAGGGACTACGGATTAAGCGAAGATTGGCTAAGGACGAGGTGACGATGCGCGTAGGAAACGGTTCCAAAGTCGATGTGATCGCAGTCGGCACGCTACCTCTACATCTACCTTCGGGATTAATATTAGACCTAAATAATTGTTATTTGGTGCCAGCGTTAAGCATGAACATTATATCTGGATCTTGTTTGATGCGAGATGGTTATTCATTTAAATCAGAGAATAATGGTTGTTCTATTTATATGAGTAATATCTTTTATGGTCATGCACCCTTAAAGAGTGGTCTATTTTTATTGAATCTCGATAGTAGTGACACACATATTCATAGTGTTGAAGCCAAAAGATGCAGAGTTGATAATGGTAGCGCAACTTATTTGTGGCACTGCCGTTTAGGTCATATCGGTGTAAAGCGCATGAAGAAACTCCATACTGATGGACTTTTGGAACCACTTGATTATGAATCACTTGGTACTTGCGAACCGTGCCTCATGGGCAAGATGACTAAAACACCGTTCTCCGGTACTATGGAAAGAGCAACAGATTTGTTGGAAATCATACATACCGATGTATGTGGTCCGATGAATATTGAGGCTCGTGGCGGATATAGTTATTTTCTCACCTTCACAGATGACTTAAGCAGATATGGGTATATCTACTTAATCAAACACAAGTGTGAAACATTTGAAAAGTTCAAAGAATTTCAGAGTGAAGTAGAAAATCATCATAACAAGAAAATAAAATTCCTATGATCTTATCGTGGAGGAGAATATTTGAGTTATGAGTTTGGTGTACATTTGAAAAATTGTGGAATAGTTTCGCAACTCACGCCACCCGGAACACCACAGCGTAATGGTGTGTCCGAATGTCGTAATCGTACTTTACTAGATATGGTGCGATCTATGATGGCTCTTACTGATTTACCTCTATCGTTTTGGGGATACGCTCTAGAGACGGCCGCATTCACGTTAAATAGGGCACCATCAAAATCCGTTGAGACGACGCCTTATGAACTGTGGTTTGCCAAGAAACCAAAGTTGTCGTTTCAGAAAGTTTGGGGGTGCGATGCTTATGTGAAAAAGCTTCAACCTGATAAGCTCGAACCCAAATCGGAGAAATGTGTCTTCATAGGATATCCAAAGGAGACTATTGGATACACCTTCTATCACAGATCCGAAGGTAAGACTTTTGTTGCAAAGTTCGGAAACTTTCTAGAGAAGGAGTTTCTCTCGAAAGAAGTGAGTGGGAGGAAAGTAGAACTTGGTGAGGTAACTGTACCTGCTCCCTTATTGGAAAGTAGTGCATCACAGAAAACTATTTCTGTGACACCTACACCAGTTAGTGAGGAAGCTAATGATGATGATCATGAAACTTCAGAACAAGATACTACTGAACCTCATAGATCAACCAGAGTGAGATCCGCGCCAGAGTGGTACGGTAATCCTGTTCTGGAAGTCATGCTACTAGATCATGATGAACCTACGAACTATGAAGAAGCGATGGTGAGACCAGATTCCGCAAAATGGCTTGAAGCCATGAAATCTGAGATGGGATCCATGTATGAGAACAAAGTATGGACTTTGGTTGACTTGCCCAATGATCGGCAAGCAATTGAGAATAAATGGATCTTCAAGAAGAAGACTGACACTGACGGTAATATTACTATCCACAAAGCTCGACTTCTCGCAAAAGGTTTTCGACAAGTTCAAGGGCTTGACTACGATGAGACCTTCTCACCCATAGAGATGCTTAAGTCTGTCCGAATCATGTTAGCAATTGCCGCATTTTACGATTATGAAATTTGGCAGATGGATGTCAAAACTGCATTCTTGAATGGATTTCTGGAAGAAGAGTTGTATATGATGCAACCAGAAGGTTTTGTCGATCCAAAGGGAGCTAACAAAGTGCGCAAGCTCCAGCGATCCATTTATGGACTGGTGCAAGCCTCTCGGAGTTGGAATAAACACTTTGATAGTGTGATCAAAGCATTTGGTTTTATACAGACTTTTGGAGAAGCCTGTATTTACAAGAAAGTGAGTGGGAGCTCTGTAGCATTTCTGATATTATATGTGGATGACATATTACTAATTGGAAATGATATAGAATTTCTGGATAGCATAAAGGGATACTTGAATAAGAGTTTTTCAATGAAAGACCTCGGTGAAGCTTCTTACATATTAGGAATTAAGATCTATAGAGATAGATCAAGACGCTTAATTGGACTTTCACAAACCACATACCTTGACAAAGTTTTGAAGAAGTTCAAAATAGATCAAGCAAAGAAAGGGTTCTTGCCTGTGTTACAAGGTGTGAAGTTGAGTAAGACTCAATGCCCGACCACTGCAGAAGATAGAGAGAAAATGAAAGATGTTCCCTATGCTTCAGCCATAGGCTCTATCATGTATGCAATTCTGTGTACCAGACCTGATGTGTGCCTTGCTATAAGTCTAGCAAAGAGGTACCAAAGTAATCCAGGAGTGGATCACTGGACAGCGGTCAAGAACATCCTGAAATACGTGAAAAGTACTAAGGATATGTTTCTCATATATGGAGGTGACAAAGAGCTCATCGTAAAAGGTTACGTTGATGCAAGCTTTGACACTGATCCGGACGATTCTAAATCACAAACCGGATACGTGTTTACATTAAACGGTGGAGCTGTCAGTTGGTGCAGTTCTAAACAAAGCGTTGTAGCGGGAGCTACATGTGAAGTGGAGTACATAGCTGCTTCGGAAGCAGCAAATGAAGGAGTCTTGATGAAGGAGTTCATAACCGATCTAGGTGTCATACCTAGTGCATCGGGTCCAATGAAAATCTTTTGTGACAATACTGGTGCAATTGCCTTGGCAAAGGAATCCAGATTTCACAAGAGAACCAAGCACATGAAGAGACGCTTCTATTCCATCCGGGATCTAGTCCAGGTGGGAGACATAGAGATTTGCAAGATACATACAGATCTGAATGTTGCAGACCCGTTGACTAAGCCTCTTCCATGAGCAAAACATGATCAGCACCAAGGCTCCATGGGTGTTAGAATCATTACTGTGTAATCTAGATTATTGACTCTAGTGCAAGTGGGAGACTGAAGGAAATATGCCCTAGAGGCAATAATAAAGTTATTATTTATTTCCTTATATCATGATAAATGTTTATTATTCATGCTAGAATTGTATTAACCGGAAACATAATACATGTGTGAATACATAGACAAACAGAGTGTCACTAGTATGCCTCTACTTGACTAGCTCATTAATCAAAGATGGTTATGTTTCCTAACCATGAACAAGGAGTTGTTATTTGATTAACTGGGTCACATCATTAGGTGAATGATCTGATTGACATGACCCATTCCATTAGCTTAGCACCCGATCGTTTAGTATGTTGATATTGCTTTCTTCATGACTTATACATGTTCCTATGACTATGAGATTATGCAACTCCCGTTTGCCAGAGGAACACTTTGTGTGCTACCAAACGTCACAACGTAAATGGGTGATTATAAAGGTTCTCTACAGGTGTCTCCAAAGGTACATGTTGGGTTGGCGTATTTCGAGATTAGGATTTGTCACTCCGATTGTCGGAGAGGTATCTCTGGGCCCTCTCGGTAATGCACATCACATAAGCCTTGCAAGCATTGCAACTAATGAGTTAGTTGCGACATGATGTATTATGAAACGAGTAAAGAGACTTGCCGGTAACGAGATTGAACTAGGTATTGAGATACCGACGATCAAATCTCGGGCAAGTAACATACCGATGACAAAGGGAACAACGTATGTTGTTATGCAGTCTAACCGATAAAGATCTTCATAGAATATGTAGGAGCCAATATGAGCATCCAGGTTCCGCTATTGGTTATTGACCAGAGACGTGTCTCGGTCATGTCTACATTATTCTTGAACCCGTAGGGTCCGCACGCTTAAGGTTTCGATGACAGTTATATTATGAGTTTATGAGTTTTGATGTACCGAAGTCAGTTCGGAGTCCCAGATGTGATCACGGACATGACGAGGAGTCTCGAAATGGTCGAGACATAAAGATTGATATATTGGACGGCTATATTCGGACACCGGAAGTGTTCTGGGTGATTTCGGAGAAAACCGGAGAGCCAGAGGGTTACCGGAACCCCCCCGGAAGAAGTAATGGGCCATATGGGCCTTAGTGGAGAGAGAGAGGGGCAGCCAAAGGTGGTCCGCGCGCCTCCTCCCCCTGGTCCAAATTGGACTAGGAGAGGGGGGGCGGCGCCCCCCTTTCCCTCTCCCTCCCCACTTCCTTCCCCCTCCTAGTAGGAGTCCTACTCCTAGTAGGAGGAAGACTCCTCCTTGGCGTGCCTATAGGGCCGGCCGGCCTCCTCCCCTTGCTCCTTTATATACGGGGGCAAGGGGCACCCCTAGACACACAAGTTGATCCACGTGATCATATTCTTAGCCGTGTGCGGTGCCCCCTTCCACCATAGTCCACGATAATATTGTAGCGGTGCTTAGGCGAAGCCCTGCGACGGTAGTACATCAAGATCGTCACCACGCCGTCATGCTGACGGAACTCTTCCCCGACACTTTGCTGGATCGGAGTCCGGGAATCGTCATCGAGCTGAACGTGTGCTAGAACTCGGAGGTGCCGTACTTTCGGTGCTTGATCGATCGGGCCGTGGAGACGTACGACTACATCAACCAAACGCTTCCGTTGTCGATCTACAAGGGTACGTAGATCACACTCTCCCCTCTCGTTGCTATGCATCACCATGATCTTGCGTGTGCGTAGGAATTTTTTTAAAATTACTACGTTCCCCAACAGAGTTGCCGCTCCAATTCTATGCCACACTTCACATCCGTGGGTACAACAGAGATCCGAAGACTGGGTCCTAGTGTGGATGACAGGAAATGTTCATCACGAAGCCAAAGCCTTTGATATCATTGAGCTCACTGGTTTGCCCACTCCTGGCGATCTCTACGAACCTGGCTGTCAGCTTCACAGTGAAGCTATGGAGAGCATCTTTTAGAAGCCTGAACCAAACATGAGCAAGATGCTCAGTATGATGAAGCCCTTGCCACAAGATGCTGCATATCCTAAGGAGTTCTTTGTTGAAGACCTTGAGTATCTGCCCCGGACTATTTATCACATCATAAGGCGAACTCTCTGGCCTATCAAAGGACATTCTCCCCATGCCAAGCTGGAAGGTGCAATGAAGACTTTGGTCTTCTATATTCTTCATGGCAAATGCTTCAATGCACAAGACTTCTTGTCGGGGATATACCCCGCGGTGTAAACCGGACGGAAGTATAACCCGGCCGGACTAGGCGTTTCATTGGTAAACCGCCAGAGGATTGGCGGTTTACGTGATTGGCGGTTCACGTGTCTGGTGGTTTACGAGTCTGGCGGTTCACTGGTATGACGATTCACGAGCCTGAAGACTCATTGGTGACCCGGCGCGTGTTCCAGATGGATGACAAGGCCCAAGGCCCAGCATGCCAGTTTATGTTAATGGTGGGCTGGTTTAAGAGGAAAGGCATGAGGAACATTTATCTTACAAGGAGTCAAGACCCGGACTTGTATCCGGTTTGTATTAGAGATAGACTAGTCCTAATCCTAATAGGACTCTACATGTAACCCGCCCCTCCAACATATATAAGGAGGGGCAGGGCTCCCCAAAAGGGACAAGATTCACAAGTTCCACAAGTTAGATAAGTTAGGTTTAGACAATACCTCTCGAGATAGAGCACTCTTGTAACCGTGATCATCATCATCAATATCAATGAAGCAGGATGTAGGCTTTTACCTCCACCGTGAGGGGCCGAACCTGGGTAAAACATCGCGTCTCTCGTCCCGCTCAACCCCTCTCAAGCTACCACATAAATGCGTTGGCCTCGCGACTAAGTCCTGACACTAAGGACATCTGCCGTGACAATTCTACGACAGTTGGCTCCCACCATGGGGCCCGCGCACGGTGGTGTTGAATTCTTGAAGGGATCTTATTTAGGGTTCGAGAAGTTCGCAACTTTCTGGTTCAACAAAAACCGGTGGGGAGAAATTCACATCAACGATGAGTTAATCGGCCAAGATTGAGAAGCTTTTGTGGCGGAGGATATGAGATTAAGAACCCCAGGACGATGGAGGGAAGGATAACCCGGTCCCGGAGGCTACTGTTATATTGATGAAAGTTCAAAGGCCGTCAGAAAATTTCTGGCTTAGAAAGTATATGACAGTTATAAAATCCCGGTTCGATGAAGAAGTTCCAGGTCATCAGAAATGACTCCGGTTTACAATCCAGTTCAAGCAAAATCTATTCTCCCACAAAGCTCTGAAGTGCTCAAATCCGGTTTGACAATGTCCGGTTCAAAAGGGAATTAACTTCTCGCAAGTTCGAGTTTAAAGGCCGTCAGAAAATTTCCGGCTGAAAATTTCCGGCTAAAATTCGGTTCAAGGGAAAGATGTCTCCCACAAATCTTTGAAGCTCTTAATATCCGGTTTGACATCTGGTTCAAGAAGGATTTTTTCTCTTGCAAAAAGTTAAAGGGTGCCAAAGAGGACCTGCTGCCATGATGCGCGGTTCAAACATGGGTATCATGCCTTATTGGATTATCATATTATTGATCACTTGGGGGCTTGGTCATGTCTGAACCATAGTCACACCTCTTGATCGGCTCAATGCCACAGCATCACTTGGGGGCTTTGGTCGTGTCCGAACCAATGCAACACCTTTTTGATAGGCGAAAGCCACCAGATCACTTGGGGACTTGGTCATGTCTGAACCAGTCACGCCTCTTGATCAGCCTAAGGCCACAGAATCACTTGGGGGCTTGGTCGAACCCGAACCATTGCCACGCCTCTTGATCGGCATAATCCCACTATTTCATTTGGGGACCTGGCTGACTTGAACCATAGCTACGCTTATCGGGGGCTTGGTCGTGTCCGACCATGGTAACACCATTTGATCGGCTCAATAAGCCTCTTTTTGCAAATGGTTTTATCATTGCCTTTGCTTGAAATTTTCTTTGATATATATTTCTTTTATTTTTGTTGCGTTTTTAAACCGACATTGTTAATCCGGTTCAACTGTCAATTACAAATTGTCAGAACACGGTCAAATCTTAATCCGGAGACTATCTGCCCGGTTTGGTTTTAAGTTACCATCCTATTATGGAGTAAACCGGTGTTTATCAACCCAGCTCAGCTTTCAACTACAAGTTGTCAGTACACAATCAAATTATAATCCGGAGACTATCAGCCCGGTCTGGTTTGACTACGAGTCGCCAGTATTGTATATGGTTAAACCGGTGTTTATCACAACCCGGTACGGTTTTATCATAAACCGGCACAATATGAAAGGAGTTATCATTACTCAAGATTGGGGTTATCACTCTTACTACAAAAAGTTGGTAAACCAATGATGTGATTCAATGTCACAGGTATGATGTATTTCATATTTGATTATTCTTAAGTGCAGCCTCGGTTATAAACCCAGGTTATATGTTGGGCATTATGACCCGTCCGGCGGTAAACCGCCAGGACACTTTAAACTTGTTGTATGCAGAAACAGGTTTGTTAAACCGGCCTGGCTTTGGACCATAAGTCGCCAGTATATATATTTGGATTGCGCCATTGGAATCATGCGCTTATAAATCATTGGGTTATATTATTCAAATAGCCAAACTTGGCTGAATTTTTATTATGATATTTAATGAATAAGGTTTTCATACCGGATTATATTATCTTGAATAGCCAACATGGCTGGATTTTTATGGTTATTAATAACTGGTATTATTAAGTTTTCAAAGTCGCTTTAGCGCAATGGCTATTATTTTATCAAAGGATATGATTTATTCTACAATGGAAGGAATAGTCCCGACTCGCTGCAAGCTTACAACCCGGCACTTGGGGGCTACATTATTCAAATTGAGATTACAGTCTTATTGAAGACCCGACTCATCATATTATAATGAGCCGGCCCTTGGGGGCTACCAATTGCTCCTGTCAACAATTGAAGGTACACAAGTTTTCGTCCATAATATTGAAGGATTCATTGCTCAGTTGGTAAAGCACAAAACTCTTAACCTTGTGGACGTGGGTTCAAGCCCTACGATGGAAGTTACATTATAAGATGTTATTTTCATTGAAGTATATATCAAGTCCCGGTTCAGTATTATCTTACTAAGCCGACCCTTGGGGGCTACACATCACTGCTCAAGTCTACATGATTATATTTACAAAGTCCCTGCTCATTATTGCATAATGACCCGGCCCTTGGGGGTTACACAGATTGAAGTTTTTATAAGCAATTACAAGTCCCAGGTTGCCGCAAGCATGACAACCCGGTCCTTGGGGGCTACATATATGGAGTACTCAGTTTATATGATTGAGATGAACAAACCGGATTTCGTCAAGGTTGAAACACTTATTTGAGCAAGTCTTAAGTTATCACTATGTTCTCCCCTTAAGACTTGGGGGCTACAGGTATTATGCATATAAAGGAGGAACATCCTCATTTTATCAGTTTGAGCAAATCAGGAAGATCAATTACATGACCCGGTGTCGACAACAATTATGACTCGGTGCCATCAATATTTATAAACCGGCCGTTTTGGTAATATTAAACCGGCAAGTTTTACATCCTCAAACTGGTTGAATATCAGATAAGTATTTCAAGACCCATATTTCTTAAACCGACGCTTTGGGAGCTGAGTCAAAGGAGTTATTCTTCACAATATTTCTCTGTGACAAACCAATGTTGGCAAACTGATTATGAAGCTGGTCTATTGACCCGGACTTCCCAGAAGGAGGAAATAACAAGGACTTAAGGGTGATCAGGTACCGGTTTACAAGAATTCTTAACCCGGAGCACAACCTGTCAAATTTGTTCTTGTGTTTATTTTTGCAGCATAAGTTTACCATGGATAAATCCAAGCTAAACTTGGGGGCTAATGTCGGGGATATACCCCGCGGTGTAAACCGGCCGGAAGTATAACCCGGCCGGACTAGGCGTTTCATTGGTAAACCGCCAGAGGATTGGCGGTTTACGTGATTGGCGGTTCACGTGTCTGGTGGTTTACGAGTCTGGTGGTTCACTGGTATGACGATTCATGAGCCTGAAGACTCATTAGTGACCCAACGCATGTTCCAGATGGATGACAAGGCCCAAGGCCCAGCATGCCGGTTTATGTTAATGGTGGGCCGGTTTAAGAGGAAAGGCATGAGGAACATTTATCTTACAAGGAGTCAAGACCCGGACTTGTATCCGGTTTCTATTAGAGATAGACTAGTCCTAATCCTAATAGGACTCTTGAGGGAGTCCTGGATTAGGGGGTGTTCGGGTAGCCAGACTATACCTTCAGCCGGACTCCTGGACTATGAAGATACAAGATTAAAGACTTCGTCCCGTGTCCGGATGGGACTTTCCTTGGCGTGGAAGGCAAGCTTGGCGATGCGGATATTCAAGATCTCCTACCATTGTAACCGACTCTATGTAACCCTAACCCTATCCGGTGTCTATATAAACCGGAGGGTTGTAGTTCGTAGGCAATCAACTCCATATACAACAATCATACCATAGGCTAGCTTCTAGGGTTTAGCCTCCTTGATCTCGTCGTAGATCTACTCTTGTACTACCCATATCATCAATATTAATCAAGCAGGACGTAGGGTTTTACCTCCATCAAGAGGGCCCGAACCTAGGTAAAACATTGTGTTCCCTGCCTCCTTTTACCATTCGGCCTAGACGCATAGTTCGGGACCCCCTACCCGAGATCCGCCAGTTTTGACACCGACATTGGTGCTTTCATTGAGAGTTCCTCCGTGTCGTCGCCTTTAGGCCCGATGGCTCCTTTGATCATCAACAACGATATGGTCCAGGGTGAGACTTTTCTCCCCGGATAGATCTTCGTCTTCGGTGGCTTCGCTCTGCGGGCCAATTCGCTCGGCCACCTGGAGAAGATCGAAAGCTACGCCCCTGGCCATCAAGTCAGGTTTGGAAGCTTAAACTACACGGCTGACATCCGCGGAGACTTGATCTTCGACGGGTTCGAGCCACGGCCAAGCGCGCCGCACTATCTCGAGGGGCATGATCTAGCTCTGCCTCCGGACGGTGTCCTGGAGGCTGCACACGCATCGGTTCCGACCCATAACTCGGAGCCTATTGCGCCGATCGAGGATGAGCGGTTGGACGTCACCTTGGGGGCTTCGATCTCAAAGGTGATCGAGCCGAATGCTAGACCCGCACTCTGCATGATCCGTGACTCCGAGGATCCGGACTCCTTTTGAACTCCGAACCCCCCGCGCCCCTGCCGATCGAATCCGATTGGGCGCTGATAATGGAGTTCACCGCCGCAGACATCTTTCAGCACTCGCCTTTTGGCGATATCCTGAACTCTCTCAAGTCTCTCTCTTTATTAGGAGAGCCCTGGCCGAACTACGGTCAGCAAGGATGGGATACGGACGAGGAAGAAATTCAAAGCCCACCCACCACCCACTTGGTAGCCACTATCAACAATTTAATCGACGTGCTCAACTTTGACTCCGGAGACATCGATAGCATGGATGACGATGCAGGAGATACCGACGAACCAACGCCCATAGGGCACGGGACAGCCACCTCATCTCACGATGTGTACATGGTGGATACCCCTAAAGGAAGCGACAACAAGGAAAAAGGGGATGGGACGGGAGATCGACCCCCCGAAAAGCAATTAAAGCGTCGGCGTAAACGCCAACCCAAG
This sequence comes from Triticum dicoccoides, assembly GCF_002162155.2. Lineage (NCBI taxonomy): Eukaryota > Viridiplantae > Streptophyta > Magnoliopsida > Poales > Poaceae > Triticum > Triticum dicoccoides. The sequence continues at coordinate 626,147,344 of NC_041390.1, read as the reverse complement.
CCCCACCTCGACAAAAACCCAGCCATAGAGCAAGACGAGCCGGTTGACGACGAGCAGGCCTTAGAGCAACCGTCCGAACAGGGCAACACGGAGAGAGAAACCGAACATCCCTCCTCCGGCAAAAACGGCATTCTGGATGACCTCACACCGGATAAACCTATGGAGCAGAAGAATCTCCACGAGAGGCTCGTTGCAACTGCACGCAGCCTAAAAAGCAGAAGCGGAAGCTAAAAACAGTGGAAGATGCACTCCGGATTAGATGGAGCAAAGTAATCAATACCGCAGATAAATACGGCGACAGTCGCCGCACTAAAAGCTATCCGAAAAGAAAGCTACTGCCTGAATTCGACGAAGAGGCCCTAGAGCCCTCGCATTCAAAAAATGAGAAAGCCACACGGTCGGATAGATGACCCCATAAAGTGGCAAGCGACGCCGCACCTAAATCGGCATGTGACCCACTTAAGGATTCGCATCATGGCCCAGTCAGGTCCATTTATGGGCCAAGAAAGCAAGCTCTCGTAAGCAACACTATGAAGCCATCATCAGAATCCGGCACACCCAAATACAGGGGCGCCGCACACCCCCTATGTTTCACCGATGAGGTCCTAGACTATGAATTCCCAGAGGGATTCAAACCCGTAAACATAGAGGCATATGATGGAACAACAGACCCTGGAGTTTGGATCGAGGATTATATCCTCCATATACACATGGCTAGAGGAGATGATCTCCACACCATAAAATATTTACCCCTTAAGCTTAAAGGGCCAGCCCAGCATTGGCTTAAAAGCCTTCCCGAAAACACAATTGGAAGATGGGAAGAGCTCGAGGATGCTTTCCGAGCAAACTTTCAAGGGACTTATGTCCGCCCTCCAGATGCAGACGATCTTAGTCACATAACTCAACAACCCGGAGAATCAGCTCGGCAGTTCTGGAATAGATTCCTCACTAAAAAGAATCAGATAGTCGATTGTCCGGACGCCGAAGCCTTAGCAGCTTTCAGGCATAACGTCCGAGACGAATGGCTCGCCAGACACCTCGGCCAAGAAAAGCCAAGAACAATGGCCGCACTAACAAGCCTCATGACCCGCTTTTGTGCAGGGGAGGACAGCTGGTTGGCAAGGTGCAGCCCCAGCGACCCAAGTACATCCAAAATTAGGGATGGAAACGAAAAACCGCGATGCAACAAGGACCATCGCTGGACTAAGGACAAAAGTCCGAAGAGCACGACAGTCAATGCCGGATTCAAAGGCTCACGACAAAATCAGGCAAAATCGCCCCCCCCCCCCAGGATAACAGGGACGATCCATCCAACCTAAATAAAATCCTGGACAGGATATGTCAGATACACAGTACTCCCGGGAAGCCTGCTAACCATACCCATAGAGATTGTTGGGTTTTCAAACAATCCGGCAGACTCAATGCCAAACACAAGGGGCTCGACACACCAAGCGAAGACGAGGACGAACCCCAAAAGCATAGCACCAGGAAACAAAAGAACTTCCCACAAGAAGTAAAAACAGTGAACTCACTTCACATAACGAAATGTGTGGCGCCCATAAGGGTACGCACCACACGGCCCATCCCCAAAGGGTCCTGCCACTGGTTGTCAAAACCGATCATCTTCGACCAGGTAGATTATTCTAGAAATATCAAGAATGTAGGCTGGACTGCCTTGATACTCGATCCAATAATTGGCGGACTCCAGTTTTCAAATGTCCTTATGGACGGCGGAAGTGGACTAAACCTGATATATCAGGATACAATCCAACACATGGGGATAAACCCAGCAAGAATCCGCCGAAGCAAAACCTCCTTTCAAGGGGTAATATGTAACACCCCGGATATGACTTTCCCAATTTGTACTCCAACTCTTGCGGTTTCCGGCGTTAAGTTATTTTATTTTCTCAGGTTCGGGTTTTTTGTCTCCGTTTGTTGTTGTCGTTGTCATGCATCTCATATCATGTCATCATGTGCATTGCATTTGCATACGTGTTCATCTCATGCATTCGAGCATTTTCCCCGTTGTCCGTTTTGCATTCCGGCGCTTTGTTCTCCTCCGGTGGTCATTTCTAGCTTTCTTTTGTGTGTGGGGATTAAACATTTCTTGATTAGACCGAGACTTGCCAAGCGGCCTTGGTTTACTACCAGTAGACCGCCTGTCAAGTTCCGTACCATTTGGACTTCGTTTGATACTCCAACGGTTAACCGAGGGACCAAAAAGGCCTCGTGTGTGTTGCAGCCCAACACCCCTCCAATTTGGCCCAAAACCCACCAAAACCTTCTCCATCATCTAGAGCGTTCGATCACGATCGCGTGGCCGAAAACCGCACCTCATTTGGACTCTCCTAGCTCCATCTATGCCTATAAATATCTCCCCCATTCGAAATCACGGGTGAAACCCTAGTTCCCCTCCTCCTCCAGCCGCCGAACAAAATCCGGATGGCCGGACGTGTCCGCCCGATCCGCCGCCACCACTCAGCTCGCGCCACGTGGCGCCGGTGCACCCCACATCGCCGAAGCCCGCCGGGCCCAACCCCGGCCCGCTCCGCCCCGCATCCTCTCCGGCTCACCGCGCCGCCCGCGCCACCCCTCTCCTCCGTCTCCGGCGACCCGCGCCACCGCGGCGCAGCTCGACCTCGCCGGCGACCGCGCCTCTCCGGTCGCCGCCCCGCCGCGCTACCTCGTCGACGACCGCGGCCGCCTCCTCCTCACCGGCCGGCGCCGCCCCACTCCGGCGCCTCCCTCTCTCCGGTCGCCTCGCCGTCCAACTCCGGCCGGCTCAAATCCGGCGATGAACCTCGGACTCCATGCCGCTATAGTACCTGCGAGATCCCGATCTGGATCTGGAAACTCCCTCTCGGTTGACTTTTTGCCCGAAACCCTAGCTCATATGCTCATGTTCATAGCATCGTAACTTTGCATCCATAGCTCCGTTTTGGGCATATAGCATATCAAAATCTTCTCCCCAGAGAGCACATCATTTCATTCCATTGCATCATTTTCATTTGGGTTCATCTTGATGCCCGAAATGCTGTTTGAAGAGTGCTACTTGAGATAATTGTCAGATCTGCTACTCCATTTAGATATTTGTCATTTTTTCCATGATTATTGTGTGCATGATATGCCCATGAGCTCTACATATGTTTTGTTAAGGGTTTTGCCATCTTTCCAGAGGTGCAACCCATGTATTTTTGTGATGTGTGTGATGACTAGCACAAGCTTGCAAAGTGAGGCACTTGGTAATGCTGATTTCAGGGACTTAGCATTCCACAAAGTCCTTGACCTGTTTATCTCATGTTGCCATATGTTCATGTTGTTTCCTAGTGATCCGTGCCTCTTTTGAGGATGATCAGTAAGGATGTTTTGTTAATATTGTAGTGCTCTATCCATCCATGTCTTTTTTTGCAATTATGGAGCAACCTAGCTTGAGTCAATCGAGCTCTACTTTTGCTACTTCGTGAGTCTGGGCAGATTGTCTACTTGTTAGCAATTTTGCCGATGATGTTGTAGTTGATCCGTGCATGCTATGCTATTGTTCTTGCCATGTCTAGCTTGCATTTTGTGTATTCTTGATGGGTGTATGCTTAGATTGTCATGACTTGCTCCGTAGTGAGTGCATCGAGCTCGTAAACATGCCTACTTGATATCTGTTTTCAGCATGCTCCAGTTTTCACTAAGTCTGAGAACTGATTATGTTTTTGCCATGTTCACATGCTTGCAATTGTATTTTCTGATCCCTTTTGGCTCAAGGTCACTAAGGGACTTTTGTTAAGCTCTTTGAGTAGCTCCATGACATGCTTTACTTTGCCATGTTCAGGTACTGTAGCATGTAGTTTTGTTGCTCCAAAGAGTGCTACCTGATCTGAAATTCCAGACAAGTGTTAATTTCACTAAGTCTGGAATCTGTTTTCCATATGCATTTTTGCCATGCTTGTTTGAACCTGTTAATGGATGAATTGGCCGTAGCTCAGTGCTAGAATTTTGTTAATCATCTTGAATTCATCCCTGCCATGTATTTTGTTGCCATGTTTGGGTGCTATAGCATGTTCATCTTGTTGCATTTAGATGGCTACTTGCTGTAAATCGCAGACCGGTGTCATATTTGAATTGCTTGCCATTTCCAAACCGTAACTCCGATTCCGGCGTTCTTTATATCATTTTCAAGCGATTTCATCTCATCTTTCCAGTGGAACACTTGGTTTTCCAAGTTGAGGCCAGGTTCATGCATCCCTTGTCAAATCTTGCATATGCATCCCGCATCGCATCCCGCATAGCATACCATCCTTGCATCATATTGTTTGATTCTTGCACGTGGGTGATTGTGCTCCGTTTGCTTGTTTGTCTTGTTTGGGTAGAGCCGGGAGACGAGTTCGCTAATGAGGAGCCCATTGAGTTTGCTTTCGAGGACCCAGTCAACTCTGACAACTGTGCAGGCAAGATGATCATATCCTCGAAATCACTACTATCTTTGCTATGCTAGATTGCTCGCTCTTTTGCTATGCCAATGCTACGATGCATACCACTTGCTTTCAAGCCTCCCAAATTGCCATGTCAAACCTCTAACCCACCATGTCCTAGCAAACCGTTGATTGGCTATGTTACTGCTTTGCTCAGCCCCTCTTATAGCGTTGCTAGTTGCAGGTGAAGATTGGAAGCCGTTCCTTGTTGGAACATTTATTTACTTGTTGGGATATCATTATATTGTCTTGTTATCTTAATGCATCTATATACTTGGTAAAGGGTGGAAGGCTCGGCCTCTCGCCTAGTGTTTTTCCACTCTTGCCGCCCTAGTTTCCGTCATATCGGTGTTATATTCCCGGATTTTGCGTTCCTTACGCGGTTGGGTTATAATGGGAACCCTTTGATAGTTCGCCTTGATTAAAGCTTTTCCAGCAATGCCCAACCTTGGTTTTACCATTTGCCACCTAGCCTCTTTTTCCCTTGGGTTTCCGGAGCCCGAGGGTCATCTTATTTTAGCCCCCCCGGGCCAGTGCTCCTCTGAGTGTTGGTCCAACCGAGCGATGTCCGGGGTTACCAGGGGCAACTCTAGGCTGGCCTACCCGACGTCTTGCTCATCCGGTGTGCCCTGAGAACGAGATATGTGCAGCTCCTATCAGGATTTGTCGGCACATTCGGGCGGTGTTGCTGGTCTTGTTTTAACCTGTCGAAGTGTCTTGAAGAACCGAGGTACCGGTGTGGCCTTCTCGCAATCATCGGATCTTTCTGCTGATGTGGATATGTCTGTTGAAGCCATTTATCCTGAGCCTGCCAAGGAACCTCTTAGTCTTCAGAATGCAGAGTCATCAAAGTTTTTCTCAGAACATTGAAGGAGTTGAAGCAGTCACTCGTGTTTATCCTTTGGCTGGAACTACACGTGCACCACATCCTGCCCTTACTGAAGCCACCGATAGCACAATTGCCCAACGACCCAAGAAGTGCACTCGTTTTCTCAATGACCGAGAGCTTCTGGTGGCTCTTCATCAGAAACAGGATAGGCATCATGACTGGCTGAAGCGCCAAATGCAAAGTTTCTTGGTGGATGTCAACCGCATCCGCAATCTTGCCACCAAGAATGCCTTTGTTGCACATGAAACCTCTCGACGCACATGGAAAGTGCTGACGCTTATGTGCTCTGAAGATGATCTTCAAGAGGATGGCTTCTCTGAATGGTTCAAGTTTGACTCCACACCTCCTCGAAGGGCAGTGCTGCGACGAACTCCATCTCTTGAAGACTCTGAGTTCTCTTCCTCTGCGGCAACTGTGAATGCCAGAGTGATCGAGGATGAAGACGACGCTACTTCACCGCCACCTCCGTCAGCACGCTTCGACACTGCTCCAAGTTCTTCTGCACCGCCGAACACCACCGACGACCCTGCTGCTTCACCTACTCTTCATGGGAACGAGTAGATGCTCTATGTCTTCAAACGTTTTTGGTCCTTACTGACAAAAGGGGGAGAAGCATATGAGTTTGATAGTCTTCAAGCGGGTCCCTATGGGCGGTTGCTTTATATTTTTCCTAGTGTTTACAACTCTTGTTTTGATACGTTTGGTTCTTTGGGTAGTAACACTTAAACTCGATGGTCGTCTGCTACTTATTTGCTACTTTGTGATGCGATGATAAATTCCGCATGTGCGATGATAAATTCCGCACTTAGATCATTTTGCAGACGTCCATTTTCCATTATGCATGTCATTATCTTCACATACCTTCACATGCATAATGAATTGTCATCATAAGTTGAAGAGGATCTCCACAAGTACAACCTGCCATGTGCATTTGCATTCCAAAAGCAAATTACTTATATGCACATCTTTAGGGGGAGCCCTTTCAGCTTATGAAGACAATTCCTTATCCTTTTACAATTTCACATATTATATTCCCCATTGAAAACTTCAACTAGTTTGTCATCAATCACCAAAAAGGGGGAGATTGTAAGTGCGTCTAGTGCCACCCCTAGTCGGTTTTGGAGTATTGACGACAAACCTAGTTGAGGGACTAATGTGTTTGTGAGAATTGCAAGATAACACAGGTAGAAGTCCCTCATTGATTCGGTTTTCCTACCAGAGATGACCCCTAAAAATGTATGAAGACATTGATGTCAAAGGTGGTATGTGAAGATATTCACATTGAAGACTATGACATGAGAAGACGTCGCATGAAGCATATGGAGCTCGAAGACTTAGATCTTTCGTAGTTCCTTTTCTTCTTTGTTGAGTTATAGGAACCACCGTACTGTTAAGTGGGGTCCAAGAGAACCAGTCAGAATGACTGAAGTGATGCTTAACCAAAACCTATGTCTTCGAGTGAAGACTATGAGAGCAAATCTTGTCCAGAGTCGGACAAGTCAGCTTTGCTTGTAGCCCAAGTAAAGTTGTCGTGTGTGTTTGAAATCTGACCATTGGAACATGTGTCAGTTCCTTAGTGACCCAAGGTCATTTCGGACAAATCAGGTCGGGTTGCCTAGTGGCTATAAATATCCCACCCCCTACAACCATAAACGGTTGGCTGCTCAGAGTTAGAGTACGGCTTTTGTCGTTTGAGAGCAACCCACCTCGAAGCCTTTGAGAGAGAATTCCTTGCGAGGATAAAGCCCTAACCACCCAGAGCCAAAGAGTGTTAGGAATCACTTAAGTCTTCCTGTCTGTGTGATCTGAAGACTTATTACACTTGAGGACTGTGAATCCTCCAGCCAGTTAGGCTTCGTGTTCTGAGCATCCAAGAGCCATTGTGGATCGCCGGTGAACAAAGTCTGTGAAGGTTTGGGAGTCTACCTTGAAGACTTACCAGAGTGATTGGGCGAGGTCTGTGTGACCTTAGCTCAAGGGGAATATGGTGAGGACTGGGTGTCCTGAGCTGCGTGTTCAGGACTGGGTGTCCGGGACTGTGTGTCCTCAGGTTTAAATACCTAGCCGGCCTAACCAGACGTACAGTTGTCACAGCAACTAGAACTGGTCCAACAAATCATTGTCTTCAACGAGTCACTAGTTTCATCCTTCCCTTCCCTTTACTTACTGTTGGTCCTTGTGAAGTCATTCTATGATTGCACTATCTCTTGTCTTCACTGAGTGACTGGTTGTTCTGGTTGGCTTCATAATATCTTCCTACCTGATCCTTACTACCTAGCTGTTATTAGTCATTGTGCTTTCACTTTATTGAATACTTGACTATGGTTTGCCTAGTGTAGTCTACCTTCCGCTGCATGGTAATAGGTTTATTTCTATTGTTTGTCTTCGAAACTTCCACGTTTTGAAGACTTTCATAAAAATCGCCTATTCACCCCCCCCCCCTCTAGTCGATATAACGCACTTTCAAGTTCTATAATGGAAGATTCCCACTAGTATATGAAAGTGACAACATAGGAGACTCTCTATCATGAAGATCATGGTGCTACTTTGAAGCACAAGTGTGGTAAAAGGATAGTAGCATTGTCCCTTTTATTTTTATATTATTTTTTTATTTGGCCTTTCCCTTTTTTATTTGGCCTTTATTTTTTTGGACTCCCCTTTTTTATGGCCCTTTTTTGGGACAATGCTCTATTGAATGATGATCATCACACTTCTATTTATTTACAACTCAATGATACAACTCGATACTAGAACAAAGATGACTCTATATGAATGCCTCCGGCGGTGTACCGGGATGTGAAATGATGCATGAGTGACATGTATGAAAGAATTATGAACGATGGATTTGCCACAAATACAATGTCAACTGCATGATCATGCTAAGCAATATGACAATGATGGAGTGTGTCATAATGACCGGAACGGTGGAAAGTTGCATGGCAATATATCTCGGAATGGCTATGGAAATGCCATAATAGGTAGGTATGGTGGATGTTTTTGTTGGGAAACGTAGTAATTTCAAAAAAAATCCTACGAACACGCAAGATCATGGTAATGCATAGCAACAAGAGGGAAGAGTGTTGTCTACGTACCCTCGTAGACCGGAAGCGGAAGCGTTAGCACAACGCGGTTGATGTAGTCGTACGTCTTCACGGCCCGACCGATCAAGCACCGAAACTACGGCACCTCTGAGTTCTAGCACACATTCAGCTCGATGACAATCCCCGGACTCCGATCCAGCAAAGTGTCGGGGATGAGTTCCGTCAGCACAACGACGTGGTGACGATCTTGATGTTCTACCGTCGTAGGGCTTCGCCTAAGCACCGCTACAATATTATCGAGGATTATGGTGGAGGGGGGAACCGCACACGGCTAAGAGATCAATGATCAATTATTGTGTTCATGGGGTGCCCCCGTATATAAAGGAGTGGAGGAGGGGGCCGGCCAAGGAGGGTGGCGCGCCCTAAGGGGGAGTCCAACTCCCACGGGGAGTAGGACTCCCCTTTTTCCTTTTAGGAGTAGGAAAGGGAAGGAAGAGGAAGGAGGGAGGAAGGAAAGGGGGGCCGGCCCCCCTCCCAACTCGGATTCGGCTTGGGGGGCGCGCCCTCTCCCTTGCTCCTTTCCCCTCCTTTCCACTAAGGCCCAATAAGGCCCATATACCTCCCGGGGGGTTCCGATAACCTCCAAGTGATCCGGTATTGTCCCAATCTCACCCGGAACCTTTCAAGTGTCCAAATATAGTCGTCCAGTATATCGATCTTTATGTATCGACCATTTTGAGTCTCCTCGTCAAGTCCGTGATCACATCCGGGACTCCGAACAACCTTCGGTACATCAAAATATATAAACTCATAATGAAACTGTCATCGTAACATTAAGCGTGCGGACCCTACGGGTTCGAGAACAATGTAGACATGACCGAGACACGTCTCTGGTCAATAACCAATAGCGGAACCTAGATGCTCATATTGGCTCCTACATATTCTACGAAGATCTTTATCGGTCAGACCGCATAACAACATACGTTTGTTCCCTTTGTCATCGGCATGTTACTTGCCCGAGATTCGATCGTCGGTATCTCAATACCTAGTTCAATCTCATTACTGGCAAGTCTTTTTACTCGTTCTATAATACATCATCTTGCAACTAACTTATTAGTTGCATTTCTTGCAAGGCTTAAGTGATGTGCATTACCGAGAGGGCCCAGAGATACCTCTCCGACAATAGGAGTGACAAATCCTAATCTCGAAATACGCCAACCCAACATGTACCTTTGGAGACACCTGTAGAGCACCTTTATAATCACCCAGTTACGTTTTGACGTTTGGTAGCACACAAAGTGTTCCTCCGGTAAACGGGAGTTGCATAATCTCATAGTCATAGGAACATGTATAAGTCATGAAGAAAGCAATAGCAACATACTAAACGATCAGGTGCTAAGCTAATGGAATGGGTCATGTCAATCACATCATTCTGCTAATGATGTGATCTCGTTAATCAAATGACAACTCATGTCTATGGTTAGGAAACATAACCATCTTCGATTAACGAGCTAGTCAAGTAGAGGCATACTAGTGACACTTTGTTTGTTTATGTATTCACACAAGTATCATGATTCCGGTTAATACAATTCTAGCATGAATAATAAACATTTATCATGATATAAGGAAATAAATAATAACTTTATTATTGCCTCTAGGGCATATTTCCTTGAGTCTCCCACTTGCACTAGAGTCAATAATCTAGATTACACAGTAATGATTCTAACACCCATGGAGCCTTGGTGCTGATCATGTTTTGCTCGTGGAAGAGGCTTAGTCAATGGGTCTGCTACATTCAGATCCGTATGTATCTTGCAAATATCTATGTCTCCCACCTAGACTAGATCCCGGATGTAATTGAAGCGTCTCTTGATGTGCTTGGTTCTCTTGTGAAATCTGGATTCCTTTGCCAAGGCAATTGCACCAGTATTGTCACAAAAGATTTTCATTGGACCCGATGCACTAGGTATGACACCTAGATCGGATATGAACTCCTTCATCAAAAATCCTTCGTTTGCTGCTTCCGAAGCAGCTATGTACTCCGCTTCAAATGTAGATCCCGCCACGACGCTTTGTTTAGAACTGCACCAACTGACAACTCCAACATTTAATGTAAATACGTATTGGGTTTGCGATTTAGAATCGTCCGGATCAGTGTCAAAGCTTGCATCAACGTAACCATTTATGATGAGCTCTTTGTCACCTCCATATACGAGAAACATATCCTTAGTCCTTTTCAGGTATTTCAGGATGTTCTTGACCGCTGTCCAGTGATCCACTCCTGGATTACTTTGGTACCTCCCTGCTAGACTTATAGCAAGGCACACATCAGGTCTGGTACATAGTATTGCATACATGATAGAGCCTATGGCTGAAGCATAGGGAACATCTTTCATTTTCTCTCTATCTTCTGCAGTGGTCGGGCATTGAGTCTTACTCAACTTCACACCTTGTAACACAGGCAAGAATCCTTTCTTTGCTTGATCCATTTGAACTTCTTCAAAACTTTTTCAAGGTATGTGCTTTGTGAAAGTCCAATTAAGCATCTTGATCTATCTCTATAGATCTTAATGCCCAATATGTAAGCAGCTTCACCGAGGTTTTTCATTGAAAAACTCTTATTCAAGTATCCCTTTATGCTATCCAGAAATTCTATATCATTTCCGATTAGTAATATGGCATCCACATATAATATCAGAAATGCTACAGAGCTCCCACTCACTTTCTTGTAAATACAGGCTTCTCCAAAAGTCTGTATAAAACCAAATGCTTTGATCACACTATCAAAGCGTTTATTCCAACTCCAAGATGCTTGCACCAGTCCATAAATAGATCGCTGGAGCTTGCACACTTTGTTAGCTCCCTTTGGATCGACAAAACCTTCCGGCTGCATCATATACAACTCTTCTTCCAGAAATCCATTCAAGAATGCAGTTTTGACATCCATCTGCAAAGTTTCATAATCATAAATGCTGCAATTGCTAACATGATTCGGACAGACTTATGCATCGCTATGGGTGAGAAGGTCTCATCGTAGTCAATCCCTTGAACTTGTCGAAAACCTTTTGCAACAAGTCGAGCTTTGTAGACAGTAACATTACCGTCAGCGTCAGTCTTCTTCTTGAAGATCCATTTATTCTCAATTGCTTGCTGATCATTGGGCAAGTCAACCAAAGTCCACACATTGTTCTCATATACATGGATCCCATCTCAGATTTCATGGCTTCAAGCCATTTTGCGGAATCTGGGCTCACCATCGCTTCTTCATAGTTCCTAGGTTCATCATGATCTAGTAGCATGACTTCCAGAACAGGATTACCATACCACTCTGGTGCGGATCTTACTCTAGTTGATCTACGAGGTTCAGTAGTAACTTGTTCTAAAGTTTCATGATCATCATCATTAGCTTCCTCACTAATTGGTGTAGGTGTCACAGAAACCGGTTTCTGTGATGTACTACTTTTCAATAAGGGAGCAGGTACAGTTACCTCATCAAGTTCTACTTTCCTCCCACTCACTTCTTTCGAGAGAAACTCCTTCTCTAGAAAGGATCCATTCTTAGCAACAAATGTCTTGCCTTCGGATCTGTGATAGAAGGTGTACCCAACAGTCTCCTTCGGGTATCCTATGAAGACACATTTCTCCGATTTGGGTTCGAGCTTATCAGGTTGAAGCTTTTTCACATAAGCATCGCAGCCCCAAATAACCAGTTTTCATCATATCTCGGAAACTATTTGCCCGAAACGTTCAAGCAAATTTTGAATTCAAAAAAATGAGTGCCAAAAAATATTGTATTTAACCCATTACGTGCAACAAGTTTGTCTTGTTCTACTAGTCACCACACCTCGCTTTCATCTCAAGGGCAAGGGTTCGAGACTTTGCTTCTTGTTCTTGGCGTTGGTGTGTCAGCTCCCCTGCTGACAAATTGCAGTGATTGATGTTGCATTCTTGGAAATAGAGGCTGCCATTACTAGGAAAATGCTTATACATAGAATTTTAGTAGTACCGTCTGTTTGGGAGCCCACGATACTCGTATGTACCAGTATAGCCGGCCAAAACGGGCGCTACTACTACTGTATAGCAGCAGCGCTGGTTGGCACGGGCCGCGCTGCTGTTTAGCGGGCCGCCGGGCCAAAATGGCAGGCCACTTAGCTGTACCGTGTGATGTGCGCCAGCGCTACAGCTAGTGGGCTTAGCAGTAGCGATGGCCCGTTACCCGCGCTGATGCTAAGCCCACTCCCTCCCTAGGCCCGCGCGCTGGCCGGCCTGCTCGCGCCCCCGGCCTCATAACTCAGCTCACTCACACACTCCACTCCCTCCCTCAATCCCCCGCGCTGGCCCTTCTCTCCGTCGGCCGCCCTCCCCGCGCCGGCCTCCTCCCTCGCCGAACGCCATGGCCCCCGCGCCGGCTCTCCTCCCCCGCCGGCCGCCCCGGCCCCCGCATGGGCCCTCCTCCCGCATCGGCCGCCCCCCGCGCCGGCCCTCCTCCACCGAGAGGTACATGCATCCTCCTCCCTCCTTCCTCCTCCTCCCTAGTTTCTTTTGAACCCTAGCTAGTTGAAAATTTTAGGTTTTTAATCTTAGATGTTTAATCTTAGGAAAATGTAGTATGAAACCTAGCTAGTTAATCTTAGGATAATGTAGTATGAATCTTAGGATAATTTGGGTTTTAATCTTAGTTGTTTAATCTTAGGTGTTTAATCTTAGGATAATGTAGTATGAACCCAAGCTAGTTAATCTTAGGATAACATAGTATGAATCTTAGGATAATGTACTAATCACATTTGTTATTATTTTTTAGTAAAAACAATTATTCCTGTTACATGCAAATTTGAAATGGATATTTTGAAGTGGATATATGTCATATTTTGAACATGTCACAATCTTAGTTGTTTAACCGAGTGCCCTATGTTTTGCCAGAATGTTGATTCGTCCACGTTCTGGTAAATTTCAGGTGCTCGATATGTCTTGCTTTTAGGAATGGTCATGCCGAATTTTTCTAAATGTTTATTAATTTTGTTTTCATAATTAAGCATTTTGTTCTCGACGTCGACGGTGCCTATCCTGCATCCTCGTCGTCGACTCGGCGGAGGAGGCCTGCTTGAGCAGAGGGGCCATGTCCGGGACTGGGCTCCACCGGGCTGGTACTGGGTTGTGCTACCTTCTGGTGAGCGTAGCTTAGTGAGGAGCCAGCCCGTCGTCGACCCGGAGCGTCTTTGGTGGAGGTCAGGTGGGTCTGCATAGGTGCAGAGGCTTGAGTCCCCCGCGCAGGTGGTACATCATCGTGTCACGGAGGAGGATGCGCACGTCCATCGCTACATGGTTACGTTGGCGGACGAAAGATTCTTCAAGGATCTCATTGGAGCTATGATCCTGTGATGGTTCCTTCTCTTTGGGTGTCCACCGCGACCCACTAAACCTAGAGGAGCTATTATTCGAGATGTATTAGTGATATTATATGATGATCTTTGCTACAAACTACTGTATATGTATTCGATGATGGATTATTAATTACCTATTAGTTATTTGCTTATTGAATGCATGCTAATTTGAATGGAGTAATTAGTTTTATCTCTATTATGATTTAGTTTTGCTTATTGAATGCATGCTAATTTGAATGGAGTACTTTGTTTTATCTCTATTATGATTTTAGTTTTGCTTATTGAATGCACGTCTATTTTAACAATGAACATATAGGAAATGTCTGACGACGAAAGGGAATTCGCTATGTGCGAGTACTGTGAAGATGAGTGCGGTCTGTGCGACAGGCCTCACCTGGTAGAAGGTCGGCGCTTTAGCATCAAGCTCCAAGAGACCTTCGATGTTGAAATGGTACGCAACGACGACAAGTGTTTTTTGTTATTTTTTGAACGACTTCTCTGCTTCTTCAACGTGTAATTTCTGTCTTTTACAATTCGACTAGCTTATCCCATGCCATGCAAGACGCTATGTCCTGGAGAAGATGGGTTTTGAAGATCATGAAAGCATGGAGACAAAGATAATTCAACTAAGGACCCATCATGGTTATGATTTTGCTGTAAATCTATACAATTCTGTGAACTCATCCAATTTTCGTTGCCTGGATTGGGAAGCACTTTGCAAAGCATATTATTTTCATGACGGTATGCTTCTCACCTTCGATCTTGGTCATCCTGACATTGACAAAAAGAATATGACCATTTGGGTCCTTGTTGACACACTTCCAGTTCTACCGCTGTGTGAGTTTCTCAAACATATTTATTAAGTAACTTATATTGTTTATTTCAAAATAGTTGGCAGCTTATTTCCATTGACAGCTTATTTTCATTCTTCAAAAAATGTACGGAAGATGATAGACAAGACCTACTACTACAATGATGAAGCGCAATTAACTTATAAGGGGAAAGATGGTCTTATCACATTTTTTACTGATCTTGAGAATTACAATAGCTATTATCAAACTCCTCCACATTATGGTCAATACGTGCCACAAGTGCACGTGTTGAACTACGGTAACATCAATGGAGATAGCATGGTAAGATTTCTTACTATTACGACATCCGTGCATCTTCTGCATAAATTCTTCTAAAACTAAACTACATTGCTAACTACAAAGTTATTACTATGTTTTTTAACAGAAAATCCCGATGGATTGTGTGCCTCGTCAGATGTTGCCGAGAGGTCGCGTTGATGTTATGAGCTTACGGCCACCACGGCCAGGTCAACCGCAGTATCCACATCACTCTTGTCCATACCGGATTTCTAAAAGCGAGGAAGCCATGATAATAAATGATTTGAAAAAATGTTTCGACCATCGTAGAGAGCTACTTGGAAGCAACATTGTGCGTAGGCCAAGACTTGGAGGCAGGATGATCTCCATTCTTTATTATGGAGAGTCCATTTTCCTTAATGGAGAGTCAATGCCTATCTTGTTTTATGATATTTTACCTAAGAAAGGGTAGAGTAGGTCCTATGAGAGGAGTAGGTCCTAGGTAGAATGTGTTATTATGTGCTACAATGTGTTAGAGTTGATGAGGAGGAGGAGGAGTTGTGATTATGACTAGTGACCAATCAGAAATATAGTGAAGAATTTGGATATATGATGCAAGAGCAATACCAGATGTCCATGATGGGGGAGCTGAAGTTCTTCCTTGGTCTTCAAATACGACAGCAACGCAATGGCATCTTTATATCTCAAGAGAAGTATCTCAAAGATTGCCTGAAGAAGTCCGGTATGCAAGACTGCAAAGGCTTCACGACGCCAATGTCAACCAAACATCATCTGGGTCCCGACGACAATGGTAAAGAGTTCGATCAAAAGGTATACCGCACCATGATTGGTTCCTTACTTTATTTATGTGCATCTAGGCCAGATATTATGCTTAATGTTTGCATGTGTGCTCGATTCCAAGCGGCACGAAAGGAATCGCATCACTTAGCTGTGAAGCGAATTCTTCGATATTTGGCTTACACCCCAACTCTAGGATTATGGTATCCTAAGGGCATAGAGTTTGATCTGGTTAGATTCTCGGATGCTGATTATGCTGGTGACAAGGTGGATCGCAAGTCTACATCAGGCACATGTCATTTTCTGGGACGATCACTTGTATGTTGGTCTTCAAAGAAGCAGAACTGTGTCTCTCTCTCCACTGCAGAATCTGAATACATTGCTGCTGGATCTTGCTGCGCTCAGCTTCTGTGGATGAAGCAAACACTCAAAGACTATGACATTCATCTAAAGCAAGTGCCACTCTACTGCGACAACGAAAGCGCAATCAAGATTGCCAACAACCCAGTTCAGCACTCGAAGACAAAGCACATTGAGATTCGTCATCACTTTCTCAGAGATCATGTTGTGAAGGAAGATATTGATATCATACACATCAACACTGAAGAACAATTGGCAGATATCTTCACCAAGCCCTTGGATGAGAAAAGATTTTGCAAGTTACGGTGTGAGCTAAATATCTTGGAATCCTCAAATGTCCTGTGATCAGGCACACATCCTAACACTTATGCATAATGATGACTTAGATGTGCAACACACAAAGTAAAGTATATCTTCAATCAATGAAGACATGCATTCTAAGTGTGAATACATTAATGAGGAATTTGACTTCAGAGCGACACGATAATTGTGCGCCGTGTCTGGGTCTAATACTTCCTATACGGTGGGTAACGCCACCACCAAATGTTTTGTTTGAAGTGTTTCACTCATGGCATTACATTTGCTATGTCTTCACATTTGGTTTGGCTTCAATCTCAACATGTCTTCATGATCATATTCACTATGTTGATTATATATATATACTAGTGTTCTGTCCTCTACAGCATTCACTTATAGCTATGTCTTCTTGTTAAATCTTTTGAACTAAGTGAATGTGATCGGACCCTAACCTCTCTATGCTTTCTATCTCAAACTCTATCTCTCCAAATCATATGCATTCTTTTGAAACAGTCAAATGTCTTCTCTGCGTCCTTGTCAGCAGAAGATACAGAGACAAACATTAAGTCTGCTTTCAATGCTAATTCCTTCACCTGAAACCCGGAGAAGTGGGAACGACCATCCGACAATCCAGGCGTGCGTGGGATGTGGAACAACCTCTGATATGCTGCATGATGGCCACGTGTTCCTCAGATGTGAATCGCCAGGGGCACCTGTGTAATAACACTAAGCCGCCCCTGTCCCTATAAATACACGCCACACCACAATCATTATCTCTTCTTCCACTCTCGCACGAACCCTAGCACCACCGCTAGCCCTCGACGACGCCGGCGACGAAGCGCTTAGCTGCCGCAACCTCTCCGACGCCGTCTTCACGCCGACCGCGGACATCGTCTTCTCCGCCGTCGCCGTAGGTGTCCTCCATCGCCAAGTTGGGGCACGAACGATCGGACTGCTCGGCCTCCTCTTCCACTCCGTCTAGCAGTTCTACGTGTGGTAAATAAAACTTCCTTTTTACGGCCCCTTTGATCCTATAGATTCGTCACTTTCTACCACAAGTGGTTTTTGTTCACACATGTTGGATCCACTTCTTACTGCATCTCATAATATGCCTAGTATATTCACTTATGCTTCACAAAGTAGTTAGATTCCTCACTTGTACTGATCCGTGGATTCGTACAAATCTGGAACCAACTCCTTATCTATGAGTGAATGTCTTCGCACGATGAGGTCAATGTCTTCTAAACTGATTTATCTTCAAAATCTTCTGGGAATGCATATGACCTCTTCCCCTTCCCTCGCACCTTAATGCTGTCACAGGTACATGTCCGTGGGAGAATCCCTTGGTTCTGATAGTCTGCATTCATTTGCAGAATTCTTACAGTGTCACATAAATTCTCCCGAAGCCAGTTCCTGTTTGTCCAGCAAGCGAAAGCCTTTGAAGCCTTTGAACGTATTGAAGCCATTCAGTTTAAAGTTCATGGCTTCAGAAAAATCAGCAAGGAAGGGTGGCAGAAAGCGTCGAGGAGAGACATCAAGAGATCTGCCTGATGATCTCTTAGAGTTGTACAAGACAGATCCTGAAGAGGATTACAATCAGCGCAAGACACGAATCCAATGGATTCGACGATATTGGGCAGAACAGTGGTTCAAGTACAGGTTTGTGACAAAGGAATATGCTGAGAAGAATGCCATCAAGCGACCATGGGGAGACATCCTCTACAAAAATCTTCAACCCAGGTCCAGAGATGAAGCCATTGAACAAGGCTTCTATCCCTGCATGGTCCGTGGACCACAGCCTGCAGATGCTGACTCGTCGTCACTGCTATGGTGTCATGATGACAATCTGTTCAAGCGCAACTTCCAGTTTGCCTAGAATCCGGTGAAGCAGAACAAGAAGTCTTTGGGATTAGACTTCAACCCTGGTCCCTCTGCTCCCCGTGCCGATGGGACCCGCGAAGCTGAACCCAATCTTGTTGAGCCCTTCTACAAGTTAGAGGGTCTCATCACTCATATCGTGGTTCAAGGGACAGCCGTGCATGAGCCTGCAGATGACGCTGAATCAGATGAAGCGCCTGCAGCACCGAAGCCAAAGAAGCAGCCTAAAGTTTCAAAGCCTGCCTCTGCACCAAAAATCTCACGGGCGAAGCCACTAACTACTGCACCTCCTGAAGACAGTGTGCAGTCTGAAGATTTGTCACGCATCTCCAAGCCCCAGAAAGTCAAGATGCCTCTGCCACACAGCGGCCAAGAACTGACAGCTGCTGCTATTCTGCGCAACGATGCCATCGATCTGTCCAGTGATGAAGATCTTGCAGATGACGCTCTTGAGCAACTGATCAAGAGCAAGGAAGAAGCAGAAATCTTCAATGATCTGCCTCTCTTTGATGTGGCAATCATACACAACTTCATTGATGAGTGGTTTGACACGCCCAACCTCAGCTTCGAAGATCTGCAACGCCTTCCATGGCGCCATTGCTTCAGAGTTAGCTATCGCCCAGCGCATTGTTGAACTAAAGCAGAAGATTGACTTTGAGAAAGCTCAGTTCAAGAAGCATATGGCCAAGCTCAGCGTGCAAGAGGTGAAGAACTTCAAGATCATGCTGCACGAGCTCAAAGAAGCCTTTCTCAAGAAATGTGTAGAAGCTCAGGGTTCTCATGAGCGCATGAAGGTTCTGGCTGACAAGAGTGTGCAAGCCTACAATGAGGCTGAGAAGCGCAAGGCCCTTGGTCGTCCTGGCATCGACCCCAGGATGGCTGCAAAGCAGAAGAAGAAGAAGAAGAAGAAGAAGAAGAAGAAGAAGAAGAAGAAGAAGAAGAAGAAGAAGAAGAAGAAGAAGAAGAAGAAGAAGAAGAAGAAGAAGAAGAAGAAGAAGAAGAAGAAGAAGAAGAAGAAGAAGAAGAAGAAGAAGAAGAAGAAGAAGAAGAAGAAGAAGAAGAAGAAGAAGAAGAAGAAGAAGAAGAAGAAGAAGAAGAAGAAGAAGAAGAAGAAGAAGAAGAAGAAGAAGAAGAAGAAGAAGAAGAAGCCCGCTATGGCCGAACCCGACGCACCAAGGCAGGCAGCAGATCCCATTGTCTACCCAACTAGCAGGACTGGCTCGAAGCCAAAAGCCAGGTCTACCGCTTCAGAACTGAAGAAGATAAGGACTGCTGAGGTTGAAGCCCGAAAGAGGAAACATTCTGAAGTCTCTGATGTTGCTCCCTCCAAGAAGAAGAGGAAGACCAAGAAGGAACGGGCTACTCCCACAGAACCCTTAATTGTTGAACCCATCTCCATGGTTCGCCCTGCCGCTGAACACCAAGAGCGCCAGCTGACTGTCCATGAGCCTGCTTCCATAGAGGCTCATGGAGCTGAAGACTTTCCAGCAGCTGATCCCACCGCTGTTGAAGACATTGGTCACCATGACCATGTTGAAGATGATGCGGTTCTTCCTCAGATCGAGCACCAACAGGTATCATCGCCTGTGCTTATGCACAGCGAACTCATCAGCATTGGTCGTCCTCTGACGCCAATTGCTCAGGATGCATCATGGGCTGATCGCCCACAAGCACAAGAGGAAGATGAATTTGAGGCCCAGCCAACTCCAACTCCACATGCGTCACCAGCGTTACGCAGGCTTCGCAAAGGACCAAGGCCTCCAGTCTCCGAGTCTGAAGCTAAAGCTGTTGAAGACATTCCGGCTGCATCAGCCGATGAAAAAGAAACCCCAAGAGTTGCTACACCCTCGTCTCACCAAGAAGCTGTTCTCGAGGAGAACGTGTCTGTGCCCGACCCTCCAACTCATCAAGTGGAGATAGAAAATCTTGAGGCTGCCACCACCAACACCAATGAAGCCACTAACGCTGTCATGGATGAAGCAAATGTGGAGCCTCCACCAACCCAAGAACCAGAAGTTAGTGAAGCAAATGCTACTGTTCCTGTTCCTGCGCCTGCTGTCGGTCCTTAGTTTGACTATCATGTTGAGCATAGGCCTCAGGTATAGAAGCCCATTCCAAGGTTGCCTAGGTTTCCAGGTCCTGCATCAGCACCTGGATCCTTCAATGTCAACGGCTTCAAAGCAGACAACACTTTTTTCAATAGCTCCAAGAACCCCTACTCAAGGGAAAGAATATCTTCTGATCGGTTCTGGAGCTATCCGCAACGAAGCTATTACTCCTGCATTCTGTACAATCAAGGTCGCATCTTCCCACATAAGCGTCTTGACACATAAGCCATGGCTGGTCTGCCCTGTCTGGAAGAAGCTCTGCATTGCTTCAAAGAGGTTGGATTGTTGCCATTTGTCACTGACCAAGAGCACTTGAATGAAGAGTTGCTGCTCTAATTCTATGCCACACTTCACATCCGTGGGTACAACAGAGATCCGAAGACTTGGGTCCTGGAGTGGATGACAGGAAATGTTCATCACGAAGCCAAAGCCTTTGATATCATTGAGCTCACTGGTCTGCCCACTCCTGGCGATCTCTACGAACCTGGCTGTCAGCTTCACAGTGAAGCTATGGAGAGCATCTTTCAGAAGCCTGAACCAAACATGAGCCAGATGCTCAGTATGATGAAGCCCTTGCCACAAGATGCTGCATATCCTAAGGAGTTCTTTGTTGAAGACCTTGAGTATCTGCCCCGGACTATTTATCACATCATAAGGCGAACTCTCTGGCCTATCAAAGGACATTCTCCCCATGCCAAGCTGGAAGGTGCAATGAAGACTTTGGTCTTCTATATTCTTCATGGCAAATGCTTCAATGCACAAGACTTCTTGTCGGGGATATACCCCGCGGTGTAAACCGGCCGGAAGTATAACATGGCCGGACTAGGCGTTTCATTGGTAAACCGCCAGAGGATTGGCGGTTTACGTGATTGGCGGTTCACGTGTCTGGTGGTTTACGAGTCTGGCGCTTCACTGGTATGACGATTCACGAGCCTGAAGACTCATTGGTGACCCGGCGCATGTTCCAGATGGATGACAAGGCCCAAGGCCCAGCATGCCGGTTTATGTTAATGGTGGGCCAGTTTAAGAGGAAAGGCATGAGGAACATTTATCTTACAAGGAGTCAAGACCCGGACTTGTATCCGGTTTGTATTAGAGATAGACTAGTCCTAATCCTAATAGGACTCTACATATAACCCGCCCCTCCAACATATATAAGGAGGGGCAGGGCTTCCCAAAAGGGACAAGATTCACAAGTTCCACAAGTTAGACAAGTTAGGTTTAGACAATACCTCTCGAGATAGAGCACTCTTGTAACCGTGATCATCATCATCAATATCAATGAAGCAGGATGTAGGATTTTACCTCCACCCTGAGGGGCCGAACCTGGGTAAAAAATCACGTCTCTCATCCCGCTCAACCCCTCTCAAGCTACCACATAAATGTGTTGGCCTCGCGACTAAGTCCTGACACTAAGGACATCTGCCGTGACAATTCCACGACAGTTGGCGCCCACCGTGGGGCCCGCGCACGGTGGTGTTGAATTCTTGAAGGGATCTTATTTAGGGTTCGAGAAGTTCGCAACTTTCCGGTTCAACAAAAACCGGCGGGGAGAAATTCACATCAACGATGAGTTAATCGGCCAAGATTGAGAAGCTTTTGTGGCGGAGGATATGAGATTAAGAACCCCAGGACGATGGAGGGAAGGATAACCCGGTCCCGGAGGCTACTGTTATATTGATGAAAGTTAAAAGGCCATCAGAAAATTTCCAGCTTAGAAAGTATATGACAGTTATAAAATCCCGGTTCGACGAAGAAGTTCCAGGTCATCAGAAATGACTCCGGTTTACAATCCGGTTCAAGAAAAATCTATTCTCCCACAAATCTCTGAAGCGCTCAAATCCGGTTTAACAATGTTCGGTTCAAAAGGGAATTAACTTCTCGCAAGTTCGAGTTTAAAGGCCGTCAGAAAATTTCCGGCTGAAAATGAAGATTCCGGTTTAAAATCCGGTTCAAGGGAAAGATGTCTCCCACAAAGCTTTGAAGCTCTTAATATCCGGTTTGACATCCGGTTCAAGAAGGATTTTATCTCTTGCAAGAAGTTAAAGGGTGCCAAAGAGGACCTGCTGCCATGATGCGCGGTTCAAACATGGGTATCATGCCTTATTGGCTTATCATATTATTGATCACTTGGGGGCTTAGTCATGTGTGAACCATAGTCATACCTCTTGATCGGCTCAATGCCATAGCATCACTTGGGGGCTTTGGTCGTGTCCGAACCAATGCAACACCTTTTTGATAGGCGAAAGCCACCAGATCACTTGGGGACTTGGTCATGTCTGAACCAGTCACGCCTCTTGATCGGCCTAAGGCCATAGAATCACTTGGGGGCTTGGTCGAATCCGAACCATTGCCACGCCTCTTGATCGGCATAATGCCACTATTTCATTTGGAGACCTGGCTGACTTGAACCATAGCTACGCCTATCGGGGGCTTGGTCGTGTTCGACCATGGTAACGCCATTTGATCGGCTCAATAAGCCTCATTTTGCAAATGGTTTTATCATTGCCTTTGCTTGAAATTTTCTTTGATAGATCTTTCTTTTATTTTTGTTGCATTTTTAAACCGACATTGTTAATCCGGTTCAACTGTCAATTACAAATTGTCGGAACACGGTCAGATCTTAATCCGGAGACTATCTGCCCGGTTTGGTTTTAAGTTACCATCCTATTATGGAGTAAACCGGTGTTTATCAACCCGGCTCGGCTTTCAACTACAAGTTGTCAGTACACAATCAAATTATAATCCAGAGACTATCAGCCCGGTCTGGTTTGACTACGAGTCGCCAGTATTATATATGGTTAAACCGGTGTTTATCACAACCCGGCACGGTTTTATCATAAACCGGCACAATATGAAAGGAGTTATCATTACTCAAGATTGGGGTTATCACTCTTATTACAAAAAGTTGGTAAACCAATGATGTGATTCAATGTCACAGGTATGATGTATTTCATATTTGATTATTCTTAAGTGCAGCCTCGGTTATAAACCCGGGTTATATGTTGGGCATTATGACCCGTCCGGCGGTAAACCGCCAGGACACTTTAAACTTGTTGTATGCAGAAACAGGTTTGTTAAACCGGCATGGCTTTGGACCATAAGTCGCCAGTATATATATTTGGATTGCGCCATTGGAATCATGCGCTTATAAATCATTGGGTTATATTATTCAAATAGCCAAACTTGGCTGAATTTTCATTATGATATTTAATGAATAAGGTTTTCATACCAGATTATATTATCTTGAATAGCCAACATGGCTGGATTTTTATGGTTATTAATAACCGGTATTATTAAGTTTTCAAAGTCGCTTTAGCGTAATGGCTATTATTTTATCAAAGGATATGATTTATTCTACAATGGAAGGAATAGTCCCGAGTCGCTGCAAGCTTACAACCCGGCACTTGGGGGCTACATTATTCAAATTGAGATTACAGTCTTATTGAAGACCCGACTCATCATATTATAATGAGCCGGCCCTTGGGGGCTACCAATTGCTCCTATCAACAATTCAAGGTACACAAGTTTTTGTCCATAATATTGAAGGATTCATTGCTCAGTTGGTAAAGCACAAAACTCTTAACCTTGTGGACGTGGGTTCAAGCCCTACGATGGAAGCTACATTATAAGATGTTATTTTCATTGAAGTATATATCAAGTCCCGGTTCAGTATTATCTTATTAAGCCGGCCCTTGGGGGCTACACATCACTGCTCAAGTCTACATGATTATATTTACAAAGTCCCTGCTCATTATTGCATAATGACCCGGCCCTTGGGGGTTACACTGATTTAAGTTTTTATAAGCAATTACAAGTCCCAGGTTGCCGCAAGCATGACAACACGGTCCTTGGGGGCTACATATATGGAGTACTCAGTTTATATGATTGAGATGAACAAACCAGATTTCGTCAAGGTTGAAACACTTATTTGAGCAAGTCTTAAGTTATCACTATGTTCTCCCCTTAAGACTTGGGGGCTACAGGTATTATGCATATAAAGGAGGAACATCTTCATTTTATCAGTTTGAGCAAATCAGGAACATCAATTACATGACCCGGTGTCGACAACAATTATGACCCGGTGCCATCAATATTTATAAACCGGCCATTTTGGTAATATTAAACCGGCAAGTTTTACATCTTCAAACTGGTTGAATAGCAGATAAGTATTTCAAGACCCATATTACTTAAACCAGCGCTTTGGGAGCTGAGTCAAAGGAGTTATTCTTCACAATATTTCTCTGTGACAAACCAATGTCGGCAAACTGATTATATAGCTGGTATGTTGACCCGGACTTCCCAGAAGGAGGAAATAACAAGGACTTAAGGGTGACCAGGTACCAGTTTACAAGAATTCTTAACCCGGAGCACAACCTGTCAAATTTGTTCTTGTGTTTATTTTTGCAGCATACGTTTACCATGGATAAATCCAAGCTAAACTTGGGGGCTAATGTCGGGGGTATACCCCGCGGTGTAAACTGGCCGGAAGTATAACCCGGCCGGACTAGGCGTTTCATTGGTAAACCACCAGAGAATTGGCGGTTTACGTGATTGGTGGTTCACGTGTCTGGTGGTTTATGAGTCTGGCGGTTCACTGGTATGATGATTCACGAGCCTGAAGACTCATTGGTGACCCGGAGCGTGTTCCAGATGGATGACAAGGCCCAAGGCCCAGCATGCCGGTTTATGTTAATGGTGGGCCGGTTTAAGAGGAAAGTCATGAGGAACATTTATCTTACAAGGAGTCAAGACCCGGACTTGTATCTGGTTTGTATTAGAGATAGACTAGTCCTAATCCTAATAGGACTCTACATGTAACCCGCCCCTCCAACATATATAAGGAGGGGCAGGGCTCCCCAAAAGGGACAAGATTCACAAGTTCCACAAGTTGGACAAGTTAGGTTTAGACAATACCTCTCGAGATAGAGCACTCTTGTAACCGTGATCATCATCATCAATATCAATGAAGCAGGATGTAGGCTTTTACCTCCACCGTGAGGGGCCGAACCTGGGTAAAGCATCGCGTCTCTCGTCCCGCTCAACCCCTCTCAAGCTACCACATAAATGTGTTGGCCTCGCGACTAAGTCCTGACACTAAGGATATCTGCCGTGACAATTCCACGACACTTCTTGATCCGCCAACTTGCTGCATCAGGCTCTGATCTTTTTGGCTTGAAGTTCTACGCTCCATGGATAATGCAGCTGATTAAACTCCACTCCGCTATCTCATATCAGCCATCTACTCGCAATCATCGGATCTTTCTGCCTGATGTGGATATGTCTGTTGAAGCCATTTATCCTGAGCCTGCCAAGGAACCTCTTAGTCTTCAGAATACGGAGCATCAAAGTTTTTCTCAGAACATTGAAGGAGTTGAAGCAGTCACTCGTGTTTATCCTTTGGCTGGAACTACACGTGCACCACATCCTGCCCTTACTAAAGCCATCGATAGCACAATTGCCCAACGACCCAAGAAGCACACTCATGTTCTCAATGACCGAGAGCTTCTAGTGGCTCTTCATCAGAAACAGGATAGGCATCATGACTGGCTGAAGCGCCAAATGCAAAGTTTCTTGGTGGATGTCAACCGCATCCGCAATCTTGCCACCAAGAATGCCTTTGTTGCACATGAAACCTCTTGACGCACATGGAAAGGGCTGACGCTTATGTGCTCTGAAGATGATCTTCAAGAGGATGGCTTCTCTGAACGGTTCAGGTTTGACTCCACACCTCCTCGAAGGGCAGTGCTACGACGAACTCCATCTCTTGAAGACTTTGAGTTCTCTTCCTCTGCGGCAACTATGAATGCCAGAGTGATCGAGGACGAAGACGATGCTACTTCACCGCCACCTCCGCCAGCACGCTTCGACACTGCTCCAAGTTCTTCTGCACCGCCGAACACCACCAACGACCCTGCTGCTTCACCTACTCTTCATGGGAATGAGTAGATGCTCTATGTCTTCAAACCTTTTTGGTCCTTACTGACAAAAGGGGGAGAAGCATATGAGTTTGATAGTCTTCAAGCGGGTCCCTATGGGCGGTTGCTTTATATTTTGCCTAGTGTTTACAACTCTCGTTTTGATACGTTTGGTTCTTTGAGTCGTAACACTTAAACTCGATGGTCGTCTGCTACTTATTTGCTACTTTGTGATGCGATGATAAATTCCGCATGTGCGACGATAAATTCCGCACTTAGATCATTTTGCAGACGTCCATTTTCCATTATGCATGTCATTATCTTCACATACCTTCACATGCATAATGAATTGTCATCATAAGTTGAAGAGGATCTCCACAAGTACAACCTGACATGTGCATTTGCATTCCAAAAGCAAATTACTTATATGCACATCTTCAGGGGGAGCCCTTGCAGCTTATGAAGACAATTCCTTATCCTTTTACAATTTCACATATTATATTCCCCGTTGAAAACTTCAACTAGTTTGTCATCAATCACCAAAAAGGGGGAGATTGTAAGTGCATCTAGTGCCACCCCTAGTTGGTTTTGGAGTATTGACGACAAACCTAGTTGAGGGACTAATGTGTTTGTGAGAATTGTAGGATAACACAGGTAGAAGTCCCTCATTGATTCAGTATTCCTACCAGAGATGACCCCTAAAAATATATGAAGACATTGATGTCAAAGGTGGTATGTGAAGATATTCACATTGAAGACTATGACACGAGAAGACGTCGCATGAAGCATATGGAGCTCGAAGACCTAGATCTTTCGTAGTTCCTTTTCTTCTTTGTTGAGTCATAGGAACCACCGTAGTGTTAAGTGGGGTCCAAGAGAACCAGTCAGAATTACTGAAGTGATGCTTAACCAAAACCTATGTCTTCGAGTGAAGACTATGAGAGCAAATCTTGTCCAGAGTCGGACAAGTCAGCTTTGCTTGTAGCCCAAGTAAAGTTGTCGTGTGTGTTTGAAATCTGACCGTTGGAACACGTGTCAGTTCCTTAGTGACCCAAGGTCATTTCGAACAAATCAGGTCGGGTTGCCTAGTGGCTATAAATAGCCCACCCCCTACAACCATAAATGGTTGGCTGCTCAGAGTTAGAGTACGGCTTTTGTCGTTTGAGTGAGAATTCCTTGTGAGGATAAAGCCCTAACCACCGAGAGCCAAAGAGTGCTAGGCATCACTTAAGTCTTCCTGTCTGTGTGTTCTGAAGACTTATTACACTTGAGGACTGTGAATCCTCCAGCCGGTTAGGCGTCGCGTTCTGAGCATCCAAGAGCCATTGTGGATCGCCGGTGAACAAAGTTTGTGAAGGTTTGGGAGTCTACCTTGAAGACTTGCCAGAGTGATTGGGCGAGGTCTGTGTGACCTTAGCTCAAGGGGAATACGGTGATGACTGGGTGTCCTGAGCTGCGTGTTCAGGACTGGGTACCGGGACTGTGTGTCCTCAGGTTTAAATACCTAGCCGCCCTAACCAGACGTACAGTTGTCGCAGCAACTGGAACTGGTCTAACAAATCATTGTCTTCAACGAGTCACTAGTTTCATCCTTCCCTTCCCTTTACTTACTGTTGGTCCTTGTGAAGTCATTGTATGATTGCACTATCTCTTGTCTTCACTGAGTGACTGCTTGTTCTGATTGGCTTCATAATATCTTCCTACCTGATCCTTACTACCTAGCTGCTATTAGTCATTGTGCTTTTACTTCATTGAATACTTGACTATGGTTTGCCTAGTGTAGTCTACCATCCGCTGCATGGTAATAGGTTTATTTCTATTGTTTGTCTTCGAAACTTCCACGTTTTGAAGACTTTCATAAAAATCGCCTATTCACCCCCCCCCTCTAGTCGATATATATAACGCACTTTCAAGTTCTATAATGGAAGATTCCCAGTAGTATATGAAAGTGACAACATAGGAGACTCTCTATCATGAAGATCATGGTGCTACTTTGAAGCACAAGTGTGGTAAAAGGATAGTAGCATTGTCCCTTTTATTTTTATATTATTTTATTATTTGGCCTTTCCCTTTTTTTTATTTGGCCTTTTTTTGGCCTCCCCTTTTTTTATGGCCCTTTTTTTGGGACAATGCTCTATTGAATGATGATCATCACACTTCTATTTGTTTACAACTCAATGATACAACTAGATACTAGAACAAAGATGACTCTATATGAATGCCTCCGGCGGTGTACCGGGATGTGAAATGATGCATGAGTGACATGTATGAAAGAATTATGAATGCTGGATTTGCCACAAATACAATGTCAACTACATGATCATGCTAAGCAATATGACAATGATGGAGTGTGTCATAATAAACGGAACGGTGGAAAGTTGCATGGCAATATATCTCGGAATGGTTATGGAAATGCCATAATAGGTAGGTATAGTGTATGTTTTTGTTGGGAAACGTAGTAATTTCAAAAAAAATCCTACGCACATGCAAGATCATGGTGCTGCATAGCAACGAGAGGGAAGAGTGTTGTCTACGTACCCTCGTAGACTAGAAGCGGAAGCGTTAGCACAACGCGGTTGATGTAGTCGTACGTCTTCACGGCCCGACCGATCAAGCACCGAAACTACGGCACCTCTGAGTTCTAGCACACGTTCAGCTCGATGACGATCCCCGGACTCCGATCCAGCAAAGTGTCGGGGATGAGTTCCGTCAGCACGACGGCGTGGTGACGATCTTGATGTTCTACCGTCGCAGGGCTTCGCCTAAGCACCGCTACAATGTTATCGAGGATTATGGTGGAGGGGGGCACCGCACACGGCTAAGAGATCAATGATCAATTATTGTGTTCATGGGGTGCCCCATTGCCCCCGTATATAAAGGAGTGGAGGAGGGGGCCGGCCAAGGAGGGTGGCGCGCCCTAACGGGGAGTCCAACTCCCACAGGGAGTAAGACTCCCCTTTTTTACTTTTAGGAGTAGGAGAGGGAAGGAAGAGGAAGGAGGGAGGAAGGAAAGGGGGGGCCGGCCCCCCTCCCAATTCGGATTGGGCTTGGGGGCGGGCCCTCTCCCTTGTTCCTTTCCCCTCCTTTCCACTAAGGCCCAATAAGGCCCATATACCTCTCGGGGGGTTCCGATAACCTCCCGGTGATCCGATATTGTCCCAATCTCACCCAGAACCTTTCAAGTGTCCAAATATAGTCGTCCAGTATATCGATCTTTATGTATCGACCATTTCGAGACTCCTCGTCAAGTCCATGATCACATCCGGGACTCCAAACAACCTTCGGTACATCATAATATATAAACTCATAATGAAACTGTCATCGTAACATTAAGTGTGCGGACCCTACGAGTTCGAGAACAATGTAGACATGACCGAGACACATCTCCGGTCAATAACCAATAGCGGAACCTGGATGCTCATATTGGCTCCTACATATTCTACGAAGATCTTTATCGGTCAGACCGCATAACAACATACGTTTGTTCCCTTTGTCATCGGCATGTTACTTGCCCGAGATTCGATCGTCGGTATCTCAATACATAGTTCAATCTCGTTACCGGCAAGTCTCTTTACTCGTTCTATAATACATCATCTTGCAACTAACTTATTAGTTGCATTGCTTGCAAGGCTTAAGTGATGTGCATTACCGAGAGAGCCCAGAGATACCTCTCCTACAATCGGAGTGACAAATCCTAATCTCGAAATATGCCAACCCAACATGTACCTTTGGAGACACCTGTAGAGCACCTTTATAATCACCCAGTTACATTGTGACGTTTGGTAGCACACAAAGTGTTCCTCCGGTAAACGGGAGTTGCATAATCTCATAGTCATAGGAACATGTATAAGTCATGAAGAAAGCAATAGCAACATACTAAACGATCAGGTGCTAAGCTAATGGAATGGGTCATGTCAATCACATCATTCTCCTAATGATGTGATCTCGTTAATCAAATGACAACTCATGTCTATGGTTAGGAAACAAAACCATCTTTGATTAACGAGCTAGTCAAGTAGACGCATACTAGTGACACTTTGTTTGTTTATGTATTCACACAAGTATCATGTTTCCGGTTAATACAATTCTAGCATGAATAATAAACATTTATCATGATATAAGGAAATAAATAATAACTTTATTATTGCCTCTAGGGCATATTTCCTTGAGTCTCCCACTTGCACTAGAGTCAATAATCTAGATTACACAGTAATGATTCTAACACCCATGGAGCCTTGGTGCTGATCATGTTTTGCTCGTGGAAGAGGCTTAGTCAATGGGTCTACTACGTTCAGATCCGTATGTATCTTGCAAATCTCTATGTCTCTCACCTGGACTAGATCCCGGATGTAATTGAAGTGTCTCTTGATATGCTTGGTTCTCTTGTGAAATCTGGATTCCTTTGCCAAGGCAATTGCACCAGTATTGTCACAAAAGATTTTCATTGGACCCAATGCACTAGGTATGACACTTAGATCGGATATGAACTCCTTCATCAAAACTCCTTCATTTGCTGCTTCCGAAGCAGCTATGTACTCCGCTTCACATGTAGATCCCGCCACGACGCTTTGTTTAGAACTGCACCAACTGACAGCTCCACCGTTTAATGTAAATACGTATCCGGTTTGCGAATTAGAATCGTCCGGATCAGTGTCAAAGCTTGCATCAACGTAACCATTTACGATGAGCTCTTTGTCACCTCCATATACGAGAAACATATCCTTAGTCCTTTTTAGGTATTTCAGGATGTTCTTGACCGTTGTCCAGTGATCCACTCCTGGATTACTTTGGTACCTCCCTGCTAGACTTATAGAAAGGCAACACATCAGGTCTGGTACACAGTATTGCATACATGATAGAGCCTATGGCTGAAGCATAGGGAACATCTTTCATTTTCTCTCTATCTTCTGCAGTGGTCGGGCATTGGGTCTTACTCAACTTCACACCTTGTAACACAGGCAAGCATCCTTTCTTTGCTTGATCCATTTTGAACTTCTTCAAAACTTTTTCAAGGTATGTGCTTTGTGAAAGTCCAATTAAGCGTCTTGATCTATCTCTATAGATCTTAATGCCCAATATGTAAGCAGCTTCACCGAGGTTTTTCATTGAAAAACTCTTATTCAAGTATCCCTTTATGCTATCCAGAAATTCTATATCATTTCCGATTAGTAATATGTCATCCACATATAATATCAGAAATGCTACAGAGCTCCCACTCACCTTCTTGTAAATACAGGCTTCTCCAAAAGTCTGTATAAAACCAAATGCTTTGATCACACTATCAAAGCGTTTATTCCAACTCCGAGATGCTTGCACCAGTCCATAAATAGATCGCTGGAGCTTGCACACTTTGTTAGCTCCCTTTGGATCGACAAAACCTTACGGCTGCATCATATACAACTCTTCTTCCAGAAATCCATTCAGGAATGCAGTTTTGACATCCATCTGCCAAATTTCATAATCATAAAATGCGGCAATTGCTAACATGATTCGGACAGACTTATGCATCGCTACGGGTGAGAAGGTCTCGTCGTAGTCAATCCCTTGAACTTGTCGAAAACCTTTTGCGACAAGTCGAGCTTTGTAGACAGTAACATTACCGTCAGCGTCAGTCTTCTTCTTGAAGATCCATTTATTCTCAATTGCTTGCCGATCATTGGGCAAGTCAACCAAAGTCCACACTTTGTTCTCATATACATGGATCCCATCTCAGATTTCATGGCTTCAAGCCATTTTGCGGAATCTGGGCTCACCATCGCTTCTTCATAGTTCCTAGGTTCATCATGATCTAGTAGCATGACTTCCAGAACAGGATTACCGTACCACTCTTGTGCAGATCTTACTCTAGTTGATCTACGAGGTTCAATAGTAACTTGTTCTGAAGTTTCATGATCATCATCATTAGCTTCCTCACTAATTGGTGTAGATGTCACAGAAACCGGTTTCTGTGATGTACTACTTTCCAATAAGGGAGTAGGTACAGTTACCTCATCAAGTTCTATTTTCCTCCCACTCACTTCTTTCGAGAGAAACTCCTTCTCTAGAAAGGATCCATTCTTAGCAACAAATGTCTTGCCTTCGGATCTGTGATAGAAGGTGTACCCAACAGTCTCCTTCGGGTATCCTATGAAGACACATTTCTCCGATTTGGGTTCGAACATATCAGGTTGAAGCTTTTTCACATAAGCATCGCAGCCCCAAATAACCGGTTTTCATAATATCTCGGAAACTATTTGCCCGAAACGTTCAAGCAAATTTTGAATTCAAAAAAATGAGTGCCAAAAAATATTGTATTTAACCCATTACGTGCAACAAGTGTGTCTTGTTCTACTAGTCACCAACCTCGCTTTCATCTCAAGGGCAAGGGTTCGAGACTTTGCTTCTTCTTCTTGGCATTGGTGTGTCAGCTCCCCTGCTGACAAATTGAAGTGATTGATGTTGCATTCTTGGAAATAGAGGCTGCCATTACTAGGAAAATGCTTATACATAGAATTTTAGTAGTAGCATCTGTTTGGGAGCCCATGATACTCGTATGTACCAGTATAGCCGGCCAAAACGGGCCCTACTACTACTGTATAGCAGCAGCGCTGGTTGGCGCGGGCCGCGCTGCTGTTTAGCGGGCCGCCGGGCCAAAATGGCAGGCCACTTAGTTGTACCGTGTGATGTGCGCCAGCGCTACAGCTAGTGGGCTTAGCAGTAGCGCTGGCCCATTACCAGCGCTGCTGCTAAGCCCACTCCCTCCCTAGGCCCGCGCGCTGGCCGGCCTGCTCGCGCCCCCGGCCTCATAACTCAGCTCACTCACACACTCCACTCCCTCCCTCAATCCCCCGCGCTGGCCCTTCTCCCCGTCGGCCGCCCTCCCCGCGCCGGCCTCCTCCCCCGCCGAACGCCCCGGCCCCCGCGCCGGCTCTCCTCCCCTGCCGGCCGCCCCGGCCCCCGCGTGGGCCCTCCTCCCGCATGGGCCGCCCCCCGCGCCGACCCTCCTCCACCGAGAGGTACATGCATCCTCCTCCCTCCTTCCTCCTCCTCCCTAGTTTCTTTTGAACCCTAGCTAGTTGAAAATTTTAGGTTTTTAATCTTAGTTGTTTAATCTTAGGAAAATGTAGTATGAAACCTAGCTAGTTAATCTTAGGATAATATAGTATCAATCTTAGGATAATTTGGGTTTTAATCTTAGTTGTTTAATCTTAGGTGTTTAATCTCAGGATAATGTAGTATGAACCCTAGCTAGTTAATCTTAGGATAACGTAGTATGAATCATAGGATATTGTAGTAATCACATTTGTTGTTATTTTTTAGTAAAAACAATTATTCCTGTTACATGCAAATTTGAAATGGATATTTTGAAGTGCATATATGTCATATTTTGAACATGTCACAATCTTAGTTGTTTAACCGAGTGGCCTATGTTTTGCCAGAATGTTGATTCGTCCACGTTCTGGTAAATTTCAGGCGCTCGATATGTCTTGCTTTTAGGAATGGTCATGCCGAATTTTTCTAAATGTTTATTAATTTTGTTTTCATAATTAAGTATTTTGTTCTCGACGTCGATGGTGCCTATCCTACATCCTCATCGTCGACTCGGCGGAGGAGGCCTGCTTGAGCAGAGGGGCCATGTCCGGGACTGGGCTCCACCGGGCTGGTACTGGGTTGTGCTACCTTCTGGTGAGCGTAGCTTAGTGAGGAGCCAGCCCGTCGTCGACCCGGAACATCTTTGGTGGCGGTCAGGTGGGTCTGCATAGGTGCAGAGGCTTGAGTCCCCCGCGCAGGTGGTACATCATCGTGTCACGGAGGAGGATGCGCACGTCCATCGCTACATGGTTATGTTGGCGGACGGAAGATTCTTCAAGGATCTCACCGGAGCTATGATCATGTGATGGTTCCTTCTCTTTGGGTGTCCACCGCGGCCCACTAAACCTAGAGGATCTATTATTCGAGATGTATTAGTGATATTATATGATGATCTTTGCTACAAACTACTATATATGTATTCGATGATGGATTATTAATTACCTATTAGTTATTTGCTTATTGAATGCATGCTAATTTGAATGGAGTAATTTGTTTTATCTCTATTATGATTTAGTTTTGCTTAGTGAATGCATGCTAATTTGAATGGAGTACTTTGTTTTATCTCTATTATGATTTTAGTTTTGCTTATTGAATGCACGTCTATTTTAACAATGAACATATAGGAAATGTCTGACGACGAAAGGGAATTCGCTATGTGCGAGTACTGTGAAGATGAGTGCGGTCTGTGCGACAGGCCTCACCTGGTAGAAGGTCGGCGCTTCAGCATCAAGCTCCAAGAGACCTTCGATGTTGAAACGGTACGCAACGACGACAAGTGTTTTTTGTTATTTTTTGAACGACTTCTCTGCTTCTTCAATGTGTAATTTCTGTCTTTTACAATTCGACTAGCTTATCCCATGCCATGCAAGACGCTATGTCCTAGAGAAGATGGGTTTTGAAGATCATGAAAGCATGGAGACAAAGATAATTCAACTAAGGACCCATCATGGTTATGATTTTGCTGTAAATCTATACAATTCTGTGAACTCATCCCATTTTTGTTGCCTGAATTGGGAAGCACTTTGCAAGGCATATTATTTTCATGACGGTATGCTTCTCACCTTCGATCTTGGTCATCCTGACATTGACAAAAAGAATATGACCATTTGGGTCCTTGTTGACACGCTTCCAGTTCTACTGCTGTGTGAGTTTCTCAAACATATTTATTAAGTAACTTATATTGTTTATTTCAAAATAGTTGGCAGCTTATTTCCATTGACAGCTTATTTTCATTCTTCAAAAAATGTACGGAAGATGATAGACAAGACCTACTACTACAATGATGAAGCGCAATTAACTTATAAGGGGAAAGATGGTCTTATCACATTTTTTACTGATCTTGAGAATTACAATAGCTATTATCAAACTCCTCCACATTATGGTCAATACGTGCCACTAGTGCACGTGTTGAACTACGGTAACATCAATGGAGATAGCATGGTAAGATTTTCTACTATTACGACATCCGTGCATCTTCTGCATAAATTCTTCTAAAACTAAACTACATTGCTAACTACAAAGTTATTACTATGTTTTTTAACAGAAAATCCCGATGGATTGTGTGCCTCGTCAGATGTTGCCGAGAGGTCGCGTTGATGTTATGAGCTTACGGCCACCACGGCCAGGTCAACCGCAGTATCCACATCACTCTTGTCCATACCGGATTTCTAAAAGCGAGGAAGCCATGATAATAAATGATTTGAAAAAATATTTCGACCATCGTAGAGAGCTACTTGGAAGCAACATTGTGCGTAGGCTGAGACTTGGAGGCAGGATGATCTCCGTTCTTTATTATGGAGAGTCCATTTTCCTTAATGGAGAGTCAATGCCTATCTTGTTTTATGGTATTTTACCTAAGAAAGGGTAGAGTAGGTCCTATGAGAGGAGTAGGTCCTAGGTAGAATGTGTTATTATGTGCTACAATGTGTTAGGGTTGATGAGGAGGAGGAGGAGTTGTGATTATGACTAGTGACCAATCAGAAATATAGTGAAGAATTTGGATATATGATGCAAGAGCAATACCAGGTGTCCATGATGGGGGAGCTGAAGTTCTTCCTTGGTCTTCAAATACGACAGCAACGCAACGACATCTTTATATCTCAAGAGAAGTATCTCAAAGATTGCCTGAAGAAGTTCGGTATGCAAGACTGCAAAGGCTTCACAACGCCAATGCCAACCAAACATCATCTGGGTCCCGACGACAATGGTAAAGAGTTCGATCAAAAGGTATACCGCTCCATGATTGGTTCCTTACTTTATTTATGTGCATCTAGGCCAGATATTATGCTTAGTGTTTGCATGTGTGCTCGATTCCAAGCGGCACAAAAGGAATCGCATCACTTAGCTGTGAAGCGAGTTCTTCGATATTTGGCTTACACCCCAACTCTAGGATTATGGTATCCTAAGGGCTCAGAGTTTGATCTGGTTGGATTCTCGGATGCTGATTATGCTGGTGA
Organism: Triticum dicoccoides; assembly: GCF_002162155.2. Lineage (NCBI taxonomy): Eukaryota > Viridiplantae > Streptophyta > Magnoliopsida > Poales > Poaceae > Triticum > Triticum dicoccoides. The sequence continues at coordinate 626,111,098 of NC_041390.1, read as the reverse complement.
CAAGGTGGATCGCAAGTCTACATTAGGCACATGTCATTTTCTGGGACGATCACTTGTATGTTGGTCTTCAAAGAAGCAGAACTGTGTCTCTCTCTCCACTGCAGAATCTGAATACATTGCTGCTGGATCTTGCTGTGCTCAACTTCTGTGGATGAAGCAAACACTCAAAGACTATGCCATTCATCTAAAGCAAGTGCCACTCTACTGCGACAACGAAAGCGCCATCAAGATTGCCAACAACCCAGTTCAGCACTCGAAGACAAAGCACATTGAGATTCGTCATCACTTTCTCAGAGATCATGTTGTGAAGGAAGATATTGATATCATACACATCAACACTGAAGAACAATTGGCAGATATCTTCACCAAGCCCTTGGATGAGAAAAGATTTTGCAAGTTACGGTGTGAGCTAAATATCTTGGAATCCTCAAATGTCCTGTGATCAGGCACACATCCTAACACTTATGCATAATGATGACTTAGATGTGCAACACACAAAGTAAAGTATATCTTCAATCAATGAAGACATGCATTCTAAGTGTGAATACATTAATGAGGAATTTGACTTCAGAGCGACACGATAATTGTGCGCCGTGTCTGGGTCTAATACTTCCTATACGGTGGGTAACGCCACCACCAAATGTTTTGTTTGAAGTGTTTCACTCATGGCATTACATTTGCTATGTCTTCACATTTGGTTTGGCTTCAATCTCAACATGTCTTCATGATCATATTCACTATGTTGATTATATATATATACTAGTGTTCTGTCCTCTACAGCATTCACTTATAGCTATGTCTTCTTGTTAAATCTTTTGAACTAAGTGAATGTGATCGGACCCTAACCTCTCTATGCTTTCTATCTCAAACTCTATCTCTCCCAATCATATGCATTCTTTTGAAACAGTCAAATGTCTTCTCTGCGTCCTTGTCAGCAGAAGATATAGAGACAAACATTAAGTCCGCTTTCAATGCTAATTCCTTCACCTGAAACCCGGAGAAGTGGGAACGACCACCCGACAATCCAGGTGTGCGTGGGACGTGGAACAACCTCTGATATGCTGCATGATGGCCACGTGTTCCTCAGATGTGAATCGCCAGGGGCACCTGTGTAATAACACTGAGCCGCCCCTGTCCCTATAAATACACGTCACACCACAATCATTATCTCTTCTTCCACTCTCGCACGAACCCTAGCACCACCGCTAGCCCTCGACGATGCTGGCGACGAAGCGCTTAGCTGCCGCAACCTCTCCGACGCCGTCTTCGCGCCGACCGCGGACATCGTCTTCTCCGTCGTCGCCGTAGGTGTCCTCCGTCGCCAAGTTAGGGAACGGATGATCGGACTGCTCGGCCTCCTCTTCCACTCCATCTAGCAGTTCTACGTGTGGTAAATAAAACTTCCTTTTTACGGCCCCTTTGATCCTATAGATTCGTCACTTTCTACCACAAGTGGTTTTTGTTCACACATGTTGGACCCACTTCTTACTGCATCTCATAATATGCCTAGTATATTCACTTATGCTTCACAAAGTAGTTAGATTCCTCACTTGTACTGATTCGTGGATTCGTACAAATCTGGAACCAACTCCTTATCTATGAGTGAATGTCTTCGCACGATGAGGTCAATGTCTTCTAAACTGATTTATCTTCAAAATCTTCTGAGAATGCATATGACCTCTTCCCCTTCCCTCGCACCTTAATGCTGTCACAGGTACATGTCCGTGGGAGAATCCCTTGGTTCTCATAGTCTGCATTCATTTGCAGAATTCTTACAGTATCACATAAATTCTCCCGAAGCCAGTTCCTGTTTGTCCAGCAAGCGAAAGCCTTTGAAGCCTTTGAACGTATTGAAGCCATTCAGTTTAAAGTTCATGGCTTTAGAAAAATCAGCAAGGAAGGGTGGCAGAAAGCGTCGAGGAGAGACATCAAGAGATCTGCCTGATGATCTCTCAGAGTTGTACAAGACAGATCCTGAAGAGGATTACAATCAGCGCAAGACACGAATCCAATGGATTCGACGATATTGGGCAGAACAGTGGTTCATGTACAGGTTTGTGACAAAGGAATATGCTGAGAAGAATGCCATCAAGCGACCATGGGGAGACATCCTCTACAAAAATCTTCAACCCAGGTCCAGAGATGAAGCCATTGAACAAGGCTTCTATCCCTGCATGGTCCGTGGACCACAGCCTGCAGATGCTGACTCATCGTCACTGCTATGCTGTCATGACGACAATCTGTTCAAGCGCAACTTCCAGTTTGCCCAGAATTTGGCGAAGCAGAACAAGAAGTCTTTGGGATTAGACTTCAACCATGGTCCCTCTGCTCCCCGTGCCGATGGGACCCGCGAAGCTGAACCCAATCTTGTTGAGCCCTTCTACAACTTAGAGGGTCTCATCACTCATATCGTGGTTCAAGGGATAGCCGTGCATGAGCCTGCAGATGACGCTGAATCAGATGAAGCGCCTGCAGCACCGAAACCAAAGAAGCAGCCTAAAGCTTCAAAGCCTGCCTCTGCACCAAAAATCTCACGGGCGAAGCCACTAACTACTGCACCTCCTGAAGACAGTGTGCAGTCTGAAGATTTGTCACGCATCTCCAAGCCCCAGAAAGTCAAGATGCCTCTGCCACACACCGGCCAAGAACTGACAGCTGCTGCTATTCTGCGCAACGATGCCATCAATCTGTCCAGTGATGAAGATCTTGCAGATGACACTCTTGAGCAACTGATCAAGAGCAAGGAAGAAGCAGAAATCTTCAATGATCTGCCTCTCTTTGATGTGGCAGTCATACACAACTTCATTGATGAGTGGTTTGACATGCCCAACCTCAGCTTCGAAGATCTGCAACTCCCAATTGGCCTCAGTGTCGCCTTCCATGGTGCCATTGCTTCAGAGTTAGCTATCGCCCAGCGCATTGTTGAACTGACGCAGAAGATTGACTTTGAGAAAGCTCAGTTCAAGAAGCATATGGCCAAGCTCAGCGTGCAAGAGGTGAAGAACTTCAAGATCATGCTGCACGAGCTCAAAGAAGCCTTTCTCAAGAAACGTGCAGAAGCTCAGGGTTCTCATGAGCGCATGAAGGTTCTGGCTGACAAGAGTGTGCAAGCCTACAATGAGGCTGAGAAGCGCAAGGCCCTTGGTCGTCCTGGCATCGACCCCAGGATGGCTGCAAAGCAGAAGAAGAAGAAGAAGAAGAAGAAGAAGAAGAAGAAGAAGAAGAAGAAGAAGAAGAAGAAGAAGAAGAAGAAGAAGAAGAAGAAGAAGAAGAAGAAGAAGAAGAAGAAGAAGAAGAAGCCCGCTATGGCCGAACCCGACGCACCAAGGCAGGCGCAGATCCCATTGTCTACCCAACTAGCATGACTGGCTCGAAGCCAAAAGCCAGGTCTACCACTTCAAAACTGAAGAAGATAAGGACTGCTGAGGCTGAAGCCCGAAAGAGGAAACATTCTGAAGTCTCTGATGCTGCTCCCTCCAAGAAGAAGAGGAAGACCAAGAAGGAACGGGCTGCTCCCACAGAGCCCTTAATTGTTGAACCCATCTCCATGGTTCGCCCTGCCACTGAACACCAAGAGCGCCAGCTGACTGTCCATGAGCCTGCTTCCACAGAGGCTCATGGAGTTGAAGACCTTCCAGCAGCTGATCCCACCGCTGCTGAAGACATTGGTCACCATGACCATGTTGAAGATGATGTGGTTCTTCCTCAGATCGAGCACCAACAGGTATCATCGCCTGTGCTTATGCACAACGAACTCATCAGCATTGGTCGTCCTCTGACGCCAATTGCTCACGATGCATCATGGGCTGATCACCCACAAGCACAAGAGGAAGATGAATTTGAGGCCCAGCCAACTCCAACTCCACAGGTGTCGCCAGCGTTACGCAGGCTTCGCAAAGGACCAAGGCCTCCAGTCTCCGAGTCTGAAGCTAAAGCTGCTGAAGACATTCCGGCTGCATCAGCCGATGAAAAAGAAACCCCAAGAGTTGCTACACCCCCGTCTCACCAAGAAGCTGTTCTCGAGGAGAACATGTCTGTGCCCGACCCTCCAGCTCATCAAGTGGAGGTAGAAAATCTTGAGGCTGCCACCACCAACACCAATGAAGCCACTGACGCTGTCATGGATGAAGCAAATGTGGACCTCCACCAACCCAAGAACCAGAAGTTAGTGAAGCAAATGCTACTGCTCCTGTTCCTGCGCCTGCTGCTGGTCCTCAGTTTGACTATCATGTTGAGCATAGGCCTCAGGTACATAAGCCTATTCCAAGGTTGCCTAGGTTTCCAGGTCCTGCATCAGCACCTGGATCCTTCAATGTCAACGGCTTCAAAGCAGACAACACTTTCTTCAATAGCTCCAAGAACCCCTACTCAAGGGAAAGAATATCTTCTGATCGGTTCTGGAGCTATCCGCAACGAAGCTATTACTCCTGCATTCTGTACAATCAAGGTCGCATCTTCCCACATAAGCATCTTGACACATAAGCCATGGCTGGTCTGCCCTGTCTGGAAGAAGCTCTGCATTGCTTCAAAGAGGTTGGATTGTTGCCGTTTGTCACTGACCAAGAGCACTTGAATGAAGAGTTGCTGCTCCAATTCTATGCCACACTTCACATCCGTGGGTACAACAGAGATCCGAAGACTTGGGTCCTGGAGTGGATGACAGGAAATGTTCATCACGAAGCCAAAGCCTTTGATATCATTGAGCTCACTGGTCTGCCCACTCCTGGCGATCTCTACGAACCTGGCTGTCAGCTTCACAGTGAAGCTATGGAGAGCATCTTTCAGAAGCCTGAACCAAACATGAGCTAGATGCTCAGTATGATGAAGCCCTTGCCACAAGATGTTGCATATCCTAAGGAGTTCTTTGTTGAAGACCTTGAGTATCTGCCCCGGACTATTTATCACATCATAAGGCGAACTCTCTGGCCTATCAAAGGACATTCTCCCCATGCCAAGCTGGAAGGTGCAATGAAGACTTTGGTCTTCTATATTCTTCATGGCAAATGCTTCAATGCACAAGACTTCTTGTCGGGGATATACCCCGCAGTGTAAACCGGCCAGAAGTATAACCCGGCCGGACTAGGCGTTTCATTGGTAAACCGTCAGAGGATTGGCGGTTTACGTGATTGGCGGTTCACGTGTCTGGTGGTTTACGAGTCTGACGGTTCACTGGTATGACGATTCACGAGCCTGAAGACTCATTGGTGACCCGGCGCGTGTTCCAGATGGATGACAAGGCCCAAGGCCCAGCATGCCGGTTTATGTTAATGGTGGGCCGGTTTAAGAGGAAAGGCATGAGGAACATTAATCTTACAAGGAGTCAAGACCCGGACTTGTATCCGGTTTGTATTAGAGATAGACTAGTCCTAATCCTAATAGGACTCTACATGTAACCTGCCCCTCCAACATATATAAGGAGGGGCAGGGCTCCCCAAAAGGGACAAGATTCACAAGTTCCACAAGTTGGACAAGTTAGGTTTAGACAATACCTCTCGAGATAGAGCACTCTTGTAACCGTGATCATCATCATCAATATCAATGAAGCAGGATGTAGGCTTTTACCTCCACCGTGAGGGGCCGAACCTGGGTAAAAAATCGCGTCTCTCGTCCCGCTCAACCCCTCTCAAGCTACCACATAAATGTGTTGGCCTCGCGACTAAGTCCTGACACTAAGGACATCTGCTGTGGCAATTCCACGACACTTCTTCATCCGCCAACTTGCTGCATCAGGCTCTGATCTTTTTGGCTTGAAGTTCTACGCTCCATCGATAATGCAGCTGATTAAACTCCACTCCGCTATCTCATATCAGCCATCTGCTCGCAATCATCGGATCTTTCTGCCTGATGTGGATATGTCTGTTGAAGCTATTTATCCTGAGCCTGCCAAGGAACCTCTTAGTCTTCAGAATGCGGAGCATCAAAGTTTTTCTCAGAACATTGAAGGAGTTGAAGCAGTCACTCGTGTTTATCCTTTGGCTGGAACTACACGTGCACCACATCCTGCCCTTACTAAAGCCACCGATAGCACAATTGCCCAACGACCCAAGAAGCACACTCATGTTCTCAATGACCGAGAGCTTCTAGTGGCTCTTCATCAGAAACAGGATAGGCATCATGACTGGCTGAAGTGCCAAATGCAAAGTTTATTGGTGGATGTCAACCGCATCTGCAATCTTGCCACCAAAAATGCATTTGTTGCACATGAAACCTCTCGACGCACATGGAAAGGGTTGACGCTTATGTGCTCTGAAGATGATCTTCAAGAGGATGGCTTCTTTGAACGGTTCAAGTTTGACTCCACACCTCCTCGAAGGGCAGTGCTACGACTAACTCCATCTCTTGAAGACTCTGAGTTCTCTTCCTCTGCGGCAACTGTGAATGCCAGAGTGATCGAGGACGAAGACGATGCTACTTCACCGCCACCTCCGCCAGCACGCTTCGACACTGCTCCAAGTTCTTCTGCACCGCCGAACACCACCGACGACCCTGTTGCTTCACCTACTCTTCATGGGAACGAGTAGATGCTCTATGTCTTCAAACCTTTTTGGTCCTTACTGACAAAAGGGGGAGAAGCATATGAGTTTGATAGTCTTCAAGCGGGTCCCTATGGGCAGTTGCTTTATATTTTGCCTAGTGTTTACAACTCTCATTTTGATACGTTTGGTTCTTTGAGTCGTAACACTTAAACTCGATGGTCGTCTACTACTTATTTGCTACTTTGTGATGCGATGATAAATTCCGCATGTGCGACGATAAATTCCGCACTTAGATCATTTTGCAGACGTCCATTTTCCATTATGCATCTCATTATCTTCACATACCTTCACATGCATAATGAATTGTCATCATAAGTTGAAGAGGATCTCCACAAGTACAACCTGCCATGTGCATTTGCATTCCAAAAGCAAATTACTTATATGCACATCTTCAGGGGGAGCCCTTGCAGCTTATGAAGACAATTCCTTATCCTTTTACAATTTCACATATTATATTCCCCGTTGAAAACTTCAACTAGTTTGTCATCAATCACCAAAAAGGGGGAGATTGTAAGTGCATCTAGTGCCACCCCTAGTTGGTTTTGGAGTATTGACGACAAACCTAGTTGAGGGACTAATGTGTTTGTGAGAATTGCAGGATAACACAGGTTGAAGTCCCTCATTGATTCAGTTTTCCTACCAGAGATGACCCCTAAAAATATATGAAGACATTGATGTCAAAGGTGGTATGTGAAGATATTCACATTGAAGACTATGACATGAGAAGACGTCGCATGAAGCATATGGAGCTCGAAGACTTAGATCTTTCGTAGTTCCTTTTCTTCTTTGTTGAGTCATAGGAACCACCGTACTGTTAATTGGGGTCCAAGAGAACCAGTCAGAATTACTGAAGTGATGCTTAACCAAAACCTATGTCTTCGAGTGAAGACTATGAGAGCAAATCTTGTCCAGAGTCGGACAAGTCAACTTTGCTTGTAGCCCAAGTAAAGTTGTCGTGTGTGTTTGAAATCTGACCATTGGAACACGTGTCAGTTCCTTAGTGACCCAAGGTCATTTCGGACAAATCAGGTCGGGTTGCCTAGTGGCTATAAATAGCCCACCCCCTACAACCATAAACGGTTGGCTGCTCAGAGTTAGAGTACAGCTTTTGTCGTTTGAGAGCAACCCACCTCGAAGCCTTTGAGAGAGAATTCCTTGCGAGGATAAAGCCCTAACCACCCAGAGCCAAAGAGTGTTAGGCATCACTTAAGTCTTCCTCTCTGTGTGATCTGAAGACTTATTACACTTGAGGACTGTGAATCGTCCAGCCGGTTAGGCGTCGCGTTCTGAGCATCCAAGAGCCATTGTGGATCGCCGGTGAACAAAGTCTGTGAAGGTTTGGGAGTCTACCTTGAAGACTTACCAGAGTGATTGGGCGAGGTCCGTGTGACCTTAGCTCAAGGGGAATACAGTGAGGACTGGGTGTCCTGAGCTGCGTGTTCAGGACTGGGTACCGGGACTGTGTGTCCTCAGGTTTAAATACCAACCGCCCTAACCAGACGTACAGTTGTCACAGCAACTAGAACTGGTCTAACAAATCATTGTCTTCAATGAGTCACTGGTTTCATCCTTCGCTTCCCTTTACTTACTGTTGGTCCTTGTGAAGTCATTGTATGATTGCACTATCTCTTGTCTTCACTGAGTGACTGCTTGTACTGATTGGCTTCATAATATCTTCCTACCTGATCCTTACTACCTAGCTGCTATTAGTCATTGTTCTTTCACTTCATTGAATACTTGACTATGGTTTGCCTAGTGTAGTCTACCTTCCGCTGCATGGTAATAGGTTTATTTCTATTGTTTGTCTTTGAAACTTCCACGTTTTGAAGACTTTCATAAAAATCGCCTATTCACCCCCCCCCCTCTAGTCGATATATATAACGCACTTTCAAGTTCTATAATGGAAGATTCCCACTAGTATATGAAAGTGACAACATAGGAGACTCTCTATCATGAAGATCATGGTGCTACTTTGAAGCACAAGTGTGGTAAAAGGATAGTAGCATTGTCCCTTTTATTTTTATATTATTTTTTATTTGGCCTTTCCCTTTTTTATTTGGCCTTTTTTTGGGCCTCCCCTTTTTTTATGGCCCTTTTTTGGGACAATGCTCTATTGAATGATGATCATCACACTTCTATTTATTTACTACTCAATGATACAACTCGATACTAGAACAAAGATCACTCTATATGAATGCCTCCGGCGGTGTACCGGGATGTGAAATGATGCATGAGTGACATGTATGAAAGAATTATGAACGGTGGATTTGCCACAAATACAATGTCAACTGCATGATCATGCTAAGCAATATGACAATGATGGAGTGTGTCATAATAACCGGAATGGTGGAAAGTTGCATGGCAATATATCTCGGAATGGCTATGGAAATGCCATAATAGGTAGGTATGGTGTATGTTTTTGTTGGGAAACGTAGTAATTTCAAAAAAATTCCTACGCACACGCAAGATCATGGTGATGCATAGCAACGAGAGGGAAGAGTGTTGTCTACGTACCCTCGTAGACCGGAAGTGGAAGCGTTAGCACAACGCGGTTGATGTAGTCGTACGTCTTCACGGCCCGACCGATCAAGCACCGAAACTACAGCACCTCTGAGTTCTAGCACACGTTCAGCTCGATGACGATCCCCGGACTCCGATCCAGCAAAGTGTCGGGGATAAGTTCTGTCAGACGACGGCGTGGTGACGATCTTGATGTTCTACCGTCGCAGGGCTTCGCCTAAGCACCGCTACAATGTTATCGAGGATTATGGTGGAGGGGGGCACCGCACACGGCTAAGAGATCAATGATCAATTATTGTGTTCATGGGGTGCCCCATTGCCCCCGTATATAAAGGAGTGGAGGAGGGGGCCGGCCAAGGAGGGTGGCGCGCCCTAAGGGGGAGTCCAACTCCCACAGGGAGTAGGACTCCCCTTTTTTACTTTTAGGAGTAGGAGAGGGAAGGAAGAGGAAGGAGGGAGGAAGGAAAGGGGGGCCGGCCCCCCTCCCAATTCGGATTGGGCTTGGGGGGCGCGCCCTCTCCCTTGTTCCTTTCCCCTCCTTTCCACTAAGGCCCAATAAGGCCCATATACCTCCCGGGGGGTTCCTATAACCTCCCGGTGATCCGGTATTGTCCCAATCTCACCCGGAACCTTTCAAGTGTCCAAATATAGTCGTCCAGTATATCGATCTTTATGTATCGACCATTTCGAGACTCCTCGTGAGGTCCGTGATCACATCCGGGACTCCGAACAACCTTCGGTACATCAAAATATATAAACTCATAATGAAACTATCATCGTAACATTAAGCGTGCGGACCCTACGGGTTCAAGAACAATGTAGACATGACCGAGACACGTCTCCGGTCAATAACCAATAGCGGAACCTGGATGCTCATATTAGCTCCTACATATTCTACGAAGATCTTTATCGGTCAGACCGCATAACAACATACGTTTGTTCCCTTTGTCATCGGCATGTTACTTGCCCGAGATTCGATCGTCGGTATCTCAATACCTAGTTCAATCTCTTTACCGGCAAGTCTCTTTACTCGTTCTATAATACATCATCTTGCAACTAACTTATTAGTTGCATTGCTTGCAAGGCTTAAGTGATGTGCATTACCGAGAGGGCCCAGAGATACCCTCCGACAATCGGAGTGACAAATCCTAATCTCGAAATACGCCAACCCAACATGTACCTTTGGAGACACCTGTAGAGCACCTTTATAATCACCCAGTTATGTTGTGACGTTTGGTAGCACACAAAGTGTTCCTCCGGTAAACGGGAGTTGCATAATCTCATAGTCATAGGAACATGTATAAGTCATGAAGAAAGCAATAGCAACATACTAAACGATCAGGTGCTAAGCTAATGGAATGGGTCATGTCAATCACATCATTCTCCTAATGATGTTATCTCGTTAATCAAATGACAACTCATGTCTATGGTTAGAAACATAACCATCTTCGATTAACGAGCTAGGCAAGTAGAGGCATACTAGTGACACTTTGTTTGTTTATGTATTCACACAAGTATCATGTTTCCGGTTAATACAATTCTAGCATGAATAATAAACATTTATCATGATATAAGGAAATAAATAATAACTTTATTATTGCCTCTAGGGCATATTTCCTTGAGTCTCCCACTTGCACTAGAGTCAATAATCTAGATTACACAGTAATGATTCTAACACCCATGGAGCCTTGGTGCTGATCATGTTTTGCTCGTGGAAGAGGCTTAGTCAATGGGTCTGCTACATTCAGATCCGTATGTATCTTGCAAATCTCTTTGTCTCCCACCTGGACTAGATCCCGGATGTAATTGAAGCGTCTCTTGATGTGCTTGGTTCTCTTGTGAAATCTGGATTCCTTTGCCAAGGCAATTGCACCAGTATTGTCACAAAAGATTTTCATTGGACCCGATGCACTAGGTATGACACCTAGATTGGATATGAACTCCTTCATCCAAACTTCTTCGTTTGCTGCTTCCGAAGCAGCTATGTACTCCGCTTCACATGTAGATCCCGCCACGACGCTTTGTTTAGAACTGCACCAACTGACAGCTCCACCATTTAATGTAAATACATATCCGGTTTGTGATTTAGGATCGTCCGGATCAGTGTCAAAGCTTGCATCAACGTAACCATTTACGATGAGCTCTTTGTCACCTCCATATACGAGAAACATATCCTTAGTCCTTTTTAGGTATTTCAGGATGTTCTTGACCGCTGTCCAGTGATCCTCTCCTGGATTACTTTGGTACCTCCATGCTAGACTTATAGCAAGGCACACATCAGGTCTGGTACACAGCATTGCATACATGATAGAGCCTATGGCTGAAGCATAGGGAACATCTTTCATTTTCTATCTATCTTCTGTAGTGGTCGGGCATTGAGTCTTACTCAACTTCACACCTTGTAACACAGGCAAGAATCCTTTCTTTGCTTGATCCATTTTGAACTTCTTCAAAACTTTTTCAAGGTATGTGCTTTGTGAAAGTCCAATTAAGCGTCTTGATCTATCTCTATAGATCTTAATGCCCAATATGTAAGCAGCTTCACCGAGGTTTTTCATTGAAAAACTCTTATTCAAGTATCCCTTTATGCTATCCAGAAATTCTATATCATTTCCGATTAGTAATATGTCATCCACATATAATATCAGAAATGCTACAGAGCTCCCACTCACTTTCTTGTAAATACAGGCTTCTCCAAAAGTCTGTATAAAACCAAATGCTTTGATCACACTATCAAAGCGTTTATTCCATCTCCGAGATGCTTGCACCAGTCCATAAATAGATCGCTGGAGCTTGCACACTTTGTTAGCTCCCTTTGGATCAACAAAACCTTCCGGGTGCATCATATACAACTCTTCTTCCAGAAATCCATTCAGGAATGCAGTTTTGACATCCATCCGCCAAATTTCATAATCATAAAATGCGGCAATTGCTAACATGATTCGGACAGACTTATGCATCGCTACGGGTGAGAAGGTCTCATCGTAGTCAATCCCTTGAACTTGTCGAAAACCTTTTGCGACAAGTCGAGCTTTGTAGACAGTAACATTACCGTCAGCGTAAGTCTTCTTCTTGAAGATCCATTTATTCTCAATTGCTTGCCGATCATTGGGCAAGTCAACCAAAGTCCACACTTTGTTCTCATATACATGGATCCCATCTCAGATTTCATGGCTTCAAGCCATTTTGCGGAATCTGGGCTCACCATCGCTTCTTCATAGTTCCTAGGTTCATCATGATCTAGTAGCATGACTTCCAGAACAGGATTACCGTACCACTCTGGTGCGGATCTTACTCTAGTTGATCTACGAGGTTCAGTAGTAACTTGTTCTAAAGTTTCATGATCATCATCATTAGCTTCCTCACTAATTGGTGTAGGTGTCACAAAAACCGGTTTCTGTGATGTACTACTTTCCAATAAGGGAGCAGGTACAGTTACCTCATCAAGTTCTACTTTCCTCCCACTCACTTCTTTCGAGAGAAACTCCTTCTCTAGAAAGGATCCATTCTTAGCAACAAATGTCTTGCCTTCGGATCTGCGATAGAAGGTGTACCCAACAGTCTCCTTCGGGTATCCTATGAAGACACATTTCTCCGATTTGGGTTCGAGCTTATCAGGTTGAAGCTTTTTCACATAAGCATCGCAGCCCCAAATAACCGGTTTTCATAATATCTCGGAAACTATTTGCCCGAAACGTTCAAGCAAATTTTGAATTCAAAAAAATGAGTGCCAAAAAATATTGTATTTAACCCATTACGTGCAACAAGTGTGTCTTGTTCTACTAGTCACCACACCTCGCTTTCATCTCAAGGGCAAGGGTTCGAGACTTTGCTTCTTGTTCTTGGCGCTGGTGTGTCAGCTCCCCTGCTGACAAATTGCAGTGATTGATGTTGCATTCTTGGAAATAGAGGCTGCCATTACTAGGAAAATGCTTATACATAGAATTTTAGTAGTAGCGTCTGTTTGGGAGCCCACGATACTCGTATGTACGTATAGCCGGCCAAAACGGGCGCTACTGCTACTGTATAGCAGCAGCGCTGGTTGGCGCGGGCCGCGCTGCTGTTTAGCGGGCCGCCGGGCCAAAATGGCAGGCCACTTAGCTGTACCGTGTGATGTGCGCCGGCGCTACAGCTAGTGGGCTTAGCAGTAGCGCTGGCCCATAACCCGCGCTGCTGCTAAGCCCACTCCCTCCCTAGGCCCGCGCGCTGGCCGGCTTGCTCGCGCCCCCGGCCTCATAACTCAGCTCACTCACACACTCCACTCCCTCCCTCAATCCCCCACGCTGGCCCTTCTCCCCGTCGGTCGCTCTCCCCGCGCCGGCCTCCTCCCCCGCCGAACGCCCCGGCCCCCGCGCCGGCTCTCCTCCCCCGCCGGCCGCCCCGGCCCCCGCGTGGGCCCTCCTCCCGCGCCGGCCCTCCTCCACCGAGAGGTACATGCATCCTCCTCCCTCCTTCCTCCTCCTCCCTAGTTTCTTTTGAACCCTAGCTAGTTGAAAATTTTAGGTTTTTAATCTTAGCTGTTTAATCTTAGGAAAATGTAGTATGAAACCTAGCTAGTTAATCTTAGGATAATGTAGTATGAATCTTAGGATAATTTGGGTTTTAATCTTAGTTGTTTAATCTTAGGTGTTTAATCTAAGGATAATGTAGTATGAACCCTAGCTAGTTAATCTTAGGATAATGTAGTATGAATCTTAGGATAATGTAGTAATCACATTTGTTGTTATTTTTTAGTAAAAACAATTATTCCTGTTACATGCAAATTTGAAATGGATATTTTGAAGTGGATATATGTCATATTTTGAACATGTCACAATCTTAGTTGTTTAACCGAGTGGCCTATGTTTTGCCAGAATGTTGATTTGTCCACGTTCTGGTAAATTTCAGGCGCTCGATATGTCTTGCTCTTAGGAAAGGTCATGCCGAATTTTTCTAAATGTTTATTAATTTTTTTTCATAATTAAGCATTTTGTTCTCGACGTCGACGGTGCCTATCCTGCATCCTCGTCGTTGACTTGGCGGAGGAGGCCTGCTTGAGCAGAGGGGCCATGTCTGGGACTGGGCTCCACCAGGCTGGTACTGGGTTGTGCTACCTTCTGGTGAGCGTAGCTTAGTGAGGAGCCAGCCCGTCGTCGACCCGGAGCGTCTTTGGTGGCGGTCAGGTGGGTCTGCATAGGTGCAGAGGCTTGAGTCCCCCACGCAGGTGGTACATCATCGTGTCACGAAGGAGGATGCGCACGTCCATCGCTACATGGTTACGTTGGCGGACGGAAGATTCTTCAAGGATCTCACCGGAGCTATGATCCTGTGATGGTTCCTTCTCTTTGGGTGTCCACCGCGGCCCACTGAACCTAGAGGAGCTATTATTCGAGATGTATTAGTGATATTATATGATGATCTTTGCTACAAACTACTATATATGTATTCGATGATGGATTATTAATTACCTATTAGTTATTTGCTTATTGAATGCATGCTAATTTGATGGAGTAATTTGTTTTATCTCTATTATGATTTAGTTTTGCTTATTGAATGCATGCTAATTTGAATGGAGTACTTTGTTTTATCTCTATTATGATTTTAGTTTTGCTTATTGAATGCATGTCTATTTTAACAATGAACATATAGGAAATGTCTGACGATGAAAGGGAATTCGCTATGTGCGAGTACTGTGAAGATGAGTGTGGTCTGTGCGACAGGCCTCACCTGGTAGAAGGTCGGCGCTTCAGCATCAAGCTCCAAGAGACCTTCGATGTTGAAACGGTACGCAACGACGACAAGTGTTTTTTGTTATTTTTTGAACGACTTCTCTGCTTCTTCAACGTGTAATTTCTGTCTTTTACAATTCGACTAGCTTATCCCATGCCATGCAAGACGCTATGTCCTGGAGAAGATGGGTTTTGAAGATCATGAAAGCATGGAGACAAAGATAATTCAACTAAGGACCCATCATGGTTATGATTTTGCTGTAAATCTATACAATTCTGTGAACTCATCCAATTTTCGTTGCCTGAATTGGGAAGCACTTTGCAAGGCGTATTATTTTCATGACGGTATGCTTCTCACCTTCAATCTTGGTCATCCTGACATTGACAAAAAGAATATGACCATTTGGGTCCTTGTTGACACGCTTCCAGTTCTACCACTGTGTGAGTTTCTCAAACATATTTATTAAGTAATTTATATTGTTTATTTCAAAATAGTTGGCAGCTTATTTCTATTGACAGCTTATTTTTATTCTTCAAAAAATGTACGGAAGATGATAGACAAGACCTACTACTACAATGATGAAGCGCAATTAACTTATAAGGGGAAAGATGGTCTTATCACATATTTTACTGATCTTGAGAATTACAATAGTTATTATCAAACTCCTTCATATTATGGTCAATACGTGCCACTAGTGCACGTGTTGAACTACGGTAACATCAATGGAGATAGCATGGTAAGATTTTCTACTATTACGACATCCGTGCATCTTCTGCATAAATTCTTCTAAAACTAAACTACATTGCTAACTACAAAGTTATTACTATGTTTTTTAACAAAAAATCTCGATGGATTGTGTGCCTCGTCAGATGTTGCCGAGAGGTCGCGTTGATGTTATGAGCTTACGGCCACCACGGCCAGGTCAACCGCAGTATCCACATCACTCTTGTCCATACCGGATTTCTAAAAGCGAGGAAGCCATGATAATAAATGATTTGAAAAAATGTTTCGACCATCGTAGAGAGCTACTTGGAAGCAACATTGTGCGTAGGCCAAGACTTGGAGGCAGGATGATCTCCATTCTTTATTATGGAGAGTCCATTTTCCTTAATGTAGAGTCAATGCCTATCTTGTCTTATGATATTTTACCTAAGAAAGGGTAGAATAGGTCCTATGAGAGGAGTAGGTCCTAGGTAGAATGTGTTATTATGTGCTACAATGTGTTAGAGTTGATGATGAGGAGGAGGAGTTGTGATTATGACTAGTGACCAACTTGTTATATGATGTCTCATTGACGAACATTGTTTGGTGGTGATGACTAGTGATAATGAATATGCTATTTAAACAGACTAGTTCATGATGAGTTGTTATTGTATAAAAGATATATCTGTTTAAACATGTACATCGCCAAAATGCAAAAAAAACATAAATTTTAGCAATAGCGTGGGCCAAAATATTACCAGCAGCGCTCATTTACCAGTAGCGTTTTTCAGTGGCGCGCTACTAGTATCTGAACATACCAGTAGCGTTGGCCTAAACAAGCGCTACTGCTACAAACTAGCTGTAGCGCCGTAGCAGTAGCGCGGGCGCCCGCGCTACTGATAGCTCAAAAACCAGCGCTATTGGTAAGGTTTTCCCTAGTAGCACTACTAGAAAAAGGGCTATAGATGGGATTGACACTAATGGCGCACCAGACAACCGGTGCGCCATTAGTATATACTAATGGCGCACCACCTTCTGATGCGCCATTAGAGTTGAAACTACTAATGGCGCACCTGCCACACGGTGCGCCATTAGTATCAAAAAAAATTGAACTAGTGCGCCTGTCCAAACATACTAATGGCGCATCCACAGGTAGTGCGCCATTACTAGTTGTAACTAGTAATGGCGCACCTGCCAGAGAGTGCGCCACTAATGTTGTTTTTTTTATTATTTTTTTTATTCCTTTTTTTGCAAAACTACTAATGGCGCACTCGCACGCGGTGCGCCATTACTAGTTTAAACTAGTAATGGCGCACCGTGGTGTTGTGCGCCATTAGTATGTTTTTTTTGCAAAACTACTAATGGCGCACCACCAGGGGGTGCGCCATTAGTAACCTGGATTACTAATGGCTCATTTGTGATTGGTGCGCCATTAGTAAGTGGGCAGCAACAAGATATTTTGGACAGCCTCTCCTCCCACACTCACTTTCTCCCCCCTTCATTCTCTCCACCGCCTCCTCCTTGTCTCGGGTGCCTCCTCTTTTTCACCTCATTTCCACCATAAATTCATTCAAATTAAGTGGTTAAGTTACCTTGTTTTGCTAGGTAAGTAAGGGCGGAAGCTATATTTATGTTGTTCTCCCTACAACAATGTGCACATGCACTTTTTATGGCCTAGCTAGATCTATGTATGTTCGTGGTGTTGCATATGTTTGTGGTTTTGCATATGTGTTTGTGTTTGGAGGTGTACCGGTATTTGAAATGCGATAGTTACCAATATTTTGCCGGAATGTTGATTCATTTCCGTTTCGGCGAGAATTTTGGCATTAAGCATTCTTTTTGGTCCTATTTTTAGGGAAAGTCATGCCAAATTTTTTCTTGGTTCTAAAATATCGTTTTGCTCTACCCCGCAGGCGACCATGGTCCGCACGATGACCGAAGGCATCATGAATAGGTTTTTGAGGTCCGCGAAGGCCGAGATGCTTCAAAAGAACGAGACGGAGATAAGATGTCCGTGTCGAAGATGCAAGCTGAATAGCCTTATTGCGGACCCGGATTCCGGGCAGGTGCGGGACCACCTGCTCTTGCGTGATTTCATGGATGGCTATCGGTGGCAAGGTGATGAAGATGACTACGAAGTCGTCCATGGGGGCCGGGCAAGAAATCAGGAAGGGCAGCAAGACAACCACCGCGGCTCGGGCGGGCGAGAAGACGAAGAATCTCCAGGAGATGATCACGACGGTGATGTTGTACACAGTCATCATGTAGAAGAAGATGCAGGACATGATGATGATGCTGGCGGAGCAGACGAAGCTGGACCATTGATGGGCTGGGTGCAGGACCCTCATATTCAAGAGCTGCTTCTCAAGCAGACGGATAACGCAAGAGCTGCCGCCCGAGAGAAAGCCAAGATGGATCAACTTGAGTTAGACGCGGTTACTCCATTGTATGAAGGATGCAGGCCCGAGGATACCCGCCTGAAAGTAATGCTCATGGCTCTGGAGATGAAGGTAAAACACAAAATGACCGACGCATGCTTCGATGAGAACATGTCATTCTGGCACGAACGTCTTCCCAAGGGGAACAAGTGCCCGACCAGTTTGGAGGAGGCGAAGAAATCGTGTGTCCTCTGGATTTACCGCACGTGAAATACCATGTGTGCATGAACAATTGCATCATTTATCGGGACGAGCACGCGGAGTCTACCATATGTCCGGTGTGCGGTGTCACTCGATACAAGAAGAGGAAGAATGCTCCTCAAAAAGTGGTGTGGTACTTTCCGATCACTCCTCGTCTGCAGCGGTATTTCGCGGACCCTAAGGTAGCAAAGCTCCTGCGTTGGCACGCGGATAGGGAGGAGAAGAAGCGAGAAGATGACGCAAATGATCCGGAGATAGATAAAAAAGACAAGATGCTGAGTCACCCTAAGGATGCGAGCCAGTGGCAGGCGTTGAACTTCGAATACCCAGAATTTGGGAACGATAGAAGGAACATCGTGCTGGGCGCGAGCACCGATGGAGTCAATCCGTTTGGCAGCCAGAGAAGCAAGGGCAGACTTGAAATCAATGGGCATCAGGCAGGAGCTTCATGCTATATATGATGATGATGATGATGATGAGGCGAAGCAGGACACAGAAAGTCGTCGCAAAGGCAAAAAGGCCAAGAAGACCGGAAATGACTACCCTCCCGCATGCTTCACTCTAAGTCAGGAGGAGATCGAGCAGTTTTTCACCTGCCTCCTAGGAGTAAAACTTCCTTACGGTTACGCGGGGAAGATAAGCAGATACCTAGACCCAGCGAAGCAGAAGTTCAGCGGGATGAAGTCTCACGACTATCACGTGCTGATGACGCAGATACTTCTAGTTGCAATCCATGGGATCATGGACGCGCACGTCCGTGAAACGCTATTTGGCCTATGCAACTTCTTCGACATCATCTCTCGGAAGTCGATTGGCGTGAGGCAACTCAGAAGGCTACAGGAAGAGATCGTGGTGATACTATGCGAGCTTGAGATGTACTTCCCGCCCGCATTCTTCGATGTTATGGTGCATCTGCTGGTCCATATAGTGGAGGATATCATCCAACTCGGGCCGACGTTCCTGCACAGCATGATGCCGTTCGAAAGGATGAATGGTGTCATCAAAGGATACGTTCGCAACATGTCACGTCCAGAGGGAAGCATAGCCAGGGGCTTTCTGACCGAAGAGTGCATCTCCTACTGCACGAATTATCTAGGCATCGAGAACCCCGTTGGTCTGCCCGTCAACAGGCACCTCGGCAGGCTCGCTGGATGGGGTCACCATGAGGGTCGCCGCGAAATGCATGTCGACTTCGAGGGTCGACTCGCCGACTTTGAAAGAGCAAACCTAGTCGCGCTACAACACATAGACGTGGTCGATCCTTGGGTGGTAGAGCACAAAACCTTTATTAAGAAGATGTACAATGACTGAGGCCAACAGAGGACGGACGGAGATATACTCAAAGAGCACAACTCATGTTTCACGTGTTGGTTCAAGCAGAAGCTTCTAACGTACCCTTTACATGAGGATTCTTCCGCGGAAGAACAACTCATATTCGCCTTGTCACAGGGCGCCGAGCACAACCTGATGACCTATGAGGCGTACGATATCAACGGCTACACATTCTACACCGAGGCCAAGGACATGAAGAGCGATGGTTATCAGAACTCCGGGGTAACGATGGAATCCTACATCGGTAACGACAAGGACAGATACTACGGAAGAATCGAGGAGATCTGGGAGCTGAGCTACGCTAGAGAGAAGGTCCCGATGTTCCGTGTCAGATGGGCCAAGAATGTCATAAAAGAAGACCGGTATTTCACCACCATGGTTATACCCGAAGCCAAATCCAAGACCGCGGGCGCAAACGTCACCGTGAAAAATGAGCCATGGGTACTGGCTTCCCAAGTGGACCAATGCTTCTTCATTACCGACCCGCCAAAGCCCAGTCGTGTTGTCGTGAGGAGAGGCAAAAGGAAGATCATCGGAATGGATGGAGTAGCCAATGAGCAAGACTTCGACAAGTACGGCGACCCAAGGATCGAACATGACGACGATGATGAAGTAGCAGCATACACCACAAGAAGAAGCAGGACCACCCTACCTAAAGGACGTCCGTTCCATAGAAGAACTCCATTTGCGAAAAAGAAGGGCAAGAAGATTGTGAACAGATAGCTAGCTAAGATCGATTGTATTTAAATCGTAGACTTCATTTCTCGATTGTATTTCATGGGCACTTTTTGAACTATCATGAATATTTTTTAATTTCATGAACACTCGATCTCGATCCTCCTCCATCTCGATCGCTATCCCACCTCGCCAGATCCGGTCCACCGGCCGCCGCCGCCGACCGCCCGCACCCTCTCGATTCCCCTACTCAACCGCCGCCGCCGACCCCCGCACCCCT
>NC_041390.1:626089981-626090511 GCF_002162155.2 Triticum dicoccoides | reverse complement strand
CTCCACCGGAATTACTGTTTGATGATATTTTTTAAAAAATTATTACTGTCTTATAAAAAATATTACTGTTATGATTTAAATAAGTTTGAACATATTTAAACACAAATAAGTATCAAACAGCATTTTAAATGCATAAAAAATTGTGGAGCCTGGGAATCGAACCCAGGACCTCTTGGTGTGAGAACTAGCTGCTGACCAGTCGAGCTAGTAGAGAAGACTTGACATGTATCAGGTCAGGTGGTAGATAACTGTTGGCTCGAGCAGAAAAAAAATACTAATGGCGCACCAGGGTGAGGTGCGCCATTAGCATGTATGTACTTATGGCGCACCGAGGGGTGGTGCGCCATTAGTATTGTGCGCCCCTACTTCGTACCGCGATCCCCTCTCTCTCCCTCGCCCTCGCCCGCGATCCCCTTCCCCCATCTCCTCTCCCGACGCCACCGTCGCCCCGCCCCGACACCACTGTCGCCCCGCCACCCTCGACACCACCGTCGCCCCGCCCCGACACCACCGTCGCCCCGCCGCCCTTG
>NC_041390.1:626079161-626089848 GCF_002162155.2 Triticum dicoccoides | reverse complement strand
CCAGTGCAGCCCCGACACCACCGTCGCCCCGCCGCCCTCGACGCCGCCCCGACACCACCGTCGCCCCACCGCCCTCGACGCTGCCCCGACACCACCGTCGCCCCGCCGCCCCGACACCACCGCCCCGTCCCGCCCAGCCTTCTCCTCGCCGCGCTGCCGTCCGCTCGACCCCAGCTCATCCCGTCCGCGAAGGAGACGGGCAGCAGCGGTGGCCCGAATCAAGGGAGGGAGGATCCTCTCAGGTGAGCTTCTCCCTCTCAAATGTGATGCCCGTGTCTCTGGTCTTCATTTGTTCTGCGATTATTTTGGTAGTACTGTATGAACTCTAGCACGGGGAATGGATCTGGGATGAGGGATTTACCTATCACAGGAGATGGGTGATGCCTTTGTGCAGTACTAATAACCGAATGGATCTGGGATAGCAACAATTTCATGCATTTGTTATAACTCCAAGTAGTCTGAACAAATTTTTTTGTGAACTACGATAGATCATGAAGCTGCTGAACTTATAGCAATTGGCTTCATCTTGTTGCAGTAAACTGACAAATGGATAGTAAGGAAAAATACCATAAGAATATAACTGAAGAAATATATACTCCCTCCGACCTAGAATAAATGTCGTGGTTTTAGATCAGATAGCATTTTAACTAAAGATTTATTGTACTTTCTACTAACGGTATAACTTTTGTGATATGTATTGTTATGTTGGTAAAATAGACAACCTAGATTTACACGCAGGATCTCTAATCCAGAGAGGAGGGAGTATAAGATAGCAAATTTACTTGCAATAAAACAGGGGCTGTTAATTGTAGTTTTGTTTTGGTCTGCAATTGCATATACGAACATTTATTTAATTACCACAAGATCTAAACCAGGATAAGAGCAAAGAGTAATCAGATCTGAACTGAAACTAGCTAGGAGCAGAGCACATTTGTGTAGAAGCAGAGTGCATGAAATATGGGGCTTTTCTGGATGCTGCTGTTCTTGGTAGGATGAACAAGTGGCACCTTGTAGGGTCTTGATTGGTTATGTTGCAAACTGAATATGTAGCTGCTAGGACCCAGTTTCCAATCTAGTCTGTAGTAGTGACATGCTATTTTAGATGGTCTATTACTATGTAGGACCTTAATTGGTGGAGTCTCAACGCTGAACTGGGTAGTAGTTAGGAGTCATTTCTTTAATCCTAGTGTAGCTGCTCTCTTAATACTTGTCTGTAGGTTCTTAATTGTTGGTGTCTCAAAAACTGAATATGTTTTCATAGCATAACTTGAGGGATAGCATAATTGAATATGTTTTCATAGCATAACACAGTGCACTCTGTTATGAACTATATGTTGTCTACTCTAGTAGGCTCATCATCCAGTCAGTGCAGTGCATGCATTAGTTATTAGGAAGTCAAGTATGATCTCTGATCTCTTCTTCATAAGGGGTATGCAATGTAGTTCCTCCATACAGAGACACTGTCCAGAAACGATTAACCCGGTTCATCCTACTTAGTTATGTAGGTTAATATGATTCTGTATGAAAATTTTGAAAAGCAACTTCTCAGATACGTCTTACAATCTCACCTTTGTGCAGTTCCAGGCATTGTATGTATGTATATCTTGCGGATTCGATGACTGCCTAAAAAAACGAGTAGGGGAGAGTGAGTTTAAGCTTGTGTTGATTTGGTCACTGATATCTGCCGTCAGTCATACTACCAAACAGTAGGTAGGCGGTCTGTTAATTTCTAATGTGGGGAAAATGCAGGTCCTGTAGAACTAGAGACTGAAAGCTTTGTTATGTCTCTCAGTTGTTGTGGGAAATTTGCAGGCTCTGTAAAAGTAACCATGGTACCAACAGCAATGCCATCTTACTGTAGAATTAGAATACATGGATGTACATGATCAGCTCAGCTCCCAAACTGCCATTCATCACATCAATTTCCCCTTATGTAACTCCAGTCAAAATTTTATGTTGGTCTACCTAGTAGATGCCCATGGTTTGATTTTATGTTTGTTCCTATCAATACAAATGCTGAGCTATGTTCCATTTTTACTGTTCTTTGTGATAGTTTTTGCAACTTTACTTCCCATCTTAAGGCAAGCCCCATTTTTACTGTTCTTTGTTAGTAGAGCTGCTTGTTTCTAAGAACTTTGATACTATTTGGATCAAAGTTAAATGAGCACATAGATGACAAAAAAAAGTTCAGATTGTAAAATGTTCATTTTGCTGCTAGTGCCCATTTTGAGTAATTGCTTAGAGGGATGATCCTGTGTGAGCTGGTGGAGTGATTTGTTTTCTACATAAAGCTCTTTAGTCAGGCTGGTTTTCGTGAAATACACATGAAGCTTCACCAGCTCCTGTGGGTGTGGGATCCATGTGACATGTGACATTGCATCCATGTCCACCTGGGATAATGATTTTGCAGGTACCCCGAGAGGCCCTTGAGTTTGCCGGAATGTCGATTAACTTCCATTCCGGCAAATTCGGGTACTCCATATGTCCTATTTTCAGCAAAGGTCATGCTGAAATTTTCCGTGAATTTTAGCATGACTTTGCTAAAAATAGGACATATGGGGTACTTGTGACTAATGCATGGGCCGGGGTATCATAGTAGTTAATTAAGTAGGATCAAGTGCCCCGGCGTACTTGTGACTAATGCATGGCTTTTAGGGTGCCTCGGTGTCGATAAAAACCGAAATGATGAAAGCTTAGGCTTTTAGGGTGCCTCGGCGTCGAAAAACCCTCACTGATAAAAGCTTAGATTTTAGGATGCCTCAGTGTCGACAAACCCTAAATGATGAGACCATGATCTTGTTCCTTGACAATAACCAACTTTTTGACCAAACTTTGTTTCTATTTAGAGAGAAACATGGCCCACAACGATGAGGCCGGGGGTTCGGGCGGCAAGGCATTCTGGGAGCTGTCCCAGGAGATGGAGGAACAACCTCACTTGTATGAGGCCGCCGCCTTCCCCACCGATCCTGAGACCACGGATGGTGCCGCCGAGGATGACCACACTGATGCCACCACTGATGGTGCCGCCGAGGATGCCACCACTGATGATGGCGGCGCACGCACAGATGGCAGCCAACCGAAGAGGCAACGGAAGGACCGGCGCCCGATCGTGCTCCGCACCCTCAAGGAGGAATTTACTGAAGTGGACTCCAACGGGAATCCAACGGCGCCCGAATGAATAGTCAAGGGGTACTCGCTTCAGCTCGGGTGCATTGTCCGGAGCACCGTCTCGATCAACACCGAGAACCTGAGGCATCCTGACCGAGGGAATTTGCGCAACCTCCTCTTCACGAAGCTGCACGAACGATACAAGTTCCCCGCTGAATTTGCAAACACAAGCCTCAAAGGGAATAAAGTGAACAATGCTGCCCTCACGAAGATGAGCAAGGCCCTGTCTACTTGGAAAAGCAATGTGAAGAGAATGATCGAGAAAGGTGAGAGTTATCAGAAGATCAAGGAGAAAAATCCTTCGATCACCGAAGATGACTACAACGACTTCAAGATCAATTGCTCGAGCACCGCAAGCTCCCAATCAAGTGAGTGGGGGAAACAAATGCGGGAGCTGAACATAGGGGAACACACACTCGGTCCCGGCGGTTACAGAGTGGCGGAGCCTATATGGGACAAGGAGGAGGCGGACCGTGCCGAGCAAGGCCTACCGCCCCTCTTCGATAAATACGGTGACAAGCAGACCAGGAACTTTGTCAGGGCCCGGTACAAGAAGGACCCGAAAACAAAGGAGCTTACCACGGATCCGAAGATCAGGCAGCTTGAGCTTGTTCTGGTAAGGAATACATCCCCGCGTAATTAGCTCCATATGGTTGCATTCTAATTAATGAAGCCAAATTTCTAAATGGTTCACATTCCTTCCGCAGGCGACTGAAAGCAGTAGCGCGGGGTCGACTAAGAGCAACCCTTGGGACACCACTCTAAATAGGGGGTTGAATGTAATGAAGAACAAGGATAAGCTCAGTAAGCCGACGTCAGCTGGTCGTGTGGCCGGCAAAGGCTTGTCGACAAAATGGGGGTCATACTATACCGCTGGTGTGCAGAAGGAGAAAAAGACCAACTCGGAAAGCCAGGCGCGAGAGGTTCAAGAACTCAAGGCACAGGTGGCGCGGATTCCAGAGATTGTCCAAGAGCAAGTGGAACAACGACTCGGAGCGATGATCACCGCCATTGTGCCTACCTTGATCTCGGGGTTGAGTGTGTGGATTGCGGGCGGCCAACAGGGGCCGCCCCCGATTCCTAGCTTCACGGCCAGCAACTCGCATAATGCGATGGCGGGGCCATTGGTGCCTCCGACGGAGGCGACATTGGTGTCTCCGACGCCGGCACGGGAGCTTAATGCACCCGGGTGTACGCCGGCCGGCACCTCTGCAGCAAGCGGCACCTCCGTCAACTGCACGCCCGCCGTTGGCGGTGCGTCGACATTATCCGAGCTCGACGCCATCATCACGGTAACTAATTAAGCCTCTCTCGGCCGAGGACTTCATCTCCTTGCCTTTGACTGGGCATCCCTGATGCCCTACATGTTTTCACAGGGCACCGCCGACGTTCCGTGCACTCTCCTCCACTTCGTGAACAACGAGTTGGTCGATGTTGCCAAGGGCAAAATCGTTCAACCGGGCAACTCCTTGTTCCACGGTACCCAGATGCTACCCAACTTGTTTAGGGTTCAACTGGTTCGGGTGCTGCCAGACTGCGACGACTTGTTACCTCCGATTCGATCCGTCGGGGCCGACGATGATGACGTGATGACCCTCAGCACCTGCCTGAGCTGGCCCCTGCTTTGGCCGAAGAGCCAGATTTGTTTGGGGGCGGGGGACACCACCCCAAAGACAACACCGCCAGTCGTGCCGGCGCCAAGTCGGCCCCATGGCAAGACCGCAGCAACGGTGCCGGACATCCCTATGCCATTGGATCCAAACATGCATATGGCACAGGATCAGAACGACGACGACGACGACGATGATACATTTGGCAACGTCGATCAGTACTTTGCCGATCATGGGTACGATGGCGACTTCATGGGGCCTCCTTCTCAAGAACCAAACCCAACAAAAGACGTGTGCGATCTAGCTGGTACCGCGGAGAAGCCAAGTTGCAACAGGCGCCGTCTGGCGTTCAGCTCTCAGGAGACGCCTCCAGCTGCCGACTTCACCGAGCCTCAGATAGGCGAGGTGCGAAATATTATCAGCCCCAACACACTCAAGAAGGTGGTCTGTGAGCAGAACTCGGTCCCATTACAGGAAAAGAAGAAGGCACGCAAAAGAAAGACTAAGAAGGGTGCGAGCCAGCCGGCACCGAGTACGATCCGTGCTCAGGACGGGCCACCTTCACCGCAGGATATCTCGAGGAGGGTGCATGTGGCGGGTAGGGCGATGCTACCGACAAATATGCTCAATGCTGCAACCGGTGCTATGCGGAGTCTGCATGACAGTGTTCTTTCTTTGGAGAAGCGGCGTCTCAGAGAGAAGGATGTGGCATACCCGGTTTTCGCGGCCAAGGTGCCAGAGGGCAAGGGCTTTGTGGATAACTCCATCGGGCGTACGATCGTCCTGCGTTTTGATGACATCCACGCTATGTTGAACCTTCATCCGCTGCACTACACCTTCGTTCGGCTATTTTCGCTGAGTATGGAGATGCGGATCATTCGCGACAAGACCCCGGACATTGTGATAGTCGACCCCTTCTACATGCGTGCCAAGATCTTGGGCAGCGCTGGGGACCGGCAAGTCGCGAGTTCTTACCTCGAAGGCGTCATTCTGGCAAACCAAGATAAGGATAACTTCCTCGTGCCTTACTTTCCCGAGTAAGTCCTCCCCTCAACCGGCCCGTAACATATGAATTCTTACATTTCGATCGTTTTTCTTTTAACATTCTGTGTTTTCTGCAGTGACACACGTTGCACGCTCATCCTCCTAAGCCCCAAATATTCCATGGCCACGTATTTCGACCCGGACCGTCAGTCAAACATAGACTACACAAATGTCAAGAAGGTTCTTGATGATGTTCTCCCCGGCTACGCCAAATCTGGAGGCACCTTCACCAGGCCTATTCGTAAGTACGGCAAGCACGTGTTCTCCCACAATACGATGCTGCGTCAAGCAGCCGCCTGGCGGTCAGAAGGGTGCCTACTACGCCATCCATCACATGCGGGCGATCGTACGGGACCATCATCAACTTCTGCTACCGAGTAAACTCAAAGATTGGGCAAAGAGCGTGTCGGCAATCCAGGACGCGGACCTCCGACAAGAATTCTTTCGCATCCAGTCGGAGTTTGCGGAAATCATCCATCAAGATGTCCTTCGTACCTCGGGGCAGTTCTACCTCAACAATCAACCGTCCAACAGTGACATCGACACAATGCTACAAATGCAGGCTGACAACGACCGTTATTTCATGACTCCCACGATAGACGGCGGCTTCATCCACGCTCCGGTCCCTTGAGTCGAGTCGAAAGCAGTGATGCTGTGTCTAGTTCTGAAACATCGATTGGCTCATGTTGTAATTAAACTTTAATGAACTTGTAGTATGTCTCTTTGGTTTCGAGAGTCGTTCAACTTAGATGTAATCGATGCTATTAATGTCTTGCTTTTCTCTTCCGATCGTTCTGTTGCATACTTATATATTGCTTATGTATTGGCTGTAAATTGGTACTAACGTTTCGTTTGGCTAGTGCATAGCGATGCCGACGTATGTCGTGTACAAGGGTAAGGTTCCCGGAGTCTACGATGACTGGGAGGAGTGTCGGAGACAGGTTCACCGATTCAGTGGTAACAGTTACAAAGGGTACACCACTAGGGCCGAGGCCGAATCTAGATACGCCCGCTATCTAGCGGGAGAGGGGAGGGAGCGTTGGAGGAACCGGATGAAGACGAGTTTCATCGTGATGATGCTCATCGTGATGACCGCAGCTCTCTTGTATGTGATGGTAGTTTAGATGATCGATATCGACTTGTAATGTGAAGACAAACTCGCTACTCGCGGTCTCGAGACTTGTAATATAATGTTCTATCTTTGTTCGGTCTTTTCAATTCGGAGACTAATATGATGAATTGTATTCGGAGACTAATATGATGAATTGTATTCAAAGACTAATCTTCTATTGTATTCGATGAATCTGTTGTTGATGTGTGCTGTCTATATTTTGTCAAATTATACATTTTGTAACCTGTGCAAAAAACAGAAAATAAAAAATAAATAAAAACTAATATTCATACTAATGGCGCATCACATGACAGTGCGCCATTAGTATGACAAAGCATACTAATGGCGCATCACTGGACAGTGCGCCATTAGTATGCCGCGGTTACTAATGGCGCATCTCGTGGTCGTGCGCCATTAGTATGCCAAAGCACCTGGGTATACATGGCCCCTGGGAGGCATACTAATGGCGCACCGTGGCCTATACTAATGACCCACCAGTGATGCGCCATTAGTATACCAGATACTAATGGCGCACCACTAGTAAAAATTACTAATGGCGTGCTAGTAATGGCGCACCAGTGATGCGCCATTAATGGCCAAATTAGGCGCGCCATTAGTAGCGGTTTTTCTAGTAGTGTAGTGTGCTAATCTTGGATCAGACGACATGTTGGTATTATTATTGGTAAGGCTTGGATTAACAAATTAGCATTGCTTGAGTACAGGTATTCGAAATAGTGAAATACATAAATTATCTATCTCAAGTATGTCATCAACTTATCTTGAGCCACCTGCGGCGCCCTGCCGGCAGCTCCCGACCTTTAATTCCAATGAGGGAAAGAAGGTGTGGCTTTAGGGCCTGTTTGGTTCCAATAAGGGCCTGTTTGGTTCCAAACAGGCGTGACTTATAAGTCAGGTGACTTAAAACCAGTGACTTATAAGTCATGCCTGTTTGGTTGTCACCTGACTTATAAGTCACCTGAGCACGCCTTCCCACCTTGTTTTTTTATGTAAATATAGTGTGATTCACGTAAAAAGAGGTGACTTATAAGTTTTAAGTTGGGATGGGGCAACTTATGACTTATAAGTTGGGGTGACTTATAAGTTAGGCCCGTTTGGCAAAATAAGTCACTTTTTACACTTTTCGACTTATAAGTTGGTGACTTATTTGAAACTAAACAGGGCCTTAGAACCCAAACTATAACACGACACCCTTCTTCTTACAGCAAGTCTAATAAATCCTAATCAACGGGCTCTAGCATTTGCCATGTCATCAGAATCTTACATGGAAGAAAGAGAAAGGAGAGAGATTGAAGCCGGCACTTCCTGTGTAGCCCGGCTGTAGCACTGCACACGAGAAAAAGGCTTGCATGGAGCGTCCGCTGCCTCCTTCCTGCCATCTCTCCTCCTTCACATGCATGCATTAAATGCCTTGATCAATTAGTAGCTCATCTACAGCCAACAAGTGGGCTTTTTCATAGACTTTACTCCCTTCATCCGAGGAAGAGTGTATATCTAGAAATTTTAGGACAAATTATGGAGTTGAGTAAAAAATGCTTTGAAAAGGTGCAAGTCATCATCTCTCTCCTCTTTAATTACCCAACCCCCAATAAGCTAAGTGCATGCAGAAATTAAAAAGATCATGTGTAGAGTGCTATTGGTCTTGATTACCGTGCGATGAGAGAGAAGTATTGTTTTCTACTTTAAAGTGCATTGGGAAAATAGAAGTACACTTTTTGTGGACAAATTTTGAACCTAAATGTACACTCTTTAGGGCATCTTCAATGGTTGTAAGATAGTTGTTGGTAGACTTTGTCACCTAGGATTTTTGATGATGTGTCATTTAATAAATGAGGAAAGAAAGGAAGGTTGTATGTACATGAACCAACACAACTTGCACAAGCTCCAATGTAGAATGAGAGAGCACCTTATTTATTATCTCACATCCTATTGAGCAAACTATATACAACCCATTGAAGTTGTTGTATGTTAAGATGTTGGTTGATGACATGGCATATTTTATCAACAAGCTAGCATACAAACTATTGAAGATGCCCTTACCGGACGGAAGGAGTAAGTGACATGGCACTGCCCTATAGCCAGCAGCGGGCTTTGTTATTAACCATGCTTTTATAGCGTGGGTAAGTGATCAATAAAGACAAAAATAAAGTGCCAACCCTCTATGCTACTATGTGTGTTGGCATCTTCATGTATGAAGTGATTTCCTTGTGTTGTATCACTCGTCGCCTGCGTGCAACATTCATCGGTGCTAGTCCGTTCTTATGGTGGTAGTCCCCTACAAGAGGCTCCATCTCTTCTCTTGGAATTTTGCGGTTTGAATGATGCTTAAAAATGCTCTAAGGTGTGACACAATCTAGGCATGCAACCCTTCGACGTGATTTGCCTCCAGGAGTCAAAGTTTGTTAACGTATCCCTGACTAAAGCCGCGTCATTCCTACCTGGTGGATTCTCCTACACGGTTAAAGGCTTAGCGGGCGCCTCAGGTGGTATTATGACGGCCTGGCGAGACTCCTTTGTTCATCGCGTCGATGAAATTACTCTGAACTCTATCCTCACTACATTCTTTGAGTTCGTTGTTGATTCTTCCCGCTTCCCGGTGACAAATATGTATGCCCCTTGACATGCCGAGTGTCGCGATGTGTTCCACGACGAGCTTCGCTTGCTAGATGGGTGTTGTGATCTCCTCTGGATCCCTATTGGGGACTTCAACATGCCCAGGGCCTTGGAAGACAAAAATAGCATGCACTTTGGCTGCAATGGCTGTTGAAGCTTTCAACTCCACCATCGATGACCTGCTGCTTCAGGAACTTTCTTTATTGGATTGCAAGTTCACATGGACGAATTTTACAACGTTCCCACATGGTCTCGGCTCGACCGTGCCATCATCAACCCCATGTGGAGCTTGATCCTCTTCGGATCTGTTTGGTTACCTGCAACAATTTCTAGAGGTTGCATTGAAAAAGGCCGAGGCTGAACAGAGCCTAGTTGAGGAAAAACAGTGCAAAAAATGGTGTGCAAATGTAGTTTGGTTCTCTGCATATAAGTTGTCTGCATTGTGAAAGCAGTTTTTCTTTGGTATTTGGTCGTCTGCATATGAGTTGTCTGCATACAAGCATCGTAATTAGGAGTTAACAGGGTACACGTGAACAAAGAGGTTACAATAGAGTACGCGCACGCCTGACAGCACACGCACACGTTCACATGAACAACACACACATACGTGACAACACAGCCACACATTCGTATGAACATCACACGCACAACAACACATGCTCGAAGCACCGTTGTACAGTATACTAGGGAGATTAGAAGGGACTAGTGAGTTGTATATGTACTAGTCTACAATCGTTGAAATAGATACATACAACACGAAAGTAGTGTGAAACGACGAGATGAACCTATTGATTAAAGGAAATTTCAAACAGTTAACCGGGCGACATGCATTTGACAAAATTGGTCAAAAATAGCTTAAAAAATAAACACGAAATTGAACATTTATAGTCAATGAAATCACGAACCGATCGCCTGAACATTTATAGCACCCCTGGTAACAATAAAAGGCGAGGGGTGAGAACTGTAGACGACAACTCTCATACACACAAGATCTCATGGTAGATCAACCTAACTTGTACTCCCTCCAAATCAATACAATCAAAAAAGGACGTAGGGTATTATCTCTTAGAGAGAGTCCAAACATGGGTAAATCCATGTGCCGTATGTTACCATTGTGCAAAGG
>NC_041390.1:626057056-626078689 GCF_002162155.2 Triticum dicoccoides | reverse complement strand
ACATCTTCCCACCAAGGAAGCTGCTCCAAATGACTTGATTGGGTGTAGTCCGCCTTGGTTGCTTGCGCATGCGAGCGTCGGAGCGCTCGATTCCGACCAGGTGTGTTTCCCTGATTAATTAATGAAGTTTCCTTTTTTATTCTTGGATTTCCTTTTTCTTACGCTTAATGGGGTTTCCTTTTTGGAGAGAGAGAGAGATTAGCCCTCACCTCACCCCTGTTGAAATCCCCGCGGGAGGGGGGGGGTAGGGGAGGGGTGGGCCCGTGTGTTTGCATTGCATGAGGCTAGCCATAGTGGGGGTAACTTATGTAGTAATTTAACACATCCCAAGACAATTTTGCTTATGTGGCAAGTATTTAATAAGGAAAGAGGTGCTTGTGGTAACATAATATGTTACCGTAACATAGCGCTTCCCGAGGCAAAATGAGTCTATGAGCTAATAAATGAAACCATCTATGACACTACTACTTAGTTACTTTGCACTATGAAGGTAGTAACTTAGACTAGTGTCATATGCATGATACTAGTATAAATTACTCCCCACTATGACCAGCCTGAGTAAATTCACCCGGGGAGAGAAGGTGGTGGGTCCAGATAGTCGCATGAGATTGCTACCCTTCCTTGCATGTCTCCTCACGCTTGTCACATGGTGGGCCTGCTAATGATGACCATGCCGTTTAGGCTGGTCATAGTGGGGAGTAACTTAGACTAGTAACATACATATGTTACTAGTCTATGTTACTACCTTCATAGCGGGTAGTGTCATAGGTGTGGTAACATAGTTGCCTTCATTTATTACTTTGTAGACTCATTATGCATTGGAAACCGCTATGTGATGGTAACATATTATGTTACTCTATTTGCCTCTCTCCTCATTAACTACTTGCCACATCGTCATTTTTGCTTATGTGGCATCTATGTTACTACCTATGTTACTCCCACTATGACCAGCCTTAGAAAAGGGAAGTGTGAAGGAGAATGGGCGCTGTATGTTCACTCGTTGCAACGCGCGCATGCGAAAGAGTAAATTCGGGTTTCTTTCCATAAATGGCTTTTCATGCCAAACCATGAAAAAACAAGTTTTCTTCACTCTCAAAGTATTAGGAAAACCAAGTCAAAACTCCTTATAAAGTCATGAATTCTCGACCCATCAAGTCTCCGGGAAGGCTTCTGCGTAACGCTCTTAAATTTTTACTAGACCCTCCAAGGGCCATATGAAGACACCGTGCCAGGTCCCGTAAATTACGGACCTCATATGTTTTCCTATGGATTTAAATGACAACATAACACATGTAAGGGCCTAGCCTTGGCTCTCTTCTGACTGAGCCTCCCTCTACTTTGGCTGCATATGTCCTCGGCCTAGCTTCGCTTGATTTTGCGGTCCCACAAAAACCGGTGTTTCCTAAACGGCGCATGTTCCTTCATTATTTTCCAAACGGCGCACACCCCCTCGTCACGTCGGACCAGCCCATTTCAATTTTTTTCTGTTTTCTAAACTACAAAAATGTGTGATAGATTTTTTTTTGTGAGCAGCAAACCACACTTTATTAAGACCGAGTTCGTTTACATGAATAATAATAGGGTCGTCGGGTAAGCCTAGCCACACATGCCGGCCCCTCAGCTAAGAAGAAGAAAAATTCGCTAAACTATGTTCCTCAAAATTTAGCACCCTTCCTTGATACATCAAATCACTGTTGATGAACTCCTTCCATCTTGCTTCAATCTCCTTTATAATTGCATTGTATCTCCCCTATGAACCCTGCTTTATGTCTGAAATCACGGGCTTACAATCACATGCAATAACGATTCGCCTCAACGAGAGATCAAGGGCCAGTGCAAAAGCTTCTCCGCAAGCAAGAGCTTCTAGTGTTGATGGATCCGTTATGTTGCCAAACACCATTCCCGAGGAGCCCAGAAAATTGCCCGCGTGGTCCCTACAGACCGCTACGGATGCTCCGGTTCTTCCATCCCTCAAGAGTCCTCCATCCACATGTATCTTCGCCATGTCCAAACTAGTAGATATTCATTTGCACCTAACATCCGGTCTTCTCACTGGTGGTGATACTTGCTGATTCGCTCTCCTCGGCTGTTCCTGGTTGGATGCGAGTTCAGCCAAGAAAGCATCCACAAAAGCATTGGTGGCGTGAGGGCATTGGAGAATTTTTTCATGAATTGCTTTTCGTCTCGTTGTCCAGATTGCCCATAGAGTTACCATCATTTTAACCTGACTGTCGTGCAACATATCATCTATCATCGAGAAGATCCAACGTTTAGCATTACTCTCCGTAGGAGCTTGTATGTGTGGAGCAATATCATCATCCACCAAGGCCCAAACACAGTGGGCCATGGAACATTCCAGGAGGGAATGGCGCCAAGAATCTTGTGCACCACACATTTGACATTTATCATTTGTCGCCATCTTCCTTCTGTGTCGAACATCTTCAGTAGGGATCGAGTGCTTGGCAAGTCTCCATAGAAAATTTCTCTCTATATGTATAGTAGCTACCGTCGACTAAGCACAGAGAAAGAGAGGTCGCTTCTCTCTATATGTAGTAGCTAGCTAACACAATATGAGACCCCTAAATTAACCCTCCAAAATCCATAAACCCCCCTTAAAAAAACAAAAAACCCAGCGCCTGCGAGCTGCTGAGGCGTGGCTGTCTTTTGGTCCCGGTTGGTGTTACCAACCGGGACTAAAGGTCCTCCTGCATGGGCGCCCACAACAGCCACGTGGAGCTCCTTTGGTTCCGGTTCGTAAGCCAACCGGGACTAAAGGTTTTGGGTATTAGTCCCGTTTGTTTTGTCCCTGTTTCAGAACCGGGACTAAAGGCCCTCTGGAACCGGGACTAGTACCCTGTTTTCTACTAGTGTCAGTCATTGCTCAACGTTCTTTCTTCTTGTTGTCATATTCATTGTTATATTCTACAATCATATTCATTGTATTGTGCTTACATGCACCCAGTTTTCCCCTTCTAAATGAAAATGTAACCACCTCGTTTTCTCTGTTTCTATCTTCTTCTCTTTTTTGCGGTCAATTTAGAGAGCTTTATTCAACAAAAGTGTTCCTCGGACAATCAGCCAGAAGGCTGGTCACCAGGAAATTGGGAGTTTCGTCAAGCTAGCTTTCGGTCACGTTCAAAGTGCAAGCACACTTTCGGTCACCAGGAAACTAAGAGTTTCAACAAAAGTGCACCCACCTCATTTTCTATGTTCTTATCTTCTCTGCATCTATTTTTCCTTTAGCAACCTTCTGTATGTATCCCTTTTCATCGAGCAAGTCTAACTTGAGGCCCAAATACGGTGACACTACATGATAGTGGATCAAAGGGTGTCAGTTTTAGTATTGTTGTTTCTTCAGTCAACATTCAGTTTACCAGTCTTCAAAGACTATACATTTAACTTGAGGCCCAAATACAGTGACACTACACGATCAAGGCGTGCAGGAGCTAATGTAAAGAAAAATATTCACCCCCTTTTTAACAAGGGCAAGGCGCATGTTTCATTTTAGCTCTAGTATAAAGTACAACAAAAATTACATAGCCAGCAAAGGAAAGTTGGCATCTTGATGAGCTACAAATACAAGGCAAATGTTGTTCCTACGAGCTGAACTGATGCAACAAGCTGTGTAAAAAGGATTCAGAAAATCAGAACCCCTCAAAAAGAGATGAATATTTGTACCAATCAAACACATGATAGGTAAAAAGAGATGCGACCCCCCTAAGAATAAAATGCTGATTAGTGCTGGATGTCCAGAGCAAAGACATGATGTGATTACCTACATGTAATTAGCACATAACTATGTTATAGGCCTTCAGTAGTTTCAGTTGTTCCTCAACTTCAGGCCATCTTAGAATCTAAATCTACAATTATGCTACTAGTAACTAGCACTATACTTTTGAGACATCCTCCAGTAGAGTTGAGGTCATCAAAACAAGCATGCCGCCTTTGTAAATGTCCATCGAAACTTGGACATATAATATTATTAATACAACGATCCATACCAAAATTGTCGCGTGAACATAGCAGGCAGATATATATGTCTTCAAAATCACTTGCGCAACAAAAAAGGGTCCATGACATTTGCTTAAATAATACAAATAACACCAAACGGTCATATAGTGACTCCACAGCAAAAACAGGGAATCTTGAGGCCTACTTATGCCGGTTTCAAAACGGCTACAGAGAGTAAAACTTAAGCAACCAGAATTACGTACGGTTTATATTAATACACAAGTGGTGCCTACTATTAAAGTTTCATTCAGCAGATGCCGTCAAAAGATCATCACTAGACTGCAATAAAGGAAAATCATTGCAGTGAAGGTAGAAGGCAACAAAAAGTTCAGAGAGGTGAATCTGGGTCAGATGATGCACAACCTTATCCAATGATGCACACTGAACAACTTAATGGCTTCAGCAGCAAATTCATACTGAAAATTTTGGAGGCCACTTCATCAATAGGCCCCAAGACCAATTGTCTTCATAAGGGCATCTGAACAGTCCTTTGAGTAGTGAACCGACTTGGCAACACCCTGCGCAGCTTCCAGAGAGATCTCACCACAATACTCAATGACCAAAGACTCTAACTTATGTACACGTCCCAGTTCAGCCACTCCGGCATCAGTAACGTTATGACACATCCGAAGTGCGAGATTACTCAAGCATGGGGTGTGCGCAATGAAGCGCATCCCAACATCAGTTACTGCATGGCACAGTATAAGCTCGAGTGTCTCCAGATGAGGTGAGGATGCGAGGACCTTCATCCCCTTGTCATCAAAGAAGTTGGCGTTGTTGAGCACGAGAACACGAATCGGGCAGGACTGAATGAGCAACAGAAAACCCTCTTATGTGAATCCTATTTTTGATGGCCAGTCACGAGAACATCCTGTAAAGCTGAGGTCTATGATCTGAAGCATACGACAGTTTAGGGCTAGAGCATAAAGGCTGTTATCTGTAAATGACGTCCTGGTTTCACAATAGCCGGCATCACTAGAGTAAAGCTGTAGGTTGGGCCAAAGTGAGATGCTTTTAAGGTTGCTGCAGCTCCGAGATAATGCAATCATGTCATTATCATTTAGGGCATGAACATACTCAAGGCAAAGCTTCTCCAATGCTTTACACTTCCCTAGGACAACACGAAGTCCTACATCTGGCCAAGTTTTAATATGCGCCAACCTTAAATCCTTCAAACTCTCACAACAAAAATCATATATATCCATGCTGTGAGCATCGTGCGAGGAGTCATAGACCTTACCACCTACGGCTATAAGACTATCATATTTTCCTCTTTTCCTCTCAAACTCAAACTTCTGGAGCTTCATCCATCCTGGACCAAACTTTAGGAAGTCATGATGATTGATTCTTTTGCAATTCTTCACTACAAACTCTTCCAACGATCCATCCCTACCAAGGTATTCCAGCCACTCTACACTGTCGATTTTCTCGCAATCAATAAGGTGGAGAGCAGATAGACTTGTGCAACCAACTGCAACCGAGAAAAGCCCAATCGAAGTTATTTGTGGTGTGGAGTTCAGCCTGAGAGACACCAATCTCTTGCAATTCGCTAAGCAACCAAGCCCAGAGTCATCGATGCATGACCAGAAGCTTAAGGTGAGGTCAATCAACGAGGAACAGTGAGATGAAAACACAAGAAGGCCTTTGTTGTCCAGCTGCTTTCCAGGTCCAGGTATCCAGCCAGAGTAATCGATTTCCACTTTCCGCAGATTTGGGAAGCGGGCGCACAATGATGTCAGTGCTTTTGCAGCAGTGCAAAGACCGGAACCAACATGGATAGCACCCCTTTGACTCCCCTCTATCTTGTAGAGCTGCCTTGACACAAGGGAAAGAGAGTTGAGATCACTTGTCCTAGTGATCCTGTTGAGAATCTCTGTCAGCAGAGCCTCA
The DNA here is from genome assembly GCF_002162155.2 of Triticum dicoccoides. Lineage (NCBI taxonomy): Eukaryota > Viridiplantae > Streptophyta > Magnoliopsida > Poales > Poaceae > Triticum > Triticum dicoccoides. Next base: position 626,072,788 of record NC_041390.1, on the reverse strand, counting down.
GGTAGGTCCTCCATGGAACAAATTCAATTCAGTTGTACCAGTCAGGTAAGGTTCAGAAAACAACCAAAGAGCTGGACTCAAAACTTATGATATATCAGAATAATGCATGTGAAGATGGAGACCACACTGGCGACAAGCACTCATTACGAAGAATATATTGATGAACTTTGAGCAATTTTTTATCCATCCAAATCTTGTGTTTTGTTCATAAGCATGGACATTTATCGAAGTAGCTAGCTAGCACCTTATCTGTGTCTAGATTGTTGGAAAGAAAAAATGACGCTACAGGCAGGCCACATCATTAAATTAAACTAGCTAACACCATAATTAAGTAGCAAGCAGAGTCTGAATACTGAACTAACTAAGAGAATAAGTACAAAGAAACGAGATAGAATTGACGCAAGCAATTCCACAAGAAGACCCACGGTCTGGGTTACTTTAATTCTGAATTATACACAGAAAGCAATTCTGGAAGAACCATGTGTATGCTATCCAGTCACGTCAGGCTGAATCCGAACAAACTTTTTCTTTGAGAACTTATTTGGAGGCACCTAATTAATAAGATGAAAATCAGAGCATATATGCAAATTAGTTAGTACGTGTGGCTCTTGCTTGGAAATCATTTTGCCACAGCCGATGAGTTGAATTCACACGGTGCAGTTATTAACGAGTTCAACTAGAAATAGAACTCAGTATTTGCTAAAACCATAGGCAAAAAGCTTACTTTCTACTAGTACTACCTACGAGAATGGCTTTACAACATTAACTAACTTTATTTATGGACTAACTAAGATAATGCAAAGTAAATGCAAAGAATCTGAACCAACCAGGCACGCATGGAGATTGCTAGAAAGAAAAAAATGGCACTACCACCATAATAAAGTAGCAAGCAGAGCCAGAATAATAATAAACTAAGAAAGAGAATACAAAGAAACGTGCTGAATCTGAACCAACTTATTTGGACTTTGGAGGCACCTGGCTAATTAATAACAAGAAAACCAGAGCATATATGCAAATTAGTTGCTAGCACTTGTAGCACTTGGTTGTTCAAGAAAGAAAGTAAGGAAATCAATCATTTTGCCTGCCACGGACGATGAGTTCACAGGGCCAATCTGATATATGTTCAACAGAAATACTACTACTCCCTCTGTTTCAGTTTACAAGTCTTGTGCGTATATCTAGGTTGTCAATTTTATCACTCTAATATAAACCATATAACACAAAAATTATACCGTTTGAAAAAAGAATATCTGAAGTTTATATTGGTATATTTTCTGTAATATATGAGTTGTATTAGGTTGGTCAAATTGGCGACCTAGGGATACGCGCACGCCCTGTAAACTGAGAGAGAGGAAGTAGTATTTGCTGCAACCCTAGGCAAAAAGCTTACTTTCTACTACCTAGGAGAATGGCTTTCCAACATTAATAACTAATAAGTTTATTTATGGATGATATATACTACCTGATTAATTTCCCCTATCAATCAAGAAAGCGAATCGAAAAAAAAGCGTCTACATGTGGAATCAAGGAACCACTGCAACGAAGGAACAGGGAGGGAGGGGTCTCTCAGGAGAGGAGAGGAGAAGCGAAAAAAGGCGGTACCTTCCTTCAGCACGGCCGGCCGGGAGACGCTGCCGCTCGAGCTCGGAGAGTGCCGCCGCCCGCTTCTTTGATTCGGAGGAAGAGAGCAGAGTGTAAACCCTTACAGCGGAGCGGAGGAAGATGTGGGCCTCGCTCACATGGGCTGCGGGCCCGAGCGCTATTTTTCGGCCTTCTACACATTTTTTTCTTGACATAAACACAGAGAAATCTAAAATCCACGATTTTTTTTCATCTACTTATTAAAATGTCTAGCAGTTTTTTTAAAATGTTCCTCTATGCAAAAAAGAAATGTTCATGTGTGATGCGAAATGTTCACATGTATCAAAATAAAAATAAATGTTTGTGTATATGAAAAAGTGGGGCGTGTATATTTTCATAAGTCTTCCTGCATGTAAAAATAAATGTTCCTGTACATCAGTAAGAATTACCTCATATTCCGGAAGGATTCTTACATGTGAAGGAAATATTCATATATGTTTTGAAAAACACATAAGCACAATTGTGCATCACCATGAAGTGCAACTATGCTTTTCATGCAAGAAGCACACATGTGCTTCACGCGTGAAGAAAAATATGCTTCGCATGGAAAGCACACGCTCCTCCCAGATGTGAACCGAAATATTAAAAGAAAAACAGGAGAATCAAGAAAAAATCAGGAAAAAACAAAAATGATAATATGCTCTCTCGGGTGCATTCAACGGTCGACACTGACGGCCGCTGGACTTGCCAGTTGACGTGTTCACGGCTCCCCAAAATGCCTGCTACGGAGCCTTCCAAGGGGCGCCCCCTTGTTAGGTGCTTCCATAGTATTCTCACCTCCATCACTCAGAAAGAGAAAGGTAAATGATCTGTGTCGGTCGAGCGATAGCGCTGGTCGCATGCCTGCTGCTCGATCGCGTAGCATTCCATGCACGCTCTTGGTGCATGTGTTGCATTGCTTGCCCCCCTACACATACACACGCCTCGTCAGTGGTGCAAAATGTACACCGTTGATGGTGGTGCTAGCAAAAGAATAGGATGCGCTTGTCGAGCCCAGAACACCCTGCACCAAGCCCATCAGTCATCATACGGTGCTACTATTGCTCTGCACATTCATTGTTGCCTTGTGCGCCTCCAACTTCAGGATTATGGCTGGGAACCAAACATTATGTTTTTTCCTACAAGCATGTCAACTTCCTTGAACTCGCTCCAACCCGTGTTAGACTCACTGCTAGCAGGTGCCCGCGTGCCCGTCAGTGGTGAACGATACCATTGATGGGTTAACTTACCCTGTACTGTTAGTAGAAATGGTCCGGCCCGCAAAGGGTGCTTCGATAGTAGTGTCCGATTTACACCTACTCCAACTGGCTAGACCTAGTAGCTATTATATAGGCGCATGCAATTGGTGATCACGATTGAACCTTCACTACCAGCTGTTAGCGGTTGCCATCGATTCCTTCTTGATATGCTCATGATAGCGCAAGCGTGAAACTAGCACTGCTAGGCCATGCAAGCACTCCATGTCACCAATGATAGGGACTAAGGGTGTGTGCTGACAGCTTGCCACTGGCAGGCGCTAGTGGAACAAGGGTGGAACGCCTCGAATTCCTATTCAAAGCTCACTGCGATACGTAAGGAAGCTTTGCATGCACCTTTTTTTTATATGGTTTTCCTTTGGTTATTCTGGCCTTTTGTTCCTATCCCCCGCCCTCTCTCTTTTTTTCTTTTCATTTTTTTCATAAAGAATTAAAGATGTCAATGATTTAGCTTTTAATTGACGATTTGATGTACTCGCCCTACCTTCTAGCCAATCCTCTCGGTGTTTTTCATATAAGCTAGCATCAGTATGCTGAGGGGACTGAGAACAACCCATTTTTCTCATGATTCAATGCCCAAAAGTCGCCCATTCTCATTGTGCGTAGCAGTATGCTTAGAATAGCATTTGAGTATGTCACGATGAAAACTTGTTCATTGACGTCCTTTCTCCATGTTTGCGTTTGTACCATCAATCAAGTCGCTAACCAAAGTTGGTGGATTGGCCATGCGGCAAGCAATAAGCCTCATAGTTCCATCTCCTATTCTCCTTATCAAGCTTTGAATGAGGACATCCCGACCTTCTAAAATCGCCCTCCAAATCTAAGACGGTCTGCTTCCTAGTTCAGCAGTAAGTGTGCATATACTTGGGGTAGTATATGGCTTTTAAAATGCATGCACAGAAAGACTCTGGCTGCTGCAGTAGACGCCAGGACTGACGAGCCAAAAGAGCTAAATTGAAAAATTCAAAATCTCGAAAGCCAATTTTAAAATCGCCCTCCAAATCAAGCTTTGATTGAGGACATCCCGACCTTCTAAAATCGCCCTCCAAATCTGAGACGGTCTGCTTCCCAGTTCAGCAGTAAGTGTGCATGTACTTGGGGTAGTATATGGCTTTTAAAATGCGTGCACAGAAAGACTCTGGCTGCTGCAGTAGACGCCAGGACTGACGAGCCAAAAGAGCTAAATTGAAAAATTCAAAATCTCGAAAGCCAATTTTAAAATGCATGAGAGATGGGATTCAAACTCGTGACGCGTGAGATGTGTGATCAACACGATAACCACCTGACCACCCCACACAGTGTGATTACTTACATGTTTTTCCGTCATTTATTCTTTCTTTTTTCCCCTGCTTTATCTGTCCTTTTTTCCTCCTTTTTTTTACAAATTTGCAATCTTTTTCCTCAAATAGATGAACTTTTTTCCTAAATCCATGAACTGATTTTTTGAACCTCGTGAACTTTTTTTCAAATCGATGAACTTTTTAAACTCATGATTTGTTTTCAAAATCAATGAATTTTTTTCTAAGTTATATAATTTTTTTGCAAAATACTCCCCCCGTTCCTAAATATAAGTCTTTTTAGACATTCAAATAGACTACAACATACGGATATATGTAGACATATTTTAGAGTGTAGATTCATTCATTTTGCTCCGTATGTAGTCACTTGTTGGAATCTCTAGAAACACTTATATTTGGGAACAGAGGGAGTAGATAAACTTTTATCAACTTTTGATGAATGTTTTGAAAATTCATGAACTTATTTTTAAAATCAACGAACTATTTTTGAATTATGGATTTTTTTTCCAAAATTGATGAAATTTTCTCAAAATCTGTCATTTTTTAATTCACGAAGTTTTTTTTCCCATTTTTTCAAAAATCAGCCAACCAACTAGAAGCGAGCGAGCGAATTATTGCATCACGTTCGAGTTCCTTCGTCGATTGAACTTTAGTTCAGCCAGCCCAGTAGCGTCACCAAGCGCTCGTATACTAAACCTGCGCTGAGAGCGCCGGTTAGGAGCTCCCGCAAAAACCCTCGTCGAGGCACCCAAAATATTTCCACTTCCTTTCTCGGCTAAAAGCCCAACAATGCCCTGTCTCCCTTTTTTCAAACACACCATTAAAATTTATCTTTATGTATGGTGGAATCATTTGCGCCGGCGCACGGGAGGCAATTGAGAATTCATCCGGTTCAACTCCTCAAGGAATGTTAATGCAAAAGAAAAGAACAGATAACGGGATTTGGTACTTATTCTCATGAATAATCTTCCGACGAGCTTTAAAAAACATATACTATATGAGATTCATTAAAAAAAACTCTATTTTTTAGTGGGCCACGCCAAATGCTGCCGAAGGAAAAAACACTTCATCCGTTCAAGCCCTTCTGTGTGTTTTGCGTCTGAAACTGGACCTTGCGACGGGCCTCCATACGCGGAATCCTCACGATCCACGAACCCGAAGGCCCATCCATCCATTGGATTGGACGAGCTGCATTCGGCAGGCTAAACCCAAGCCGGCAGCCCGCGAGGTCGCACCACCGTCTCCGACGTCCGACCGACCCGAGCCGAGCGACGAGTAGGGTTTGCCTCGCCGCCGCCGCTCGACGCACACGCGATGGCGGCGCTGGTGGAGACGAGCATGGGGGTGGTGCGGGAGGTGCTGGGCGACTCGGTGGTGGACGAGGTGGACGAGCCCATCGTCTCCTACATCGCCAACGTCCTCGCCGACCAGGACTTCGACTTCGGCCCCCCCGACGGCCACGGCATCTTCGACGCCCTCGGCGACCTCCTCATCGACGCCCGCTGCGTCTACGACCGCGAGCACTGCCTCGAGGTACCCAACCCCAATCCCGCCCCCACCCCCACCCCCGCGCCGGCCCAATCAATCAATCCGGTCGCCATTTCGCTTCCCCAATCTGGGCTGATTCGATAGAGCCTCGATTTCATGCCCCCTAGGTTTCGGTTCCAGGTTAGATTCGATTCGGTGTATGCTTCCTATGCCACCACCTGTTTCATGTCTTGGATGCCAGAAAACCTAGCTTAATTAGCGCTCAGTCACAGTAACATCATTCGGTAGCCATCCGTTTATAACTGCAGTCTAGCTCAACCTGTCCCTGATGTGTTCTGTAATGACTTTTACTTGTTAGTAGTCACTGACCTTTACGACCCCGTGCATACGCATATATGGATTCAGAGGTGGAGAAGTAGGTGGATAGTTTGATTTTGGTCCAACATGACGCTGATGCTTCAATTTTGGTTTCCTTCTTGGTATGATATAGGTCTGCACCAAGCTCTGTGAGAAGTTGGGGAGCCATGGCATCGTCAAACCTAAGGCAGCCGTGCGGAGCCTCGCCACGCCTCTGCGCATGAACGCGGGGATGGAGGAGCAGGTCGCTCCCAAGAAGCCAGAGAATATCTTCGACGCGCCCTTGCTGTCCTCGCGAGACAAGGCCAAGCTCGAGCGGAACAAGAGAAAAGAAGACAGGCAAAGAGAGGTGAGCCGTTTGCTCCTAGATTGCCAGATGACAAATCTCCATGTCATTGATTTGTTCAGTACGAATTTCAGTAGAAATATACTAGTGCTTAGCATGTTTTCCCACTTTGACAGAACCGTATATGCAATTTGAACGAAAATTCCTTCCCTCCTTATTAAACCTGATTTATATGGTATGCTGTGTTTGCTTGTTCGTGCAGGCCCAGTACCAAATGCATGTTGCCGAAATGGAGGCGCTCAGGGCTGGAATGCCTCCGGTTTATGTAAATCACAGTAATGTGGGTGGCACAACCATTAGGGATATCCATATGGAGAATTTCAGTGTTACCGTTGGAGGTCGTGATCTTATTCAAGATGTCACCTTAACGCTCGCTTTTGGAAGGCACTATGGTGAGTTAAGAATTAGCTTACTACATATGTCCACCTATTGAGGAGGCTCTCTAGGGTCCCACCTGCTCAGGACACGTTGCCTGCTTAGGATGATCTCATTGCTTATTTTATTAATAGAAAACTATGTGGTGTGTAGAAACTCTCTAGAAATAGCTTTGGAACAAGGGAACACAAATATTAAAGTATCACTTCTTGGGCATACAAGCATCTCTACCCCTTGAAATGTTGCTGTATCAGTTCCTATTCCTTTTTTCCTTCAGTGATTTAGTTTATTTACATACCATTTCAGGTCTTGTTGGAAGAAATGGTACTGGAAAGACTTCTCTTCTCAGAGCTATGGCTCAACATGCAATCGACGGAATTCCTAAGAACTGCCAAATATTGCACGTTGAACAAGAGGTCACGGGTGATGACACAACAGCTTTGCAGTGTGTGCTGAATGCTGATGTTGAACGGGTCCAGCTTATGCAAGAAGAGGCCCAGCTGGGTCAATTACTGGTTAACTACTGCACTCATCAGCTTTTTACATGCCTTTCTTTGCTAATGTGTTCCTCTCTTTTGGGTGATTCACCCTCTTTTTTCGTTTTTTGTTGATTTGCTTATAGTCTGCTACTTTTATGCAGAAAGATCTAGAGTATGATGCAGAGTCCAAACAGAGCCTAGACAAGAGCAAGGGTGATGTTGACAAAGATTCTATCAGCAAGAGGCTTGAGGAGATATACAAGAGACTTGAATTCATTGATGCAGATGCAGCAGAAGCTCGTGCAGCATCAATTCTGGCGGTATGTTTCTTTTGTTGACGTCCATTGCTTTGTGATTTGTTCTTGTTGTCCCATTTGTGCAGCATGTCATTGCTGCCATTTCTCTCCTAGTAGCTAGTACTTACGTTGCTTTAAAGAGTTATAGTTCTAAATACTAACATTGAACTATTCTGATTGGTTGAAATCTTTACAGGGTCTCAGTTTCACTCCAGAAATGCAATGCAAAAATACAAAATCATTTTCGGGAGGATGGCGGATGAGAATAGCACTAGCCCGTGCTCTATTCATTGAGCCAGATTTACTGCTACTTGATGAGCCAACAGTGAGTTTAGAATATAGTGTTGCTTCTCTTCTCTTGCTGCCACATGCTAATGCTAACAAACCACCACTTTGCAGAATCATCTTGATCTGCATGCTGTGTTATGGTTAGAAACATATCTCCTGAAGTGGCCAAAGACATTCATTGTTGTGTCCCACGCTAGAGAGTTTCTGAATACGGTATGAACTCACAGTATAATTATGCAGTAGCTAATATCGACATAATTTGCTTAACTCATATTTTTCATCTTAATAACTGAATAACTGAGGGAAAACATTTCTTAGGTTGTCACCGACGTTCTTCACCTACATGGTAAGAAGCTACATGCTTACAAAGGTGACTATGACACATTTGAGAGGACAAGGGAGGAGCACCTCAAGAATCAGATGAAAGCCTTCGAAACAAATGAGAAGGCCAGAGGACACATGCAGGTTGGTTTCTGCTTTTAGTGGGTATGGTTAGCCCTCAAAGTACGTTAATAAACCCTTTTCAAGAAAATTGTGCTGATAGTGTCAAAAAAAGAAAAGAGAGAGAGAGTTGAAAGGTGGTTTGCACCTCAATGTGAACAACCACATATGTTTTAAGGTCTGATATAGTTTCCTTTTCAAGAGCATGCAGTAATTTCCCATTGGCCCTCTGACTTTCTAGTGTACCGTATCTCTCTTCAGGATGTTACTCTGTTTAACATAGAAGCTTATCTATGCTGGTCTTATGCTGTTGAATTATATAGTACCGAATATGTTCATTAGTTTGAAATGGTAATAGCAATAGCAATTGTAGGCAACTAGAGCTTGTGTGACAGTCTGACCTAGGTCCTGCTTGCATTGTTTATGCTTCAACATGATACAAAATTTAGATTCAAAGACTGATCTTAGCTCAGAAGTGAAAGTAAAATTGAGCAAGGTACAGTGCAGCTAGATCTTTTTGGAAAGATCAGGGATGAAGTTTGTTGATCTGTTTCCTTTTGTAGGCATTCATTGACAAATTCAGATACAATGCGAAGAGAGCATCACTTGTTCAATCAAGAATCAAGGTACGTTTTCTTGCTCCTGTTTCCATGACCTCATCATACAATGCATAACTCTTGTTGTTTCACTTTACAGATGATTTAGAGCACCCAACTAATAATTTTTGACATGCTTGTTCAGTGACTAAATTGATGTTTGCCCTTATTTTTTATATGCTAATCTCAGGCATTGGAGCGAATGGAACATGTTGACGCAGTTGTTAGTGATCCAGAGTATGCTGGCTCCCTAAATCTGTTTTATTTGGTCTTCTGTCTACCATTGACTTAGCAATTGCCTGGTTAATCATTTGCAGCTATAAATTCGAATTTCCAACTCCAGATGACCGCCCTGGACCACCAATCATTAGCTTCAGGTTTCAATTCTCATCCCTTGTCATTCACCATTTATGGAAGCTTGTTGTGCTCTTCCCATGCGAGCCTCATGGGTCATGGCTTCTTGTTCTTTTACTCCCTTTTGTTTCTGTCCAGACATAGCAGTTAGTTGTATATACATTCTCTTTCGATATAGCTATATCATATTGCGATGAATTTGTTTTACTCGATTTTATCTGTTGAAGTAAAAGTTTATACGTTTGATTTGTGCAGTGACGCGTCGTTTGGTTATCCTGGAGGGCCTATTTTGTTTAAAAACTTGAATTTTGGTATCGACCTCGACAGCCGCATAGCAAGTATGAATTATTTGTTCCAGTCATATTTTATCTACTGTAAAGAATAATATCTAGCTTTTGCTTCAGTGGTTTGTCCATTTTTCCTCACATTTGATTTATTGTTTCCAGTGGTTGGTTCAAACGGTATCGGGAAGTCCACTATACTGAAATTAATATCTGGAGACCTGCAGCCAACTTCGGGAACAGTGTTTCGCTCCCCCAAGGTGCTTTATCCTTCTAGAGCTACACTCTTGATATTTTACCGGTATATAGCCTTACACACATCATATTAACTTGTTCTGCACAATTGTACTGCTTTCTCCTTGAGTGTGTAATAATTGTGACTAGCTGCCAGTGTTGTCTGTCGGCATCTCCTACTACTCTTGCCAAGGTGTTATGATGTTTGTATCCATGCCATTGTGAAATTATACAGAAAAATTTGAAACCTGCACATGTGAACTCTACTTGGATAATGAGACCTCTTACAAGTGATACAACCATTTTAATATCATTGTTGATTGTTGGTTTATTTGTTGATTGTATAGTGAACTCTACTTTTTCTGCACCATCCTGTCTGTGGCTTGTTGATTTATTTGTTCCTTTTACAGGTCCGCATGGCTGTATTCAGTCAGCATCATGTTGATGGACTTGATTTGACGGTGAACCCCCTTCTGTACATGATGAGATGTTTCCCGGTAAGCTCAAGCATCATAATTTTTTGCGGCGATGAAATTCTAGATTTAGTAGAGCATGATGTTCACTTTGTGGGTTAGCGGGTAGTATGCTCTGTTTGGTATTTGAATTGAATATACATTTCAGCTCTGATATAAACAAAGTTTATTATGGTCTGTTTGGTATTTACTTTAAATGCACATTTCATCTGTAATATAGAAACAGAAATATTACCCTCCTTTTCGTATTTGACTTGATACAAATTTCCGCTCTAATATAGAAAAAATGGCTTTGCAGGGTGTACCAGAACAGAAACTGAGGTCACATTTGGGTTCCTTTGGTGTTACAGGAAATCTTGCCCTCCAATCTATGTACACTTTATCAGGTACGTAATAACACAGCAGTCTCCTAGATGGATTTAGCTGATAGCTTATTGGCAGCTGCGACGAGTTGAAGCTTTCCTCAGCTTTGAGAGATTATGTTACATTTGCGCAATGGTTGACCTACTTGTGTAGTTTTAGTAATGTCCTGATCCTAATCAAAGCACATTTGCAATGGCAGGTGGTCAGAAGAGTAGGGTTGCGTTTGCTAAGATCACCTTCAAGAAGCCGCACATTATCCTTCTTGACGAGCCTTCTAACCATCTTGTATGTGAACCACCTCATCTTCCATCCTCTCCCCCTCCTTGATCATTAGTATAAGCAGAGATGAGAAACCATGGTAACCGGCAGTTCCTGATATCGTGAAATTTTATGTGTTGCAGGATCTTGACGCTGTGGAGGCGCTCATCCAGGGCCTGCTCATATTCCAGGGAGGAGTGCTGATGGTAAGGACACATTGCCACCGCGTTGAATGTTGTTTCTTTCTGTCTAAAGGTATAGCATCGTCCTAACCAAATGGTACTCTTTTGCAGGTGAGTCACGACGAGCATCTGATCACGGGGAGTGTGGACGAGCTCTGGGCGGTGACGGACGGCAAGGTCGCCCCGTTCCCGGGCACGTTCAAGGAGTACAAGAAGATGCTCACGACATAAACCTTGGGAGTACAAGAAGATGCTCACAACATAAACCTGGAAAAAGGACGGGACATACGGGAAGATGCCCACACAGACATAGAGACTATATGTATGATATGTACGCCCTGGCATGGGAAACTGATGTAATCTTATGCTTGTCACCTAGCTAAAGTTTGAAGGTTTGAGCAGAGCTCTGCTACTAAATACAATTTTGTTTGTTCCAACCTGCCCGACAATTTGTATTGTGCTTCTGATTTTCTTGGACAAGCTCTGGAGGTAGTGAAAGTATGCAATTTGGGTACATGCCTCTACATGCACATGCCAACAACACAGCAAGTAGTTTTCCATTTTTCTGAGCAAACCCCTGGGCTGCATCAGACGTCCCCACTGGTCGAGAACTAGGTTAGCCCAAAAACATAGAAAGGAATATCATTAACAGCCTGTAACTTAAGGCCCAGTCAACCCATCAAGCATGTAGACAGAGTGAAACGTTATGATGACCAACCTGTAATACATGGCCCATTCAGCCCATCAGCATGTAGCGGCGGGGGGCAAATTTGACAATTTTAACCTATGGATGAAATCATTTCACAAAATGAACTGTCTCTAATTTTTTTTTACTCAGCTGACATTTTTAAGTGACGCCCGACACGAAGGCGTCACACTACACTGTGCAACGCCTGACTGACAGGCTCTACACGCCTGCCCAGCGTCGCACCCCGGACTGCCTAAAAATTACTAAGTCAATGTGCAACGCCTGGCGCCTAGCGTCTAGCTCTCAGGCGCTGCACACTGACTTAGTAATTTTCAGATCTTCCGGGTGCGATACTGGCCAGGCGTGCAACGCCTGCCAGTCAGGCGCTGCACAGTGTAGTGTGGCGCCTTCGTGTCGGACGTCACTCAAAAGGGTCAGCCGGGTGAATTCTTTTTAGGAGCAGTTCATTTTGTGAAATGATTTTATCCACAAGTCAAAATTGTCAAATTTGCCGCGACGGGTAGCTCAGTTTTCACCTTGCCTTCTGATATTGGATCTACCCCTAAAAAAATTAAAAAATTCTGATATTGGATCTTCATAAAAATGGTTCGTTTAAATATCTAAAAGATACTAGTAAATTGTAAGTGTTTTGCACGTCATTTAAATATATATAAAAAGCATGAGAAAATATATTTGAATATGTATTTCCTTCCCTAGAATCGTACTCCCTCGTTCCCGATATGTAAGGCGTTTTAGCCTTTCTAAAAAAGTCCTAAAATCTAAGGCGTACAGACTGCCACTATTTTCTCCTCCCGCATGCAACTCTCTCTCCCTCCACGCTCTCTCTCTCTCTCGTACGGTTAGCAGCAAACTGAATGGCATGATGGCATTTTCTCTCTCACGTACGGATTTGCCATGTCTTGACTGTTGGATGGGCATATCCAACGACTACTATTTGAAATTATTGGCACACTATATAGTGGTATGGTAAGAGTTTGGGACAAGATGATTGGATGGATCGAGAAAAGTTTGTCAGTTGTAGTAAAGGAATTTTTTGTTAAAGCCATAGATTAAGCAATTCTGGTCTACTCCATGTTTAGTTTTAAGCTACCTAGTGTTTTGCCGACTTCCCCTACCTACATTGTTCTATTGGCCAGAGGTTGTTCACCTTAGAGACCTGATGATGTGCTCATGAGTATGACCAGGCTGAACGACACTTGGTCCTTCGGATTTTCGTGGTCCGCCTGGTTTTCCCTTTATTTTGAGCAAACAGCGAATGCCACTGGGCTGCATCGACGGGTTGATATTACAGGGGCATGGTCAGCTCGGTCTTTTTATCAATGATGCTCAATGGTAAAACATTGGAGTCTTTTAAACCTACGCGAGGTATCCGCCCGAGTGATCTGATTTCACCATATCTTTTTTTGTTGGTAGTAAAGGGCTTTTCAGACCTTCTAAAATCTAGTGTTCAATAGTCACATCTTGCAGGCAATAAAATGGCAAAGTCCGCTCTACTGGTTAATCACCTTTTCTTGTAGGCATTAAAATGGTAGAGTAGGCTCCGCCGGTTAATCACCTTTTGTTTGTACACCAACAACATGTTGTTCTTCAGGCATTTAAAATGCACTAGTAGAAAAAGGGTCAAATGTGAAGCACATTAGTGCCGGTTTGAATTTGAGCCGGCACTAATGTGACCATTAGTGCCGGTTCCAACGGCTAGGCGGGCGGGCATCATTAGTACCGGTTCGTGGGCAATCTTTAGTACCGGTTCATGCCACGAACCGGTACTGATGAGGCCAGTGCGGCTGTGGTCAGGCTGGGGCCACCACGAAGACCTTTAGTACCGGTTGAACCGGTACTAGAGTTTCTTAGTAAGCTGATTTTTAGTCTCACCTCGCCAAGAGAGAGGTATTATGAGCGGTTTATAAGCCGTGAGTGCAGAGACAATGACGAAGAGGCGTAATGCTTACCTGCACGTTGATTAGCTTCAAGCCTTTCGAAATATAATAGATTGCACTAAGCTATGTGCAGTGCAGTCTACACTATTCCGAAAGGCTTGAAGCAAATTAACCAGCATTGCACCTCTTTTTTATTTTTAATAACTTATTTGAACTCCAGACTTTTTTTGTGTTCAGTATGCAGCATTCAAAGCGACATCATCAATTTCCAACATATTCTGACATCATTTGTTGTTTTTCAGTCATTTACCTAATTGTTTAGAGAGCTAAATGACCGTGAAACTGAAAATCACTACAAAATGAACTGTGAAAATGTTGAAACTTGCAATGGTATCATCATTTCACCCGCATAGTATGTGCGAAAGAGTAGAGAGGGTCACGGCAAAAACTAGACGCACTTCATGTACAAACTGGACAATCTCTTTCGGAGTATCAGAGTTTCGGACGAGAACTCATCTGTTACACGGACACTTCAATGTTTCTTAAACTTATTTGAACTCCGGACTTCTTTTGTGTTCAGTATGCAGCATTCAAAGCGACGTCATCAATTTCCAACATGTTCTGACATCATTTGTTGTTTTTCAGTCATTTACCTAATTGTTTAGAGAGCTAAATGATCGTGAAATTGAAAATCACTACAAAATAAACTCTGAAAATGTTGAAACTTGCAATGGTATTATCATTTCACCCGCATAACATGTGCGAAAGAGTAGAGAGGGTCACAAAAAAACTAAATACAAAAAAAACTACTCAGAAATATATAGAAGAAAATAAATAAAGCAGAAAAAAACTATATAAAAATTACTCAAAAATAAATAGAAGAAAATAAATAATGCAGAACAGAAAAAAACTATATAAAAAATTACTCATAAATAAATAGAAGAAAATAAATAATGTAGAAAAAAGAAAAAACTATATAAAAAATTTGTTAGGGCGCTGCCCAGTGGGCCTGCCAGACCTAGGGTATGCAAATGCAGGCCCAGAAGGACCAGTAGGCTCACAGGGCAGCGCGCCATAGTTAGGACCAGAAGCCTGCTATATAAAGAAGTTCGAAGGAGCAGCCGCGGCTGGGTTTATAAACCAGTGCGGCTGCCCTTCGCTCGGCGAGGTGGGACTAAACATTGTGCACCGCCGGTGGCAGCGCACAACCATTAGTACCGGTTGGTGGCTCCAACCGGTACTAATGATTGGGCCTTTAGTACCGGTTCGTGGCACGAACCGGTACTAAAGGGATCGTTCCCCGCCCCTTGGCCTGGTGAAAATTGGCCTTTAGTACCGGTTGGTGGCTGCAACCGGTACTAAAGGCCCTTCCTATATATATGGCACTTACGAAAAATTCAGTTTCATCGACCACCACTTCTTCTCGATCCAACTTCTTCGCGCGACATCACCGCCGCCGCCGCGCCGTCGCCTATCGCGCGCCGCCCTCGCAGGCCCCACCGTCCTCGCCGCCCCCGCTGCCCGTCGTCGCCGTCACCGCC
Organism: Triticum dicoccoides; assembly: GCF_002162155.2. Taxonomy (NCBI): domain Eukaryota; kingdom Viridiplantae; phylum Streptophyta; class Magnoliopsida; order Poales; family Poaceae; genus Triticum; species Triticum dicoccoides. The sequence goes on along the minus strand of NC_041390.1, from coordinate 626,057,655 downwards.
GTCGCCCCCGCCACCCGTCGTCGCTGTCACCACCGTCGCCCCAGCCGCCCGTCGCCGCCGCCCCATACTACGTCGTCGTCTCGTTCGCACTGTCGCCCCCGGCCTGCCGCTCGTCATCGCGCTGTCCCCGTCGCATCGCCATCTCATGCCGCCGCCCGTACGCGCCGCCCCCCGCTCGTACACACACACACACACACATTGTTTTTACTTATTTTCTGTTTTCTGTTGTTTAGATTAATGTTAGATAAATTACGTAGATAAGAATGTTAAAATGTTAATGTTAGATGAATTATATGGAAAAGATGTTAAATATTAATGTCAATTTTAGATGAATTAGCTAGATATTAATTAGGTATATATATGAGATTTGAACTAGTTGAATTAATATAACTAGTTTATTTTTAGTATGAAAATTAATAGAACAAGTTTATTTTTAGTAAGAAAATTTAGGTATATGAGATTATTTGAACTAGTTGAATTAATATAACTAGTTTATTTTTAGTAAATGCTTAGTTGAACTAGCTAGTCGAATTAGTACTAGTTTATTTTTAGTAAAAAAATTTAGGTATATGAGATTTGATGATCTAATTAAAATATTA
>NC_041390.1:626026051-626056938 GCF_002162155.2 Triticum dicoccoides | reverse complement strand
TGATGATCTAATCAAAATATTACTATATAGAACTACCTACTTTATTTTAGTAAGAACATATGTTTCACCTATATATGAACATATGTTAGATATTAATGTCAAATGTTAGATGAATTAGATATAAATTATATGTTACATATATATAATATTTAGTTATATGAGATTTGATTATCTAATTAACATTTTATTATATAGAACTAGCTACCTTATTTTTAGTAAGAAAATTAATAGAACTAGTTTAGTTGAATTAGTTGAATTAATTAGTTGAACTAGTTAATTGAATTAGTTGAGCTACTTTATTTAGATATATTTTTCGGAAGTGCTTAGTTGAATTAGTTGAATTAACAAAATTAGTTGAATTAATAGAACTAATAAGTGTTTAATATTTCACCTATGAACATAGAAATGTCGTCTGACGACGAACACGATTTCATTATGTCCGAATACTGCGAAGACCAGCGCGACCTGTGCGACAAAATTTTTCTAGTTGATGATAGACGCTTCAGCATCAAGCTGGATGAGAACTTTGAAGTGGATACAGTAAGTCAAAATGACAAGTCTTTTTTTCGTAATTAAGCATGACTTATACTTCATTTGCTTCAACTTTTAATTTTAATTTTTCACTATTCTACTAGCGTATCCCCTGCCATGCAAGAATTTTTGTCTTGGATAAGATAAGTTTCGAGAAATTTTTTTATTTGACACTACCTTAAAATGTGGTTCCTTATTTGACCCTGAAGAAATTTTTCTTCCCTATTTGACATGTAGTCTAAATTTCTTTCCTTGCGTGACATTGCCGTCAGTTTCATTAGACTATTCCGTAAAAAAAATTAGATGGACCAAAATACCCCAATGCTAGTCGCTAGCCCACATCAAACAAAAGAAAATATCCCGATCCGGATCTAGCCGTCCCTCTAGTCTATGTTGTTTGACGTGTTTTTGTGCTTGTCGCTTTAGAAAGCTAAGTTCAGTTACAATTTTTTTAGTGCAAGTTACACGTACATTTAGAGTTATTCCTACGTGCATGCACACACTTGATTGCTCGGTTGCTTCACGTACCATGCATGCATGCATGCTCGCACACACGTATACTGGATGATTACATAAGTGCATCAGTCTACGTATTTAATCATGTAGCTAGCTAACCTTGTAGATGTAGAGGTCCGAAGCAGTTCCCGTTAACGTCTCGTCGATTCAGAAATATATCTAAACGTCCGCACCTCAGTTCCAAATACCCGTATACCGGCACCCTGGCCGGTGGTATTATACTTCTTGGAATACCCAAATACTTGACTAATGCATGCATGCACCAGTATAGTCTGGGTGGCCGTGGCGTGTTAAATATGGTTGAGTTCTACTATGTACATGCACGTATACAAATACCCGATACCGGGCTTGTAGACGAGATTTCATATCTCTATATTTCTCGGCTGGCCATGGAAGCTATGACAAGTAACATACATAGCCTTCAGATTTATATAACTTCCACTTTATCTTTTTTTTCATGCACTTTCTCTGATAATCTCCTATGTACACTTGATAAAACAAGCAACTTATAGTGCAGAACTGAAGATTTGCCACATTCGGCTCAAGTAACAAGTTTCCTATGTTGAGCTTATCTCCTGATATTCAATTTCTTTGAAAAGTTTACAAAGTTTTAAAAACTATTTCATATTCTTAACATCCCCGTGTTCCTCAAAATAGCTAGCCCGTGCAGGTGCACGGGTTGATGACTAGCGTAACATAACTGTAGATATTGATGTACAAATTTTTGGTCACCTTATGCACAAGGGGTAAAAGGGTCTTTTCACGTCTGTCTTTAACACAGTTAGTGAACAAAATGCACTAGAGTGTCATATTGGGAAAGAAATTTAGAGCAGATGTCAAACAGGGAAGAAACATTTCTTCAGGGCCAAATAGGGAACCACATTTTAAGGTAGTGTCAAATAAGGAATTCTCTCATAGGTTTCAGTCCTAACGAAACTATGGAGGTAAAAAGAGTTTACTTGAAGACCGAGCATGGTTATACCTTCAACGTCAAATTATACAATGCAGACACATACACCTATTTTGAATGCAAAACTTGGCAAGCACTATGCAAGGCTTATGCATTTGAGCCTGATATGGTTATCACCTTTGATATTCGTCCGGAAGATGATATTGAAGGTAATAGAGACATCTGGGTCGATGTACAGACGCCTCCAGTTGTACAATTATGTGAGTTTCTCAACCATATTTATGTCTTCGATATGAGATTATTTGAACCAGTTGAATTAATAGATCTCAATTTATATTGACAGCTTATTTTCAATCAAGCAAACATGTCCGGCGCTTGGTAGACAAGACCGTCCACTGTCCCGGGGCTGAACTAAACTGCGAGGAGACAAGTCATTATGTTTCATGACTTGAGGATCTTGATGCTGTCAAGACAAATTTTTTCCTGCACTTAGAAATGTTAGTACTCAAAACATGCGACCAATAGTGTTCGTACTAAACTACGGTCACATATATTTAGGAAAGATGGTAAGATTTCTACTATTTCTCCTCAGTGCATCTTTTGCATACATTATTTTTTAAGCTAAACTTCATTGCTAAGTATGTTATTATACGATGTTCTTCAATAGGGACTCCCGATGAATGTTGTGCCTGATTGGATCAAGACTAAAAGTACCATGAATATTGTTAGCTTACGGCCAAGATATGCTACAATGCACTTTAGTGCATTCAGGATTTCTAATAGCGAGGAATGCTTAATAGTAAAAGACTGGAGCAAAATTGTGAACAATCGCAGAGAAGTACTAGGGGGCAGCAATCAGAAGCGCAACCCACGATTAGGAGACAGTTTCATCTACATGTTCCAATATGATGAATCAGGAAAGCTATACATGTTCTATGCTATTTTACCTGAGAGAGAGCAGCAGGAGTGATTAATTAGCTAGTTCATGCTCTTAGTACTTGTCCTCTCATGTCCGTGTTCTTCGTCCTGAACTTAATCTCAAAGAGTGATTTGCTTTTGTGGTGTTATGAACGCTTATAATATCATTACCATGTTGAACTCGATGATATCTTTGCTTCTAGTACAAGTGAATGTTTCTTCTTTAAGCTAGTGTTGGTGGTGATTAGATAGCGGTAATGACTATATGATGATTAAGTAGTGGTAATGAGACGACTATTATATGATGATTTTTAGCTAGCTATGAAAACTGTTGTTTGGTGATGATATATATGATGCAAGAGTTTTTATATTAATATGATCATGATGATGATGAGTTATTGTATCATTTATGAAAGAAATCGCAGATTAGTTTCAACTGGATGGATTCTAGCTAATTGATCAAGTATATGCCATATCCATATTACCTCCATCACTTAATTAGGTGATCAAGTATATATAATATGGATATGACATATACTTGATGACTTAGCTAGGATCCACATGCATCCAGTCAAACTAATCTGCGGTACGTTCACCTAATGATTTAACAACTCATTGTAATGTAAAACAATCACTAAATTAAATTGAAAACACAAAATTAAAGTAAAAATAAAAAATAAAACCCAAACACACCCAAACATTTAGTACCGGTTGGTGTTACCAACCGGTACTAATGTCCTACGCGCCCACGGAGCTGGCTCGTGCCACGTGGTTGCCCTTTAGCACCGGTTCATACTAAACCGGTACTAAAAGGGGGGGGGGGCTTTAGTGCCCACACTTTAGTGCCGGTTACCGAACCGACACTAAAGGGCCTTACGAACCGGTGCTATTGCCCGGTTCTGCACTAGTGATGGTAGAGTCGGCTCCGCCGGTTAATCACCTTTTGTTTGTACACCAACAACATGTTGTTCTTCAAGGCACTAGGAGAGGGGGCGGAAGAAGTATCTCTTTTGCTGCGTAACTATCGTCAGATTTCCAGGCCTTTTAAAATCTATTGTTCAGTCATCACATCTCGTAAACATTAAAATGGCAGAGTTGGCTTCACCGATTAATCACCTTTTGTTTGCCGGGGACAACCTGTTGTTCTTCAAGCCAAGGCGCTAGGAGAGGGGGTGGAAGAAGTATCTCTTTTGTTACATAACTATTGTCAGGCTTCTAGGAAACGCATCAACAGGTATAAATCATCAATATATTTCAGTAAGGAGTGTCCCAATGACACTAGGAATGTGATGAAGAACATCTTTCATGTGCCAAACGAGTCATTATGTGAAAGGCATTTGGGACTACCTTCTGATGTTGGATCTTAAAAAAAATGTTTCCTTTAAATATCTAAAAGACGGACTTTGGGGCCAGTTCTTTTGGGCCATTCTCCCAAAACTAACCCCTCCCCAGTTTCTCCCAGAATTGCCACTCCATGTTCTTACAATTCCTAGCTAGTTAAGGTCTAATTAGCTAGGAATTGCACAAAAAATGGAGTGACAATCCTAGGAGAAGCTGGGGAGGGGGCCAATTCTGGAAGAATTTCCCAAAAGAACTGGCCCTTGGAACAAGGTGATTGGATGGACCGAGAAAAGTTTGTCGGTTGCAGAAAAGGAAGTTTTGGTTAAAGCCGTAACTCAAGGAATTCCGATTTACTCTATGGCATGTTTTAAGCTACTGAGGGGCTTGTGGGAGCACTTAACTACTCTCATAAGGAAATCCTGGCGGGGTAGCAAGGATGGCAAACGCAAAACTGCATGGGTTTCGTATGAAACGATGACACAACCAAAGTTTATGGGTGGTCTAGGGTTTATGGATTTTGAGCTTTTAATCTCTCCTTGCCGGCCCGACGGGCTTGGAGAAATTTACAAACCCTGGACAATATGAGTGCATGGATCATAAAAGCAGTATATTTCCCATCGTATACAATACTAGAGGCATAGCTTGGTTCTCATCCTTACCAAATATGGAGGGAGATTATTGAAGGACCTGATGCTCTCTGTCAAGGACCTAATCGGGAGGATAGGGAGTGGGGCTAGCACCAGTATTTGGAACCAGAATTGGCTTCCTATAGAGGCGAGCTTTTGAGACCTGTTTTGTCTCTAATCCCTAATCCACCGCAGATGGCGTGGGCGATCTCATTGACTCTACTTCGGCGAGTTGGGATGGCAATTTGTTGCAACATGTTTTCCTCTGATCAGATGCTAGCGTCATCGTCAACATTCCACTATGTGCCAGTGTGCAAGAGGAATTCTGGGCTTGGAACTTCGAACGGAACAACCATTTTTCGGTTCGTTGTGCTTATCGCATGGATGGCTACCAAGAGGCGCGGAGAGGCATGGTTGGATGAACGTGCGGAGAGGCATGGTTGGATGAACGTGCAGGATCATCTAATTCTGATCCTGAGAAATCTGGTTGGCGAAAGCTCTGGAAGGTGGAGGTCCCAGCGAAGCTGCACATGTTTTTGTGGCATTTAGCTCAAGTTTCACTTCCATCCGAGGATGCAAGGAAATACAAGAAGATGAGTAGTTCACTGTGTGGTCTTGAAGACTCTTGGAGACATTCCCTTGTCCTAACCCATGAACAAGGGTGCGTGTCGGTGTAGTCTAGTAGGGCACACACCTTTTATTTTGTTTTAATCGAGACTTTTTTTATTATGTGAGCCATGAACATTGAGAAATTTATGTGAGCCATGAGGGTTGTCATGGAGTCAAGTTTTTGTGATCGAGATGTGGTTAAAAAAGAAAGAATATGCTCGTAGCGATCTTTCTTGGATGTAAATCTATGTAATGCATTATTGATATGTTGTCTATATCTAACAGTGTGACCCTTTTGTTGAGATGAAATTAAGGTATGTTTTGTGTAAAAGGTTAAATGGCTTCTTGGTATCTTACATTCTCCATAGGTAAACCAGCACTGTTATTCTTACACACAACTTCTACAAAGAGAATTAAACAAGACAATGAGGAAACACTAACAAAATATGTACGACACTAATTTTGTACTCCCTCCGGTCCTTTTTACTCTGCACATTGGATTTGCCGAAAGTCAAACTTTGCTAAGTTTGACCAAATTTATATTAGAAATTATTAGCATCTATAATATCTAATAAATATAATATGAAAATATATTTCAAGATGAATCTAATGATATTGTGTTGTTGTGTGAATGTCTATAATTTTTTATATAAATTTGGTCAAAGTTGGATGAGATTGACTTCGGACAAATCTAATATGCAGAGTAAAAAGGACCGGAGGGAGTAATAGAAACATAGAATGACATATATTTTGGTACGGAGGAAGTAGCACGTAAAGATAAAACATGTACAACCCTAGGAATATAACAGGCGCAGCAAAGCGAACACTGTCTTCCCAAATGAACTACAAAAATCTGAAGTAGATTAGAAGAAACCAGGTCGTATGCTCCAGACATATGTGGAAAAAAAATCTTATACGACCCAGGTTGTATGCTCCTGATCGTGAGACCCGCTCCTGCTGGTGAACGGGGCGGCGTTGAGATTCATTTTTGCCAGGTGTCATCAGCTGGAGCGAGTCTCACGATCAGGAGCGTACCACCTGGTCGTATAAGATTTTCTTTCACATATGTCTGGCATCACCATGCATGCACGTAGCCAGGTCTTACTCGTACCGCACGTCGCATGCAGCTGGCGATGCGTCCCCGACCTGCCTTGCGACGCACGACACCAGCTTCTCGCCGTCGTCATCGACATGCCCCGTCGCTGGCATCCGCAGCGTCACGTCGAACACCAGCACGCCGCGCCTCGTGTCAGCGGCGAGCCCTTCCACCACGAACCCCGGCTGCGTGCGCTCCACCTTGCTCGCCCGCGCTACGACCGTCGTCCAGCTCGCCTTCCACGCCATCCACGGCTGGGCGCAGACCTCCCGGCCAAGGGCTCCGTGCGCGAGCGGGAAGCCGTGGTAGGCCACCGTCACGGCGGTGCCGCGCTCCAGGCACATGCGGCCCCACAGCGGGCTCTGTGACTGGACGCCGAGGGACAGGGCGAACTCCAGGTTGGGCGGCCACCGCCCTCTGCTGAGACGGTCGTCGAGGCCCGAGACGGCGTCGATGGCCGCGTAGTAGCGCGGCGGTGTCCGGTGCTTGCACTGAGCTACGAGCCAGACGGTCGAGGCGATGAGGACTACCAGGGCCAAGGCCATGCAGATGAGGTCACAGCGCGCCATTGATGAAGATGATTGCTTGTCCCGCCGGCTGGTCGAGCAGAGCTTCACTTGTTGATTATTGGTATGGCTTGTTCCAAATACAGATCGGAGGGGACCGCGTCTACTAATATATATGGGTCCATCGATTGCTTGCGGATTGCGTCTAAAAACACTTGCCATAAACTTCCTCTCTGGCCGAAATGTTCAGAAGGAAACTAGTAATAAATTTCTGTGCCTTCCTTTTATGTTTCAACTTTCAAGGCTAATATATTTCCGGATCTGTCTAGAGCACATCTAGATGTGCACTAGTTATTGCACATCTAAATGACTCAATCAAATTAGAAAGGAACATAAAAAGGACAAAAAAAATGCTTGCATGAATCTTGACGTAAAATCAATGACATATGATTTAAATGTGAAATGCTTAGGGCACATCTAGATGTGCTTTAGCAAAACTGTATATTTCCAAGTTTCCATAGAAAATGCAGTGCTTTTATCCTTTTACATGTCGGTTGCGACCTGGGCAAGTAAATTTTAATATGTCTTCCATTTCTTTTTTCGAGTGAGATGGCAAACTATTGTAGTATGTGAAAGTCACGCACCTGGTGCGGGTGGATTTCAGATTCTAGCAGATCCACATCGCTGCGTTTGTGTGTGTCCAAGTTACAGTATCAAACACTGAACTATGATCCTTTCATAAATTTTACACATGGCTCTATGTTGCTTCGATCTGAAACTGAGGGGTGACATTATGTGGGATCATAGTATCAAGTTTGGTTTTTGGGACCCACATGCCACATATACGACTCCAGATTGAAATGATCCAAAAGTAAAAGTTGTTTAGCTTAACGAGTCGAAGTCTGTTAATGTTGAAACTGTTTTCATTCAATGTCATCTTTGATTCCAAATGACAATTGGTCTTCATGCCAGATTACTTAAATAAGCAACGGGGCGTTGTAAGTGGTAGAGTGGCCTTACTGCCATGATCCACTGAGATCCAGTACCATGATATATCAGCTTGACACTTTTGCCACTGTACCTTCATTACGATATAACACTTTCACGCTCTTACCGATTTAACTCTATTATCATATAATACCTTGCCTCTCTTACAGCTAGCACTAAGCTAGTGCTATAGTACTACGGTAGTACTAAGTCTAGTACCAAGTTTCGTCTTTGGCAATGACACTAGGCATGCACCGGCCATGTATCTTACGCACCACATAGGTTGGTCACTTGACACATAGAGTTTTGAGTGTACTTGCAAGTGGTTTTATTATCGGGTGATTGTGTATGTCATAGAAGGCACTTTAACATTTCTCTTGTCCTTGAATTAGCTGTGTATCCTATGACAATGACATAAGAACCTAAGTCGGTGAATGAGAGGTGTGGGGGAGGGACAAATCCGCGTGGCATGGGGCAAGATCTCACTGGATCATGGCAGAAAGGCCACTCTATCACTTACAATGCCCTATCACGTATTTAAGTCATCTGCAAAGGATTCAACCCACCCCGTTGGGAAGAGATTCAAGGCGTCCGACCATGGCGCGGCTGGACTGGCTTAGCCAATGGCACGTGCCCTTAGGGCGCATGCACCCCTAACATGGGCCGGGGTGGGTGGCGAGCGTAGGCGTAGACGTAGGTGTCACATGCTAGCTTGGATTCTGGCTTAGAGGCGTCCAGTCATAATCCAGCACACTGTAGCTTAGCGTCACTGGCTTTTCAGGCAAGAGCAATGACCAATTGTGTAAATCAACGGCTTCTCTCGTACTAGGTTAAAATGTGTTGTGGGGCTGTTTTCGCTACAATTTTTGGTAAAAAAGTTTTTAAAAAAAATCTTAGAGATGGCCCTAATGAACCAGAATGAATAGAGTATTTATGAACACACGCAAATGTATAATTGTATGAGTACGAAGCACCTAATTAGAACTTCTGAAAAGTTATGACTGCAGCTCACTACATTGTGAATGCTAGTTCAGATAAATCCGATTTCTAACAATGGTAAACCATCATGTCATTTTTGGATTGAAGGAATTTCATAGGAATTAAGGAGAATTCTAATCCACATGAGTTTTTCCTATGAAATTCATTTCGATCATTTGACCGGGGTCACCAAAATTTCTATGAATCCAATCCTATGCCCTTCATTTGGATCTTTGGATTGGAGTCACCAAATTCCTATGAATCCAATCCTATGCCTTTCATTCCATATTAATCTTAACATAAACTCAAACCTTATTTCATTTTTAAGAAGTCCAGTAACTTGCACGATGTTTCTCTCTACTATCTCTCATCAACCATCCAACTTCATTTGTTCTTTCCAAGGATTTAAATTGCTAGCTACTAATATGATATAGCTTTTGACAGCCTAAAAGCTAAGCTATGGCACTTTGCCGCTATCCTAGCTACGATCGCTATAGTGGCAAACAGTTGCACTTTTTCAGAAAGCTCGCCATCAGGTATAACCAAAACTATTATCTTGTGAGTGTACATGGGAGAAAAACCTACCTTTAATGAGTTGGATATATGTGAATTTAATGCAAAACAAGTATCAGTGTTACTAAATAACATAGGAAAACAAAGACGGGTCCAATCTTTCTTTGGCGGTTGCTTAATCTTTGAAATTTGGTTGCCCGGCTGGTGGTTGCGTCACCGTGATTCCTATCTCTTTTTTTGCCGGTACTGTGATTCCTATCAACACCCAGAATATTCCAACTAGACAAGAAATAATCTATACATATGCTAACTAGTTGATTGGTGGACCTCTCTTTAGTACTTAAACGGCCAATCGATTTTTCTTAGGCATATATTTTCAAAACCGATTGGCTTCTACTGGCAGAGGCGATCCGCGGTACGACGCATGTCTTGGTGGAGCGGTCTTTTCTTTCTTTCTTCCCAAAATCTAAAAAGTGGCCGTGCGTTAATTGGAGAGAACGAGCGGCTGGGCTTCCTAACCATGCATGAGTTGTTTTTTGTCTGCTAGTGCATGTCGTTATCAGTATTTAATGTGTTCATACTGATTAGTCCGATTTAAAAGAAACAGCTTCACGTACAATTAATTTGATTTTCCGAATTTTTAAAAAGCCATATCTTTCAAACCGCGCGTCGGAATCCAGATCCGTCTTCATTGTTGAATTCTTTGCGACAAGATCTTTAAAATTAGATCCCGCATGAGTATGTTTCAACGAATTTTTTTATGCCAACTTTGGCGCTATATTGTGCAACTTCAGTACTGCTTTGTACAAATTTAGTACTGCATGATGCAATTTTTTTCAAACCCAGTTTTTTGAAGTTGCATCCACAGTAGTTGTAGTTGCACACATAGTAGTCCTAGTTGGCACATGCATGGCCACAGAGTTGCACAACCTGATCCGCATATTCGCATATGAATTGTCATGACTTGTAATATAGTCTAGTTGCACACACATTGATATTTAGTTGGCTTGTAACGTAGTCTAGTTACACACACATTGATGTTTAGTTGGCAGAAAAACTAGTTACACACACATATACTTAGTTGGCTTGTAATATAGTCTAGTTGCACACGCATTGATGTTTAGTTGGCAGGACACTAGTTGCACACACATATGCTCAGTTGGCGCGACAATGTAGTCCAGTTGCACACACATTGATCTTTAGTTGGCACACACATTGATGACGAGAGCTTTGAGCAATCTAACCAGAAAAAACCGGTCGAACCACTGTTGATGGCTGAGGAGAGGGGCCGCCATTGCCTAATGTGACTGGTATGTACAACATCGATATTCCTCCGCTGCGGTCAAATCGACCAGGCTTCCCTCCGGTTGTCTCCCACCATTCCACGGTCCAAACCAGGAGCAGCCGAGGAGGACCAAGATGCCTGAAGGTCACCTCTGATTACACTTTTTTTATCTATTGATTGGTGCCTTTATTGATAAAATATGTACTCCCTCTGTAAACTAATATAAGAGCGTTTAGATCACTACTTTAGTATTCTAAACGCTCTTATATTAGTTCACGAAGGGAGTATTATTTTTATTAAAAAGCCGACAATCAAATCAGCGGTCCGACCAGTAAAAACCTGAACAAGCAGACTGGTTCGGTTTTTTAAACTATATGCCTAAAATAGGAAATGAAAAGTGGGTGGAGTAAAAATTGGGCACAAAACCGATTTTTTTGGCATGAGAAAGTGTTGTCACAAACAATTTGGGCACGAAATAGGGCACAACTGCTCCAACAACTTCCATAAAATAGGGTGGTTGCGGCAATGAGCGTACCGGGGTGCATGGTGACCGGTCGATGGGCGGATCCGATGGTTTCCGGCTGCATGAAGGCGTCCGAAAGTTTCCTCGCATTTTTGGGCAGCCGCCTGACTTGCCCAAAATTTGCCGCATGAGAAGCCTCCTTTTAAGGGTGCCCAAATTTTTTTTGTTTGCAAGAAATTTAGGATTGGGCAGCTATTGGAGACCCTTTTTTGGCCCTTCGTGCCCTATTATAGGGCTGCAGTTGACGATGCTCTAACGTATAGTTGACCACCTCGTAGGGGGCACGGTGCACGAGGAGCACGTGATGCCTTTCGCGAGTGACATGCGGAGGGGCATCCAGCTGTTCAACCTCGTGCTCAGGCGGAAAGACGGCTGTGGCCACTCCAAGGACGTGAGGATGGAATCATGCGGGCTAGGCAGGTCGATAACATAGGTGAATGTGGACAATCGAGTTGGACTATGAACTATATATGAAGCATCAAAATATTCACATACCCATAAATTGGTCAAAATATTTTATATATCTAGTTCTCTCTCTTGAAATAGGTTTCCGCTCCGCTTTATAAATAAAGCCACAACCACTTCCATACAAGAGTTTTAGGTGCAGGAAAATAGAAATTATGCTGGAGCATCAGCATAAACAAGCCCAGAAAAGGCATAAAAAGAAATGAAGAAAAAAAAGTACCACCAAATGGCCATAGACTCAGGGCGCCTGCTACGAGCAAAGTCGGTGTGTTGCATCATGCATCGCGTCCATTATCAGTCCCAGCCACTCGTTGTCGTGCTGCCTAGACAACAGGTGTCAATGCCGCAAAAATGCCAAGAATTTGAAAATCAAATCAGAGGCCCGTCCGAGAAAGAACCTCTCAATCATCATTTTATTATGCGTGGTCCAAAGAGTCCTCTCAATCTTTTGTTTGACTACGGTCACCAAAAACCCTAGGTCACACGGTTATTACTATGTACTCCCTCCATTCCATAATGTAGTGCATATGTAGTTTTTAAAAAGTCAAATCTCACAAATTTTGATCAAATTTGTGGAGCAAAACAATTACATCTAGAATGCCAAACATATATCATTAGATTCATCATAAGATGTAGTTTTTATATTATATATTTTTGTGTTTGTATGTAGATATCAATAGTTTTCTCTATAAACTTGACAAAAATTTGACTTGTCGGAAAATTTGTACGCACTACATTATGAACCGGGAGAGTACTAAAAACAACTCAATCAAATGAGATTAAATCACACTCTTGTGGCTCGTGGCCGACTAGCCTGCATAACCACACGGACAGGTCCTTCACGGGGTCGAAGCCGGCGACGTTGTCTATGGAGACAGAGTAGTGCGGGAGTTCATCGGACGCTGCGACCAGAACGATGATGACTATGTAGTAGGCTACAAATGTGGCCACAACGGTGACTACTAGTGCCATGACACAGCGGCAGGCTAGTTGTTGCCATAGCTCTTGGTTGCAGAGCCAAGACGCACACGATGGCGACAGCTCTTCCGTCATGGCAGTCTGATCACTGTGGCCCGAAGGTTCGTCGAGCCAAGAGATACAGTAGCCTTCCTCGATGGCTGCCATGTATGTGAACTACTGTGTTGCGTTGCCTTGGCTCGGATTGGGTGTGTATTTATAGATGCTTGGAGTGGAGGATCGGCGGCAGATCAACTTCATCTCGGAGACGGATAAATTCCGTCCATATGGTTCACAGAAGCCTTCCATGTGTTGGTAAAAGTTTCCATTGTGCCTGCCCGGCGTCACGTCACGGAGATCAGTTGTGCTATTTCATCAATTCACGTGGGCGTTTGTGCTGGATTTGCTTCCCATCCGAAGATTGGCAAGTATTCATTGTTTATACCAGACTTATTAATGACGTGTTGTAATTCCGCAAAGTTGGTTAGTTGGATCGGCAGTTTCGGACTACACGTACGTATGGCGGCTACGTAGCCATGGATATGTTCATATAAAGGAACGTGTTTCTCGGCGGCCACCAAGGATCAATCGATCAGCAATGGCCGGCCACGACCGTCTGTCCGACCTCCCCGACGACCTGCTACGGCGCATCCTCCACTTCGCGCCCGCCAAGGAGGGCGCCTTGACCACCGCGCTCGTGTGGCGGTGGCGCTGGCGCGGCGGTGTGATACGTCTCCGTCGTATCTATAATTTTTGATTGTTTCAAGCCAATATTATTCAATTTTCATATACTTTTTGACAACTTTTTATATTATTTTTTGGACTAACATATTGATCCAGTGCCCAGTGCCAGTTCCTGTCTGTTGCATGCTTTTGGTTTCGCAGAATATCCATATCAAACGGAGTCCAAACGGGATAAAAACGGACGGAGCTTATTTTTGGAAAATATGGAAAATTCGGAAGGAAAATCAATGCGAACCAGTGCCCGAGGTGGTCACGAGGCAGGGGGCGCCCCCTGCCCTCATGAGCCCACCGTAAGCCAGTTGACGCTCTTCTTTTGCCGCAAGAAAGCTAATATTCGGAAAAAAATCACGGCGAAGGTTGCAGGCCAATCGAAGTATATATATATACGAAACGGTGATACAAAACCAGAGGAGAACGCAGAAACAGAGAGAGACAGAGAGACAAATCCAATCTCGGAGGGGCTCTCGCTCCTCCCGTGCCATGGAGGCCATGGACCAGAGAGGAAACCCTTCTCCCATCTAGGGGGAGGTCAAGGAAGAAGAAGAAGGAGGGGGGCTCTCTCCCCCTTGCTTCTGGTGGCACCGGAGTGCCACCGGGGGCCATCATCATCATCGCGATCTACACCAACACCTCCGCCATCTTCACCAACATCTCCATCACCTTCCCCCTCTATCTACAGCGGTCCACTCCCCTGCAACCCGCTGTACCCTCTACTTGAACATGGTGTTTTATGCTTCATATTATTACCCAATGATCTGTTGCCATCCTATGATTTATGAGTAGATTTTCGTTGTCCTATCGGTGTTTGATGAATTTCTATGATTGATTTAATTTGCTTGTGGTTATGTTGCTGCCCTTTGGTGCCCATCATATGATTGCACGCGTGGATCACACCCTAGGGTTAGTTTGTATGTTGATAGGACTATGTATTGAAGGGCAAGAGTGACAGATGCTTCAACCTAGCATAGAAATTGATGCATACGGGATTGAAGGGGGACCAATATATCCTAATGTTATGGTTGGGTTTTACCTTAATGAACATTAGTAGTTGCGGATGCTTGCTAATAGTTCCAATCATAAGTGCATAGAATTCCAAGTCGGGGATGACATGCTAGCAGTGGCCTCTCCCACATAATACTTGCTACCGGTCTAGTAAAGTAGTCAATTGCTTAAGGGACAATTTCGCAACTCCTACCACCACTTTTTCACACTCGCTATATTTACTTTAGTTGCTTCTTTACCTTAACAGCCCCTAGTTTTATTTTCGTGCTCTTTATTATCTTGCAAACCTATCCAACAACACCTACAAAGTACTTCTAGTTTCATACTTGTTCTAGGTAAAGCGAACGTCAAGTGTGCGTAGAGTTGTATCGGTGGTCGATAGAACTTGAGGGAATATTTGTTCTACCTTTAGCTCCTCATTGGGTTCGATACTCTTACTTATCGAAAACTGTTGCGATCCCCTATACTTGTGGGTTATCAAGACTTTTTTCTGGCGCCGTTGCCGGGGAGCAATAGCGTGGGGTGAATATTCTCGTGTATGCTTGTTTGCTTTATCACTAAGTAATTTTTATTTACTGTTCTTAGTTATTCTTTTATCTTTAGTTATGGATATGGAACACGAAATACCAAAAAAAATTAGGTGTACTTGCTACTCATGGAGATAGGGAACCTCCTAAAACCCTCGATGCTGGTTATGTGAAAGATATTATCTACTACTTTAATAATCCTGAGAAAACCCCATTCAATTATGTAATGGGAGTAACGTTGGATCAACGTGAATACTTTAGGGATTATCGCTTGACACAAAAAGGGAGATTATTATGGGATCAAATTTATATATTGAAGTGGTATGCTAGACAACTATGCTCGGAATATGATTATACTTGTTGCTCTAGGATGAATTCTCCACACCTCCCCTTTTCATGCAAATTTAATGATAATGAAACCTTGGCTTCTTATGCTAGAGGTATATATGATTACTATGATGTGGAACACATAGAAGAATTTGTTGCTTTTATGGGTGCTTATGAAATTGAATCTATGTTTAAAGAGTTTGATAATATTGATGATGCTTGTTATAGATCTGAAAATTTAGCTATCCTCAAATATTGCTATGAGAATTATGAATACAATTATGAAATTAATGCACTTATTAAGAAAGTCTCCGCTGTCCAAGAAGAGACTAATATTTTGCAGGAATCTATGGAAGAAGAAGTTGATGACACTGTGAGCTCATTGGATGAAAAAGATGGGGAGGAGAGCGAAGAACAAAAGGAGGAAGAGCGGATTGATCACCCGTGCCCACCTTCTAATGTGAGTAACTCTTCAACTCATACATTGTTTAATTCCCCTTCGTGCTTACCAAAAGATTATTGCTATGATGACTGTTATGACCCCTATGATTCTTTTGAAATATCCCTTTTTGATGATGCTTGCTATGCTTATGGCCAAGATACCAATATGAATTATGCTTATGGAGATGAACTTGCTATTTATGTTAAACATGAAATTGTTGCTATTGCACCCATGCATGATAATCCTATTATCTTTTTGAATTCTCCCGATTATACTATGTCGGAGAAGTTTACACTTATTAAGGATTATATTGATGGGTTGCCTTTTACCGTTGCACATGATGATTTCGATAAATATAATATGCATGTGTTTGCTGCTCCTACTTGCAATTATTATGAGAGAGGAACTATATCTCCACATCTCTATGTTTCTAATATGATAAAATTGCAAGAAACTGTTTATACTATGCATTGGCCTTTACTAGCTGTGCATGAATTGTTCTTTTATGACATGCCGATGCATAGAAAGATAGTTAGATTTCGCCATTGCTTGATATATGTTGCTTTGTGCTCACTACTAAATGCCAAACCATTGCTAATTAAAATTGGCTTTGATATACCTTGGGATTCGGTTGGATTCACTAGTTGAGCACTATATGCCTAGCTTAATGGCTTTAAAGAAAACGCTGCCAGGGAGACAACCCGGAAGTTTTAGAGAGTCATCTATTTCTGTTGAGTGCTTTCATATAGTTTAAAAACAACAAAAATAAAGAGGGGAACCCAAAACTTTTCGAAAAGGAAAGTGAAAGTGAGAAAGACAAGCACTGTTGAAGTGAGAGAGCTCCTTTAACTTTGTTCATGCTCACGGCAACTTTTTGAATCTTGATTACATAAACTTTTCAACAAAAATAATTATCCCCTTGTACAATTCCATTGTATTATAAAAATAATGTGCCAAGGTTTGCCTTTAGGATGTTTACATTTGCTTGATGGTTTGTACGGTGCAGGACAGAAACTTTGGCTGTAGTGCGCGATTTTAAATTTTTAGCTGGAACGTCAAATGGTTATGATTCGTATTGCACTGTCTTCCTATACAAATTGTTTATTTTTCCTAATTTTTGTAGAATTTTTCAAGTATCAGAAGTATGGTGAATGTTCAGATTGCTATAGACTGTTCTGTTTTAGACAGATTCTGTTTTTGATGCATAGTTTGCTTGTTCTGATGAAACTATCAATTTATATCAGTGGATTAAGCCATGAAAAAGTTATACAACAGTAGACACAATGCAAAAACAAAATATGAATTGGTTTGCAATAGTACTAATAGTAGTGATTTGCTTTATTATACTAACGGATCTTACCGAGTTTTCTGTTGGAGTTTTGTGTGGATGAAGTGTTCGATGATCGAGAAGGTCTCGATGTGAGAAGAAGAAAGAGAGGCAAGAACTCAAGCTTGGGGATGCCCGAGGTACCCCAAGTAAAATATTCAAGGAGACTCAAGCGTCTAAGCTTGGGGATGCTGGGGAGGCATCCCCTCTTTCTTCAACAAGTATCGGTATATTTTCGGATTCGTTTTGTTCATGTGATATGTGCGAGTCTTGGAGCATCTTTTGCATTTAGGTTTTTATTTTTCTTTTTATGCACCATGCTGGTATGAGATAGTCCTTGGTTGATTTATAGAATGCTCATTGCACTTCACTTATATCTTTTGAGTATGGCTTTATAGAATGCTTCACGTGCTTCACTTATATCATTTGAACTTTGGATTGCCTGTTTCTCTTCACTTAGACAATCGCCATTTGTAGAATGCTCTTTTGCTTCACTTATAATTGTTAGAGTGTGGGCATATCTTCTGTAGAAATAATTAAACTCTCTTGCTTCACTTATATCCATTTAGAGAGATGAAAGGAACTGGTCATTCACATGGTTAGTCGTAAAATCCTACATAAAACATGTAGATCACTGAATAGATATGTTTGATTCCTTGCAATAGTTTTGCGATATAAAGATGGTGATATTAGAGTCATGCTAGTGGGTAGTTGTGGATTGTAGAAATACTTGTGTTGAGGTTTGTGATTCCCGTAGCATGCACGTATGGTGAACCGTTATGTAACGAAGTCGGAGCATGATTTATTTATTGATTGTCTTCCTTATGAGTGGCGGTCGGGGACGAGCGATGGTCTTTTCCTACCAATCTATCCCCCTAGGAGCATGCGCGTAGTACTTTGTTTTGATGACTAATAGATTTTTGCAATAAGTATGTGAGTTCTTTATGACTAATGTTGAGTCCATGGATTATACGCACTCTCACCCTTCCACCATTCCTAGCCTCTCTAGTACCGCGCAACTTTCGCCGGTACCATAAACCCACCATATACCTTCCTCAAAGCAGCCACCATACCTACCTATCATGGCATTTCCATAGCTATTCTGAGATATATTGCCATGCAACTTTCATCATCATCATATACATGACTTGAGCATTCATTGTCATATGGCTTTGCTGAAGGAAATATGCCCTAGAGGCAATAATAAAGTTATTATTTATTTCCTTATATCATGATAAATGTTTATTATTCATGCTAGAATTGTATTAACCGGAAACATAATACATGTGTGAATACATAGACAAACAGAGTGTCACTAGTATGCCTCTACTTGACTAGCTCGTTAATCGAAGATGGTTATGTTTCCTAACCATGAACAAAAGAGTTGTTATTTGATTAACGGGATCAGGTCATTAGAAGAATGATGTGATTGACATGACCCATTCCATTAGCTTAGCACCCGATCGTTTAGTATGTTGCTATTGCTTTCTGCATGACTTATACATGTTCCTATGACTATGAGATTATGCAACTCCTGTTTGCCGGAGGAACACTTTGTGTGCTACCAAACGTCACAACGTAACTAGGTGATTATAAAGGAGCTCTACAGGTGTCTCCAAAGGTACATGTTGGGTTGGCGTATTTCGAGATTAGGATTTGTCACTCCGATTGTCGGAGTACCAGGAGGTTACCGGAACCCCCCGGGAGGTATATGGGCCTTAGTGGGCCTTAGTGGAAGAGAGGAGAGGTGGCCAGAGATGGGCCGTGCGCCTCTCCCCCCTTGGTCCGAATAGGACAAGGAGAGGGGGCCGGCCCCCTTCCTCCTCTCTCTCCTCTTTCCCCCCCTCCACGAATCCTATTCCAACTAGGAAAGGGGGGGAGTCCTACTCCCGGAGGGAGTAGGACTCCTCCTGGCGCGCCTCCTCTTGGCCGGCCGACCCCCCCTTTGAGCCTTTATATACAGAGGCAGGGGCAACCCCTAGAGACACAAGTTGATCCACGTGATCATATTCTTAGCCGTGTGTGGTGCCCCCTTCCACCATAGTGCTCGATAATATTGTTGCAGTGCTTAGGCGAAGCCCTGCGACATTAGTACATTAAGATCGTCACCACGCCGTCGTGCTGACGGAACTCTTCCCCGACACTTTGCTGGATCGGAGTCCGGGGATCATCATCGAGCTGAACGTGTGCTAGAACTCGGAGGTGCCGTAGTTTCCGTGCTTGATCGGTTGAGCCGTGAAGACGTACGACTACATCAACCGCGTTGTCATAACGCTTCCGCTATCGGTCTACGAGGGTACGTAGACAACACTCTCCCCTCTTGTTGCTATGCATCACCATGATCTTGCGTGTG
Source organism: Triticum dicoccoides (assembly GCF_002162155.2). Taxonomy (NCBI): domain Eukaryota; kingdom Viridiplantae; phylum Streptophyta; class Magnoliopsida; order Poales; family Poaceae; genus Triticum; species Triticum dicoccoides. The sequence continues at coordinate 626,037,455 of NC_041390.1, read as the reverse complement.
CGTAGGAAATGTTTTGAAATTACTACGTTCCCCAACAGTGGCATCCGAGCCTAGGTTTTATGTGTTGATGTTATATGCACGAGTAGAACACAAGCGAGTTGTGGGCAATATAAGTCATACTGCTTACCAGCATGTCATACTTTGGTTCGGCGGTATTGTTGGATGAAGCGGCCCGGACCGACATTACGCGTACGCTTACGCGAGACCGGTTCTCCCGACGTGCTTTGCACATAGGTGGCTTGCGGGTGACAGTTTCTCCAACTTTAGTTGAACTGAGTGTGGCTACGCCCGGTCCTTGCGAAGGTTAAAACAACACCAACTTGACAAACTATCATTGTGGTTTTGATGCGTAGGTAAGATTGGTTCTTGCTTAAGCCCGTAGCAGCCACGTCAAAACTTGTAACAACAAAGTAGAGGACGTCTAACTTGGTTTTGCAGGGCATGTTGTGATGTGATATGGTCAAGACATGATGCTAAATTTTATTGTATGAGATGATCATGTTTTGTAACCAAGTTATCGGCAACTGGCATGAGCCATATGGTTGTCACTTTATTGTATGCAATGCAATCGCGTTGTAATGTTTTACTTTATCACTAAGCAGTAGCGATAGTCGTGGAAGCATAAGATTGACGAGACGACAACGATACTACGATGGAGATCAAGGTGTCGCGCCGGTGACGATGGCGATCACGACGGTGCTTCGGAGATGGAGATCACAAGCACAAGATGATGATGGCCATATCATATCACTTATATTGATTGCATGTGATGTTTATCTTTTATGCATCTTATCTTGCTTTGATTGACGGTAGCATTATAAGATGATCTCTCACTAAATTATCAAAAAGTGTTCTCCCTGAGTATGCACCATTGCAAAAGTTCTTCGTGCTGAGACACCACGTGATGATCGGGTGTGACAGGCTCTACGTTCAAATACAGCGGGTGCAAAACAGTTGCACACGCGGAATACTCAGGTTATACTTGACGAGCCAAGCATATACAGATATGGCCTCGGAACATGGAGACCGAAAGGTCGAGCGTGAATCATATAGTAGATATGATCAACATAGTGATGTTCACCAATGAAACTACTCCATCTCACGTGATGATCGGACATGGTTTAGTTAATTTGGATCATGTAATCACTTAGAGGATTAGAGGGATGACTATCTAAGTGGGAGTTCTTAAGTAATATGATTAATTGAACTATATCATGAACTTAGTCCTGGTAGTATTAGCATATCTATGTTGTAGATCAATAGCTCGCGTTGTTGCTTTCATATGTTTATTTTGATATGTTCCTAGAGAAAATTGTGTTGAAAGATGTTAGTAGCAATGATGCGGATTGGATCCGTGATCTGAGGTTTATCCTCATTGCTGCACAGAAGAATTATGTCCTTGATGCACCGCTAGGTGACAGACCTATTGCAGAAGCAGATGCAGGCGTTATGAACGTTTGGCTAGCTCAATATGATGACTACTTGATAGTTTAGTGCACCATGCTTAATGGCTTAGAATCGGGACTTCAAAGACATTTTGAACGTCATGGACCATATGAGATGTTCCAGGAATTGAAGTTAATATTTCAAGCAAATACCCGAATTGAGAGATATGAAGTCTCCAACAAGTACTATAGCTAAAAGATGGAGGAGAATCGCTCAACTAGTGAGCATGTGCTCAGATTGTCTGGGTACTACAATCACTTGAATCAAGTGGGAGTTAATCTTCCAGATAAGATAGTGATTGACAGAATTCTCTAGTCACCATCACCAAGTTAGTAGAACTTCGTGATGAACTATAATATGCAAGGGATAACGGAAACAACTCCCAAGCTCTTCGTGATGCTGAAATCAACGAAGGTAGAAATCAAGAAAAATATCAAAGTGTTGATGGTTGACAAGACCACTAGTTTCAAAAAAAAGGGCAAAGGAAAAAAAGGGAACTTCAAGAAAAACAGCAAGCAAGTTGTTGCTCAAGTGAAGAAGCCCAAGTCTGGTCCTAAGCCTGAGACTAAGTGCTTCTACTGCAGAGGGACTGGTCACTGGAAGCGGAACTACCCCAAGTGATTGGCAGATAAGAAGGGTGGCAAAGTGAACATAAGTATATTTGATATACATGTTATTGATGTGTACTTTACCAGTGTTTATAGCAACCCCTCAGTATTAGATACTAGTTTAGTTGCTAAGATTAGTAACTCGAAACAGGAGTTGCAGAATAAACAGAGACTAGTTAAGGGTAAAGTGACGATGTGTGTTGGAAGTGGTTCCAAGATTGATATGATCATCATCGCACACTCCCTATACTTTCGGGATTAGTGTTGAACTTAAGTAAGTGTTATTTGGTGTTTGCGTTGAGCATGAATATGATATGATCATGTTTATTGCAATACGGTTATTCATTTAAGTTGGAGAACAATTGTTGTTCTGTTTACATGAATAAAACCTTATATGGTTACACACCCAATGAAAATGGTTCCACTACAGGAATCAGCTATTTTGCCGTCTGCCACGGCGGACGGCAAAGGCATGAACGGCGGACGGCAAAGGCCTTTGCCGTCAGCCGCGGACGGCAAAAGGCTCCGGCAAAGTAGGCTACGGTAAACAGCTACTTTGCCGTCTGCTTCCTGGCGGCTGACAACAAAGGACCTTTGCCGTCTGCAGCGGACGGCAAAGAGAGCGGACGGCAATAATTGCATTGTCAGTCCGTTATGTGGCTAACGGCAGGCCTTTGCCGTCCGCCGCTGACGGCAAAATTTCTAGTGTCTTTGCCGTCCGCCGTATGATGTCATCTACACGTCACTACATGGCAGGTTCTTTGCCGTCCGCCACTGATGGCAAAGTCTTTGCCGTCTGCCACTGTATGCAAACTGACCAAATGGGTCAGCTCCCAGGAAGCACAACTGGATGCCACGTGTCTTCTTTGCCGTTCGCGGCAGACGGCAAAGAGCCCGTTGCCGTCGGTGGCAGACGGCAAAGAGCCTGCATATTGGCTCTTTTATTTGTTTTTTATTAAATCTAACAATTTTCATCACAAATATATATGACATATATAGATATATTTCAAAAGGCCATTACAGAGCAAACATATAAGATATCCAACACATAACTTCATCATCCAACCATATATATTACATGCATAGTTCCATCATACATAACAAGTTCAACATAGAGGCATCCAACCATATATATTACAATAGTTTCATCCAACGATACATGCATAGTTCAACGATACAAAAGAAACAGAGAAAGGGATAAGGAGCACTCCATCTATGCAAGCTTTCGTCAAGTGAATGAAATCTGCAAAATGAAAAATAAGAAAGTTAGAACAAGAAGAGTAGAACAAGAAGAGTAGAACAAGAAGAAGACTAGAACAAGAAGAGTAGAACAAGAAGAAGACTAGAACAAGAAGAGTATGTCATTTATGAGCTAACTTACGTGAAATGGATCATATATGAGCTAACTAAGTTGAAATGGGTCGTTTATGAGTTAGCTAAGGTGAAATGGGTCATTTATGAGCTAACTTAGTTGAAATGGGTCGTTTATGAGCTAACTAAGGTCAAATGGATCGTTTTTGAGGTAACTAAGGTGAAATGGATCGTTTTTTAGCTAACTTAGGTGAAATGGATCATTTATGAGCTAACTTAGTTGAAATGGATCGTTTTTGAGCTAACTTAGGTGAAATGGATCATTCATGAGCTAATTTAGTTGAAATGGATCTTTTTGAGCTAACTTAGGTGAAATGGATCATTTAAGAGCTAATTTAGGTGAAATGGATTGTTTTTTTAGCTAACTTGGTGAAATGGATCGTTTATGAGCTAAATTAGTTGAAATGGATCGTTTATGAGATAACCTAGGTAAGATGGGTCATTTTGGAGTTAACCTAGGTGAAATGGGTCATTTTAAAGCTAACGTAGGTAAAATGGATCATTTAGGAGCTGATCTAGGTAAAATTGGTCATTTTTGAGCTAACTTGGATGAACTGGATCATTTATAAGCTAACCTAGGTAAAATGGGTCATTTTAGAGCTAACTTAGGTAAAATGGATCGTCTATGAGCTAACTAAGCTAATTATGCAATTTTTGACATAAGTAAGCTAAGTACAGATCGTTTTAGAGCTAACTTAGGTAAAATGGATGGTTTTGGAGGTCAGTAAGCTTATTAAGTCATTTTGGAGGAGAAGAAGCTAAGTCTAGGTCATTATCGTAAGCATTGGAGGAAATAAAGCTAAGTCTAGGTCTTTATGCATGTGTTAAGCAAAACACTAGATAAACTTACCAAGATCCAGGAGGTGTAGGAGCGGGGTGGCTCGTGTCGGTAGATGGAGAAGGATCGTGTGATGCTTGTCTGGAGTTACGCTGCACCAAAGATCATTTCCAATGTCTTGTTAGCATGATGACACTCAAATGTTAAGACTAGCAAGTAATGTCCATTCAAATAAAACTCACCGTGGTCCCAGGAGCAATCACTGGCATCAGCGGAGTGGTCTGACCTGTCTTCTCGCACACAGACTGCACATTTGGTTTTGACGACTCAGTCATACTAGTTAGTAATGAGACAAACACTACATAAATGTTTTGGCTAATCTGCAGAAGAAACTTACCACAAGGAGCTCGTAATGGCCCTTGCCTGCATGTCATTCCGTGCCCTCTCCTCCTCCATCATCTTTGTCGTCCTCTCCTCCAACTCCCGCTGCCTCTCCGCCGCCTCCGCCAGAAGTTTCTCCGTTCTATCTCTCTCACTCTGTATAGCAGCCTGCAACACCACTCACATGACCATTTGTAATCATTGATGGAAGCGCACACAATGTAATTAATGGAGAAAGATAACTGAGTACGTATCACTAACCTTGATGGCGAGTTGCACTGGCCGTTCACGAGGCCTTATCTCAGGAGCGGAGCTCGACTGGCGCGCCTTGATCTCCGGGAGAGTGCTAGGACAACGGATAAGTCCATCTCCAATGGCTATGGATCCATGGGACCTCCCGCCACCAGATATCATCACCAGCTCTGGATCAATGGGACCCTGGCTCGGGTTAAAGTCCTCCCCTTTCCTCGCCTTCCCCTCATCTCTATATCTCACGAGCTTGTTGTGGGAGGAGATGTTGGTGAACTTGTTTGCATCATCGAGGTCAGACTGAGAGAAAGCCTTGACTTTCTTGAAAGAGGCAATGTGGGCCATGGCATACAGGTCGTACACCTCTGGCACCTTATCCGCCTTATTGTAGCGTGCCTGAAAGAGAGGAACAATGAAAATTAGTAATTAAAGGGCTCAAGCTAGCATGATGAATGAATTGCATGAATCATGAAGCAAACCACATACCCAGTTGCGCCCGAACTGATATAAGTTGGAGCTGCCTTGATGGTGTGGCACACCTTCCATTTGGGCACGTTTGTCCTTGGCCTCGTTGTGGAGGGCTAGCCATTGTTTTGAGCACCACTCATCGACCAACACCTCCCAACAATCCATCCGATCCGCACACCATCTCGGAGGCGCCTAAGTTAGCAAATAGAAACTTGAGCGCTACGGCTAAGAATTACTAAATGAAGGAACTTAAGTAGAGAAGGCCTGAAGAATTACCTTCATGTACTACTCCTTACTCAGGAACTTATCGCGGCACGCCGGCTTGGTCTTCTTGATACCACGCAAGGCGTAGTAGTCTCGAACAGCCTGCACCCGAGCCTCGTGCCGTAAGTTCTGGAGTAGGCGCTTGCAGACGTTCTCGATAACATGTGCCGCGTCCTCCTCGTATCCCTCCTCACACCTGTAGAATGTCTGCAATGAAATGAGACAATATTGATTAGTACAATTAATAACTAGCTAGTTGAATATTCTTAAATGTGTAAAGGAGAAATTACCCAGAACTTTCTGATCACCATGTCTGCCCTCGTGTCGCACACGACACCGTCGATAATCTCATACGGCGGGGCCGGGGCAGCCACGTAGTGCTCCCAGCTCAATCCAAGCTCTGGAAGCCGACCCTCACCAGGCAACGTGACAAACCCCGGGAAGTTTTGCCGGCAAAGAACTCCAAGGACGGAGTTGGGCCGGCGGACACTATGATGGTGGTCCCAACCCCTGCAGCATGACAAGGCCAACGCATTAGTTATTTGAAGAAACGTGAATGCATAAGGTACAAAAATATTAAATGCACTTACGTACCTCTCCCCATCAGGGAAAATCAACCACCTTTGCTCGCGGGTCACCGGCACGGACGGCAGCCGTGTAGCACCACGCTGGTAGACGTTGCGCCCCTCCTCCCCCTCCTCATCAGTCGTCTCCCCGCCATCATCAGCATGGCCACTCGGCTCCCCGCCATGCTCAGGCTGACCCGGCCAGGTACCCCATCCAGACGTGTGCTCCTCCGGGGTCTCGTGGGCCGAAGGCCCGTCGCCCCGAGGCTCATGGGCCGAAGACTCGTGGACCGGAGGCTCGTGGACCGGAGTCCGTGCAGCTTCCTCCTCAGATGAGTCCACCCTAGCAGTCACGTGCTCGGGTGAAACAGCTGGGGGTGGCAGCGAGGAAGGCGCCCTAGCAGTCACCGTACGTCCTCTCCCACGACCACGTGCTCCAGCTCCTCTCTTCTTCTTACCTCGTCCCCTGCTGGGCACCGCGGTCGACGAAGAAGGGCCCGGCGGTGTCGCCATACTGTCCAGCAACGCTCGGCGGAGAGGTGCGTGTGGAATGGAAGACCTCGCACCACGCGCCGACGAAGAAGGGGCCTCGGCGCGCTCCCGACCAGCGCCCACCATCTTTCAACACATGCCATGACAAAGAATAAACGAAATTAGTACAACATAAAAAAAGTACCGACATGAATAATAATATGTATATCACTTAAGTGTATCATCATCAAGTACAACATAAAAAAATTGAATACCTGACACTACTAATAATCTCGATCAGTATCATCAATAAATGCATAATCATCATCATCACTATAATCAATGATGGGCTCATAGGGTTCATTGGCATCAACATGTGCAAGGCCACCTTGACGTAATCGGTCAAGCATTGACAGGTCATCCGCAGCAGTAACCTCTTCTTGTTCCGCCTCTTCTTGTTCCTCCTTTGGGTGATGTCGGATTCATTATCGCTGTCTACTTCAATGTTTTGGGGTGAAGTATAGCGGTTCTTGAAACGCTTTTTGGAAAGACGTGTCTCTTGGAAGAATTCTCCTTCATATGTGTTTGGGTTAATGTGAGGTTCATAATCCTCTTCCTTTGGGGGAGAAAGTCTAGCACGTGGCGGCACTTCATAAACGACATCCCAACCTTTCAGATTTGGATTAGTTTGGCAGGCCCACGGTAGATAGAATACTTGGGTCGCCTGTTGAGCCATAATATAGACATCAGAAACATCTAAATGAGTGCTTTGGTTGATTTCAACTAGCCCTATATGTTCATGAGTCCTTCTAGTCTCCTTCGGCTGAAACCAATAACATTTGAAGACTACGACATTCGGTGGGTTTTCACCATAGAACAGAAGTTCATAAATTGCTTCAACTCTCCCATAATACTCGGTACCTCCTTCGCCGATAGCAGATACACAACAATTTGTAGACTTTCGGTCGGCCATAGATAGCTCTTTGCCATAGGTACGAAAGCGATACCCGTTGATGTCGTACTTGTCAAATGAATGGACCTTATAGTCAAAACCATTAGCGACTTGTCTCAATTCGGCGTCCATAGAATCTGAATTAGCCAACAAGTTTAATATGAAAGGATTGTTGCATTATGCACAAATTAGCGAATGAAATGAAATCGTCTAATAGAAATTACCGTTTGTTTGAACCAAGAGATGAAACCGGGATAGCCACCTCCTTGCTTTGCGAGAAGCTCATACTCTTCGACGGAATCCTTTTGGATCTCCGCTCCATACGAGAATATGGCGACGTATCGACTGTATGACATATCCAGGAATAAGAGTAGTTCAAAGGAAATAGAAGTTGCGAAATAATGTACCGAGAACTTACTCGATGTACGGCCGCACTTCTATCAGGTTGTTGAAGATATACAACAAAATGGTCCGCCATTCTTCGTTATCCAAAGATATTGGATGTGAAACACTAGCTGGTGCGAGATTCCCTTTGAATAGGCTGAGGTTGGATCCACCATTTTTAGGCTCGTCAGCATTGTACCGAGGCTTCGGATTATGCAAATGACGATTTTTGGCTTCGTAGTGCGCTGTTACGAAGTTTGCCGCCTCCTCTGTGATGAATGCCTCAGCCATCGATGCTTCAATTCTACGTTTATTTTTACATTTTTCTCGAAGCGTCTTCTGCATCCTCTCAGTTGGGTAGCACCAACGATTTTGCATGGGCCCCCCCAATCTTGCCTCGGTCGGGAGATGCAAAATCAAATGCTGCATTGGATTAAAGAAGCCCGGTGGAAAGATCTTCTCTAACTTGCAGATCAACTCTGGCGCCAACTCTTCCATTTCTTCTAGCACGCTAGGCGATAGTTCTTTCACACAAAGAACACGGAAGAAATAGCTGAGTTCTACCAGTACTAGCCATTCATCCTCAGGGATGAAGCCACGCAACATCACCGGCATTACCCGCTCAATCCATATGTGCCAATCATGACTCTTGAGACCAAATATCTTCAGTTTATCAAGATTCGCTCCCCTCTTTAGATTCGCTGGATACCCATTGGGGAACATCAACTGCTGTTGCACCCACAAGAGAATTTCCCTCATAGCTGGCCTTCCAAGATTGAACCATGCCTTTGGCTTCGTCCAGTTCTGCTTTCCTTTCGGTTCTTTCATGTTTTGTAACGGCCTATCACATAGCGCCTCCAGATCGACTCTAGCCTTAGTATTATCCTTTGACTTCCCATCTATGCCGAACAATGTACCAAAAAGTGCCTCGGCGATATTCTTCTCAGTGTGCATCACGTCGATGTTGTGTGGGCAAAGGAGGTCTTTGAAGTAAGGCAGATCCCATAAGCATGTTTTGTGAGTCCACGTGTGCTTAGTATTATACCCCTTGAAGTACCCTGGACGTTGTGGATCTGGCTCGAGAGCGTTTAACTGATCCAGGGTCTATTGGCCTGTCAATGCAGGTGGTGCAGAGTTTTTGATAACTCTACCCCTGATGAAGTTCTTCTTGTCTTTCCTGAACTTATGGCGAGGATCCAGGAACTGTCTATGCATGTCGAAGCAAGAAAACTTGCGACCGGCCTGAAGCCAACGAAACTCAAGAGCTCCCTTGCATGTGGGGCACGGGAACCTTCCATGCACACACCAGCCAACGAATAGCGCATACGCCGGCAAGTCATGTGTTGAGTACATGTACCAGACATGCATTATGAAGTTCCGTTTGCTAAAGGCGTCGTATGTCTTGAACCCATTATCCCAGGCTTCTTGCAATTCGTCCTTAAGCGGCTGCATGTACACATTCATATTTTTGCTCGGATAGTTGGGTCCTGGAATTATCAACGTCAGGAAAATGTTCTTTCTTTGCATAATCTGTCCGGGGGGGGGGGAGATTGAGTGGAAAGACAAATACGGGCCAACAACTATATTGGGCTACCGTCATACCAAACACACTGAACCCATCCGTGCTGATGCCGACTCGAGGATGCCTCGGATCTGCCGCTTTGTCAGCATGTAATTCATCAAACTTTTTCCACGCAACACCATCCGATGTGTGTACCATCATCAGATTCCCATCTGCATCTAGTTCGGTTCTTTTGCCTGTTTTGTGCCATGTCATCTGTCTGGCCGTCTCTTCGACCATGAAAAGACGTTGAAGTCTTGGTACGATTGGCATATACCGAAGAACACTAACGGGGATTTTGGTCTATGTCTTCTCACCCATACCGTTATCTACCACAATATACCTGGAAGACTTGCAAATGGGACAATAGTTCAAGTCCGCATAGTCAAGCCTAAATAAGGCACATCCTTTCTCACAGGCATGTATCTTCTCATAGGGCATCTTCAGTGCACGGAGGATTTTGTCCGACTGGTACAGGTTTGCAGGCATTACATGGCCTTTGGGTAGAAAGCGTCCAAATACTGTCATAATTGCGTCATAGCATTCTCTGCCCAAGTTGAACTGAGCCTTCAGAGCCATTACTTGTGAGATGGCATCCAACTGACAAAGCTCAGTGTGCTCGTGGAGCGGACGTTTCGAAGACTCCAACATTTCATTGAAGGCCTTTGCAGATTCCTCCATCTCCTCGTCCGAATCCCGAGCATCATCATAGCCTTGCACCATGTTTTCCATCCCGGTACCATGCTCGTCGGTGCAACGACGATCCACCTCAGCTCGGTCACGTTGGGCAGACTCACCATGAAATGTCCACACCGTATAATCGGGCGTAAAACCACTCTTCTGCAGGTGTTTGCCCATTTCAGCCTCTGTCTTCTTTTCCCAATTGCCGCACCGGAAACAGGGGCACCAGGTTTTCTTTTGGCCATTTGCAAATGCGGCTTGCACAAACCCCTTAGTTTTTGTGAACCATTCAGCGCTCCATTTGTTCTGACCAGTGTGACCGGTATACATCCAAGCACGGTCACTCATCTTGACTTTCAGAGCTACTGGACACACAACAATTATATATGTAATTCACCATGTATATATTCATTAGTTGATCTACTTTGTCAATTTTATTACGTCCATGCAACCTACACTCTAATAGGTAATGATAGGTCCTAATCCCACCCGTGTATGTGTAGATTGGGTTCATTTTCTCATGCTATGCTCCGGATCCGACGCAAAATTTCGGCAGCACCTCCCCGCTGTTCTCCTGATACACATCTCTGCAATAAACAGAGAGGATGTGTACCCGGAGAACAATAGGGGAGGCACTGACGAAATATATGCGTCGGATCCGGAGCAAAGCATATGGGAAAATGAACCCAATCTACACATACTCGGGCTGTCCATGGATAGCGTTGGACAATTCGAAAGAATCAAGGTTATAAATATGCAAATGCATGCATATTTATAACTATGACGCTTTCGAACGGGAGACACATATTGGTTACGCATACTGATGATTCAAGACACATATATAGCTAGCTATCAAGTTTCATCGGAATAGATCAAATAATTAATGGGGGAGGAGGACTTGTCATTTGTGCTCACCCACGAACGAAGGGGCAGAGCTCGTCAAAAGCACGGCGAGGTCGTCGAACACCAAACCTCGCAGCGATGAAACAATTGCACATTTAAAACTACACGATCAACACAATTATATATGATGTTTTTCATAACAAAATCGAAAAATATATGACCTAACTAATAATTCACAAATATATGACCCCGTCGGCCTCTGGAAGGCCAAAGAACACCTTTTCGGGAGGTGTCGGTGGTCGGGGTGTCCTGTCGGTGTCGGGGTGCCGTGTCGGGGTCGGGGTGCTGTTTCGGGGTCGGGGGGTCGGGGTGTCGTGTCGA
>NC_041390.1:626016483-626025287 GCF_002162155.2 Triticum dicoccoides | reverse complement strand
GCGTGTATGGGAGCAGGGGAGAGAAACAGAGAGAGTGGGCGCGGGGTGGGGGGGCGCGCGCTATTAGATATGTTAAATCTTTGCCGTCCGCCCCCCTTTGCCGTCCGCTTATTTGCTCTTTGCCGTCTGCTAGCAGACGGCAAAGAGGGGGGCCCGTTAAGTTTTTTTAAGCAGCTCGCAGTGGGGCCCCTCCCTCTTTGCCGTCTGCTAGCCGACGGCAAAGAATCTTTGCCGTCAGCTAGCGGACGGCAAAGAACTGGCTGATGGCAAAGGCTTTCTTTGCCATCAGCCAGTTCTTTGCCGTCTGCTTTCGGGTAGCTGATGGCAAAGAGCTTCTTTGCCGTCTGCTAGCAGACGGCAAAGAGCTGGCAGATGGCAAAGTAGCTGATTCCAGTAGTGTTCATTGGATCTCGATCGTAGTGATACACATATTCATAATATTGAAGCCAAAAGATGCAAAGTTAATAATGATAGTGCAACTTATTTGTGGCACTGCCATTTATGTCATATTGGTGTAAAGCGCATGAAGAAAATCCATGCTGATGGGTTTTTGGAATCACTTAATTATGAATCAGTTAATGCTTGCGAACCATGCCTCATGGGCAAGATGACTAAGACTCCGTTCTTCGGAACAATGGAGCGAGCAGCTGACTTATTGGAAATAATACATATTGATGTATGCGATCCGATGAGTGTTGGAGCTCGCGGTAGGTATCGTTATTTTCTGACCTTCACAGATGATTTGAGCAGATATGGGTATATCTACTTGATGAAACACAAGTCTGAAATAGTTGAAAAGTTCAAAGAATTTCAGAGTGAAGTGGAGAATCATCGTAACAAAAATAAAAGTTTCTACGATATGATCTCAGAAGTAATATATTTGAGTTACGAGTTTGGCCTTCAGTTAAAAACAATGTGAAATAGTTTCACTACTCACGCCACCTGGAACACCACAGTGTAATGGTGTGTCCGAACATCATAACCGTACTTTATTAGATATGGTGCCATCTATGATGTTTCTTACTGATTTACCGCTCTTGTTTTGGGGTTATGCATTAGAGACAGCTACATTCACGTTAAATAGGGCACCATCTAAATCCATTGAGATGACACCGTATGAACTATGGTTTGGCAAGAAACCTAAGGCGTCGTTTCTTAAAGTTTGAGGTTGAATGCTTATGTGAAAAAGTTTCAACCTGATAAGCTCAAACCCAAATCGGAGAAGTGCGTCTTCAAAGGATACCCAAAAGAAAATGTTGGGTACACCTTCTATCACAGATCCGAAGGCAAGACTTTTGTTGCTAAATTCGGAAACTTTCTAGAGAAGGAGTTTTCTCTCGAAAGAAGTGAGTGGGAGGAAACTAGAAAACTTGATAAGGTAATTGTACCTTCTCCCTTATTGGAAAGTAGTTCATCACAGAAATCTGTTCTTGTGACTACTACACCAATTAGTGAGGAAGCTAATGATGATGATCATGTAACTTCATATCAAGTTACTATCGAATCTCGTAGGTAAACCAGAGTGAGATCCGCACCAAAGTGGTACGGTAATCCTGTTCTGGAAGTCATGTTACTTGACCATGACGAACTTGCAAACTATGAGGAAGCGATGATGAGCCTAGATTCCGCGAAATGGTTTGAGGCCATGAAATCTGAGATATGATCCATGTATAAGAACAAAGTATGGACTTTGATGGATTTTCCCTTGATCGGCAAGCCATAGAAAATAAATGGATCTTCAAGAGGAAGACAGACGCTGATAGTAGTGTTACTATCTACAAAGCTAGAATTGTGGCAAAAAGGTTTTCGACAAGTTCAAGGTGTTGACTACGATGAGAGTTTCTCACTCGTATCTATGCTTAAGTCTGTCCGAATCATGTTAGCAATGGCCGCATTTTATGAAATCTGGCAAATGGATAAACAAAACTGCATTCCTTAATGGATTTCTTAAAGAAGAGTTGTATATGATGCAACCAGAAGGTTTTGTCAATCCTAAAGGTGTTAACAAAATGTGCAAGCTCCAACGATCCATCTATGGACTGGTGCAAGCATCTCGGAGTTGGAATATGCGCTTTGATGAGATGATCAAAACATATAGTTTTATACAGACTCGCGGTGAAGCCTGTATTTACAAGAAAGTGAATGGGAGCACTACAACATTTCTGATAAGTATATGTGAATGACATATTGTTGATCGGAAATAATGTAGAATTATTCTGCAAAGCATAAAGGAGTGTTTTGAAAGAAGTTTTTCAAAGAAAGACCTCGGTGAAGCTGCTTACATATTGAGCATCAAGATCTATAGAGATAGATCAAGACGCTTGATAAGTTTTTTCAATGAGTACATACCTTGACAAGATTTTGAAGTAGTTCAAAATGGAACAGTCAAAGAAAGAGTTCTTGCATGTGTAACAAGGTGTGAAATTGAGTAAGACTCAAAGCCCGACCACGGCAGAAGATAGAAAGAGAATGAAAGTCATTCCCTATGCCTCAGCCATAGATTCTATAAAGTATGCCATGATGTGTACCAGATCTATTGTATACCCTACACTGTGTTAAGCAAGGGAGTACAATAGTGATCTAAGAGTAGATCACTGGACAGCGGTCAAAATTATCCTTAGTGGAATAAGGAAATATTTCTCAATTATGGAGGTGACAAAAAGGTTCGTCGTAAAAAGTTACATCGATGCAAGTTTTTGACACAGATCTGGATGACTCTAAGTCTCGATCTAGATACATATTAAAAGTGGGAGCAATTAGCTAGAGTAGCTCCGTGCAGAGAATTGTAGACATAGAATTTGCAAAATACTTACGGATCTGTATGTGACAGACCCGTTGACTAAAATTATCTCACAAGCAAAATATGATCACACCTTAGTACTCTTTGGGTGTTAATCACATAAACGATGTGAACTAGATTACTGACTCTAGTAAACCCTTTGGGTATAGGTCACATGACAATGTGAATTATGGGTGTTAATCACATGGTGATGTGAACTATTAGTGTTGAATCACATGGCGATGTGAACTAGATTATTGACTCTAGTGCAAGTGGGAGACTGAAGGAAATATGCCCTAGAGGCAATAATAAAGTTATTATTTATTTCCTTATATCATGATAAATGTTTATTATTGATGCTAGAATTGTATTAACCGAAAACATAATACATGTGTGAATACATAGACAAACAGAGTGTCACTAGTATGCCTCTACTTGACTAGCTCGTTAATCGAAGATGGTTATGTTTCCTAACCATGAACAAAAGAGTTGTTATTTAATTAACGGGATCACATCATTAGAAGAATGATGTGATTGACATGACCCATTCCATTAGCTTAGCACCCGATCGTTTAGTATGTTGCTATTGCTTTCTTCATGACTTATACATGTTCCTATGACTATGAGATTGTGCAACTCCCGTTTTCCGGAGGAACACTTTGTGTGCTACCAAACGTTACAACGTAACTGGGTGATTATAAAGGAGCTCTACAGGTGTCTCCAAAGGTACATGTTGGGTTTGCGTATTTCGAGATTAGGATTTGTCACTCCGATTGTCGGAGAGGTATATCTGGGCCCTCTCGATAATGCACATCACATAAGCCTTGCAAGCATTGCAACTAATGAGTTAGTTGCGAGATGATGTATTACGGAACGAGTAAAGAGACTTGCCGGTAACGAGATTGAACTAGGTATTGGATACCGACGATCGAATCTCGGGCAAGTAACATACCGATGACAAAGGGAACAACGTATGTTGTTATGCGGTCTGACCGATAAAGATCTTCGTAGAATATGTAAGAGCCAATATGAGCATCCAGGTTCTGCTATTGGTTATTGATCGGAGACGAGTCTTGGTCATGTCTACATTGTTCTCGAACCCGTAGGGTCCGCACGCTTAAGGTTTCGATGATAGTTATATTATGAGTTTATGAGTTTTGATGTACCGAAGGAGTTAGGAGTCCCGGATGTGATCACGGACATGACGAGGAGTCTCGAAATGGTTGAGACATAAAGATTGATATATTGGAAGCCTATGTTTGGATATCGGAAGTGTTCCGGGTGAAATCGGGATTTTACCAGAGTACCGGGAGGTTACCGGAACCCCCCGGGAGGTATATGGGCCTTAGTGGGCCTTAGTGGAAGAGAGGAGAGGTGGCCAGAGATGGGTCGCGCGCCTCTCCTCCCCTTGGTCCGAATAGGACAAGGAGAGGGGCCGGCCCCCCTTCCTCCTCTCTCTCCTCTTCCCCCCCTCCACGAATCCTATTCCAACTAGGAAGGGGGGGGGAGTCCTACTCCCGGAGGGAGTAGGACTCCTCCTGGCGCGCCTCCTCTTGGCCGGCCGACCCCCCCTTTGAGCCTTTATATACGGAGGCAGGGGCACCCCCTAGATACACAAGTTGATCCACGTGATCATATTCTTAGCCGTGTGCGGTGCCCCCTTCCACCATAGTGCTCGATAATATTGTTGCAGTGCTTAGGCGAAGCCCTGCGACATTAGTACATTAAGATCGTCACCACGCCGTCGTGCTGACGGAACTCTTCCCTGACACTTTGCTGGATCGGAGTCCGGGGATCGTCATCGAGCTGAACGTGTGCTAGAACTCGGAGGTGCCCTAGTTTCGGTGCTTGATCGGTCGAGCCGTGAAGACGTACGACTACATCAACCGCGTTGTCATAACGCTTCCGCTATCGGTCTACGAGGGTACGTAGACAACACTCTCCCCTCTCGTTGCTATGCATCACCATGATCTTGCGTGTGCGTAGGAATTTTTTTGAAATTACTACGTTCCCCAACATTTGCATGATCGTAAGATAGCTAGCATGATGTTTTCATGGCTTGTCCGTTTTTTGATGTCATTGCTACGCTAGATCATTGCACATCCCAGTACACCACTAGAGGCATTCATATAGAGTCATATCTTTGTTCTAGATATCAAGTTGTAATACCGAGTTGTAAGTAAATAAAAGTGTGATGATCATCATTATTAGAGCATTGCCCCAGTGAGGAAAGGATGATGGAGACTATGATTCCCCCACAAGTCGGGATGAGACTCCAGACGAAAAAATAAATAAAAAATAAAAAAAGAAGAAAGGCCAAAAAAAGAGAAGGCCCAAAAAAGGAAAAAAACAAAAAAAAGATGAGAGAAAAAGAGAGAAGGGGCAATGTTACTATCCTTTTACCACACTTGTGCTTCAAAGTAGCACTATGTTCTTCATATAGAGAGTCTCTTGAGTTATCATTTTCATATACTAGTGGGAATTTTCATTATAGAACTTGGCTTGTATATTCCAACGATGGGCTTCCTCAAACGCCCTAGGTCTTCATAAGCAAGCAAGTTGGATGCACACCCACTTAGTTTCAGTTTGAGCTTTCATATACTTATAGCTCTAGTGCATCTGTTGCATGGCAATCCCTACTCACTCACATTGATATCTATTAATGAGCATCTCCATAGCCCGTTGATACGCCTAGTTGATGTGAGACTATCTTCTCTTTTTTGTCTCCTCCACCATCATATTCTATTCCACCTATAGTGCTATGTCCATGGCTCACGCTCATGTATTGCGCGAAAGTTGAAAAGGTTTGAGAACGTCAAAAGTATGAAACAATTGCTTGGCTTGTCATCGGGGTTGTGCATGATTTGAGTTTTTTGTGTGGTGAAGATGGAGCATAGCCAGACTATATGATTTTGTAGGGTTAACTTTCTTTGGCCATGTTATTTTCAAAAGACATGATTGCTTTATTAGTATGCTTGAAGTATTATTGTCTTAATGTCAAATGATAGACTATTGCTTTGAATCACTCGTGTCTTAATATTCATGCCATGATTAGACATATGATCAAGATTATGCTAGGTAGCACTCCACATAAAAAATTATCTTATTTATCATTTACCTACTCGAGGACGAGCAGGAATTAAGCTTGGGGATGCTGATACGTCTTCGTCGTATCTATAATTTTCGATTGTTCCATGCCAATATTATTCAACTTTCATATACTTTTTGATAACTTTTTATATTATTTTTGGTACTAACATATTGATCCAGTGCCCAGTGCCAGTTCCTGTCTGTTGCATTTTTTGGTTTTGCAGAATATCCATATCAAACGGGGTCCAAACGGGATAAAAACGGACGGAGCTTATTTTTGGAAAATATGAAAAATTCGAAAGGAAAATCAACGCGAACCAGTGCCCGAGGTGGTCACGAGGCGGCGGTTGACGCTCTTATTTTGCTGCAAGAAAGCTAATATTCGGAAAAAAAATCACGGCGAAGGTTTCAGGCCAATCGGAGTTATGGATCTATATATATATACTAAACGGTGAAACAGAGCCAGAGGAGAACGCAGAAACAGAGAGAGAAAGAGAGACAGATCCAATCTCGGAGGAGGTCAAGGAAGAAGAAGAAGGAGGGGGGCTCTCTCCCCCTCGCTTCCGGTGGCACCGGAGTGCCACCGGGAGCCATCATCATCACCGCGATCTACACCAACACCTCCGCCATCTTCACCAACATCTCCACCACCTTCCCCCTCTATCTACAGCGGTCCACTCTTCCGCAACCCGCTGTACCCTCTACTTGAACATAGTGCTTTATGCTTCATATTATTATCCAATGATGTGTTGCCATCCTATGATGTCTGAGTAGATTTTCGTTGTCCTATCGGTGGTTGATGAATTGCTATGATTGATTTAATTTGCTTGTGGTTATGTTGCTGTCCTTTGGTGTCCATCATATGATTGCGCGCGTGGATCACACCCTAGGGTTAGTTTGTATGTTGATAGGACTATGTATTGAAGGGCAAGAGTGACAGAAGCTTCAACCTAGCATAGAAATTCATGCATACGGGATTGAAGGGGGACCAATGTATCTTAATGCTATGATTGGATTTTACCTTAATGAACATTAGTAGTTGCGGATGCTTGCTAATAGTTCCAATCATAAGTGCATAGAATTCCAAGTCAGGGATGACATGATAGCAGTGGCCTCTCCCACATAATACTTGCTATCGGTCTAGTAAAATAGTCAATTGTTTAAGGGACAATTTCGCAACTCCTACCACCACTTTTCCACAGTCGCTATATTTACTTTAGTTGCTTCTTTACCTTAACAGCCCCTAGTTTTATTTTCGTGCTCTTTATTATCTTGCAAACCTATCCAACAACACCTACAAAGTACTTCTAATTTCATACTTGTTCTAGGTAAAGCGAACGTCAAGCGTGCGTAGAGTTGTATCGGTGGTCGATAGAACTTGAAGGAATATTTGGGTTCGACACTCTTACTTATCGAAAACTGTTGCGATTCCTTATACTTATGAGTTATCACGGTGGCACGACTGCCGCGCGAGCGCAGTGGTTGAGGCGTCCTCCTTGGCGGGCGCGAAGTGGAGGATGCATCGTAGCAGGTTGTCAAGGAGGTCGGACAGACGGTCGTGGCCGGCCATTACTGATCGATTGATCCTTGGTGGCCGCCAAGAAACGCGTTCCTTTATATGAACATATCCATGGCTACGTATCTGCCATACGTACGTGTAGTCCGAAACTGCTGATCCAACTAACCAACTTTGCGGAATTACAACACGGCATTAATAAGTCTGGTATAAACAATGAATACTTGCCAACCTTCAGATGGGAAGCAAATCCAACACAAATGCCCACGTGAATTGATGAAATAGCAACATATCTCCGAGACGTGACGCCGGACAGGCACAATGAAAACTTTTACCAACACATGGAAGGCTTCTGTGAACCATATGGACGGAATTTATCCGTCTCCGAGATGAAGTTGATCTGCCGCCGATCCTCCACTCCAAGCAGAAAAGAATTCTATAAAACCAGGTCTCACGTAAGACTCATCCTGATGGATGACACGTGGCATTCACAAATCACAAAGCTTCTCTGACCCCCACTTAAAATTAGGGGGAAAGAGATTAGATGCTTTGTGATTTGTGAATGTCACGTGTCATCCATCAGGACGAATCTCACCTGCTAACCGTGAAATCTGGTCTCATATAATTTTTTTCCACTGCAAGCATCTATAAATACACACCCAATCCGAGCCAAGGCAACGCAACGCAGTAGTTCACATACATGGCAGCCATCGAGGAAGGCTCCTGTATCTCTTGGCTCGACGAACCTTCGGGCCACAGTGATCAGACTGCCATGACGGAAGAGCTGTCACCGTCGTGTGCGTCTCGGCTCTGCGACCAAGAGCTATGGCAACTACTAGCCTGCCGCTGTGTCATGGCACTAGTAGTCACCATTGTGGCCGCATTTGTAGCCTACTACATAGTCATCATCGTTCTGGTGGCAGCGTTCCGATGAACTCCCGCACTACTCTGTCTCCATAGACAACGTCGCCGGCCTCGACCCCGTGAAGGACCTGTCCATGTGGTTATGCAGGCTAGTCGGGCACGAGCCACAAGAGTGTGATTTAATCTCATTTGATTGAGTCGTTTTTAGTACTCTCCCGGTTCATAATATAGTGCGTACAAATTTTCCGACAAGTCAAACTTTTGTCAGGAGTAAAAAGATTGAACTAGCCCACGCATCTACTCCCCTCTCAATCCACCATTATCGCCATACGCTATTGGATTTCTCCCGGGCTTTGAAGTTTATAGAGAAAACTATTTATATCTACATACAAACACAAAAATATATAATATAAAAACTAGATCTTATGATGAATCTAATGATATATGTTTGGCATTCTAGATGTAATTGTTTTGCTCAACAAACTTGATCAAAATTTGTGAGATTTGACTTTTTAAAAACTACATATGTACTACATTATGAAATGGAGGGAGTAC
>NC_041390.1:626010456-626016044 GCF_002162155.2 Triticum dicoccoides | reverse complement strand
GGGGCCACGGCTCCCCCCAACATGCAGAATATTTTTGAAGACCTAATAGGATTATATATGTAAAGAGTTATGTGGCTTCTTGTACATTCTTCTTTCGCACATCATGTTGGCAAACAGAAGTATATGTGTTGCTTGCAGAAGATCCTGCTGGAAACTATGGTGAAAAGTGACACACACACACACACGAGCCATTCCCTTGTGCATCTTTCTTTATTCCTACAGCTTCCTAGTCTTTAGTCTTTACTACTACTTCCAAGACAAAAATGAAGCACATCGCTAAATACACACGGACTGGCAAAATCTGGTGTTGCGGTGGTGTTGTTTACTCCAAAAAAAAATCTGGTGTTGTAATCTATAAATAACTCTTTATTAGTTTGTTTTCAAAATAATGAAAAAGTTCAGGCTGTCATTTTATTCCACTTAACAGCCTACAATAAAATTCAACTATTGCTGGATTAAATACGATGAAACATCTATGCAATTTGACTGATAATTGTCAGTTCATCATCATCTACTCATCTAATTGCATATTTTGCTTTCATACTATCTATATGATAGGATTACATTATCAGCACCTTATCAGTAAAAATAGTGCATACTTCGCTGTACTCATCGCTCATTCAAATATATTTTTCCTACATTTTTCCTGCATATTCCGTACATCTTATTGTATTTTAGAGTTTTGCTCAATGTTCGGTCCCCCTTTGCATAATTCCTGGCTCCGCCGTTGACCGTGTGACCTAGGGTTTTTGGTGACCGTAGTCAAACAAAAGGTTGAGAGGACTCTTTGGACCACGCATAATAAAATGGTGATTGAGAGGTTCTTTCTCCGACGGGCCTCTGACTTAATTTTCAAATTCTTGGCATTTTTGCGGCATTGACACCTGTTGTCTAGGCAGCGCGACGATAAGTGGCTGGGACTGATAATGGACACGATGCATGATGCCACACACCGACTTTGCTCATAGCAGGCGCCCTGAGTCTGTGGCCATTTGGTGGTACTTTTTTTCTTCATTTCTTTTTATGCCTTTTCTGGGCTTGTTTATGCTGATGCTCCAGCAGAATTTCTATTTTCCTGCACCTAAAACTTTTGTATGGAAGTGGTTGTGGCTTTATTTATAAAGCGGAGCGGAAACCTATTTCAAGAGAGAGAACTAGATATATAAAAATATTTTGACCAATTTATGGGTATGTGAATATTTTGATGCTTCATATATAGTTCATAGTCCAACTCGATTGTCCACATTCACCTATGTTATCGACCTGCCTAGCCCGCACGATTCCATCCTCACGTCCTTGGAGTGGCGACAGCCGTCTTTCCGCCTGAGCACGAGGTTGAACAGTTGGATGCCCCTCCGCATGTCACTCGCGAAAGGCATCACGTGCTCCTCGCGCACCGTGCCCCCTCCGAGTCGGTCAACTATATGTTAGAGCATCGTCAACTGCAGCCCTATAATGGGGCACGAGTCGTTTTTAGGGCACGAAGGGCCAAAAAAGGGTCTCCAATAGCTGGCCAATCCTAAATTTCTTGCAAACAAAAATTTTTTGGGCACCCTTAAAAGGAGGCTTCTCGTGCGGCAAATTTTGGGCAAGTGGGCGGCTGCCCAAAAATGCGAGGAAACTTTCGGACACCTTCATGCAGCCGGAAACCATCAGATCCGCCCATCGACCGGTCACCATGCACCCCGGTACGCTCACTGCCGCAACCATCCTATTTTATGGAAGTTGTTGGAGCAGTTGTGCCTTATTTTGCGCCCAAATTGTTTGAGACAACGCTTTCTCATGCCAAAAAAAAAATCAGTTTCGTGCCCAATTTTTACTCCACCCACTTTTCATTTCCTATTTTAGGCATATAGTTTAAAAAACCAAACCAGGCTGCTTGTTCAGATTTTTACCGATCGGACCGCTGATTTGATTGTCAGTTTTTTAATAAAAATAATACTCCCTTCGTGAACTAATATAAGAGCGTTTAGAATACTAAAGTAGTGATCTAAACGCTTTTATATTAGTTTACAGAGGAAGTACATATTTTATCAATAAAGGCACCAATCAATAGATAAAAAAGTGTAATCAGAGATGACCTTCGGGCATCTTGGTCCTCCTCCTCGGCTGCTCCTGGTTTGGACTGTGGAACGGTGGGAGACAACCGGAGGGAAGCCTGGTCGATTTGACCGGAGCGGATGAATATCGATGTTGTACATACCAGTCAGATTAGGCAATGGTGGCCCCTCTCCTCAGCGTGCAAATGACTCTGGTCATTCGGGTTCATGTAAATGACTCTGGTGAAAATCTTGCACTCGTCATGTTTTTCAGAAGCACAGCTCGAGTCACCGCACCACTGCCCATGTCCCGCCGCCATCCATGTTGATGCTCCTCGGCCACACTCGGGGCCATCAGAAGCTGAGAGGACGGCAAACGGAACAGCTAATTGATAAAAAGCACGTAAATCTGGATGCGGTTTTTTTATACTTTGGGCTGCATGTTGGGATTGCCAGATGTCACGCGCTCGCCGTGGTCTCACGTTTGCCTGCGTACGACCCGGTCGTACAAGATTTTTTCTCCGGTTCGACCTGTTTTTTCCGGTTAGATTGCTCCAAGCTCCGCTGGACTTAAATAACCATCGATTGCCGATCCGGTATGGTTTTTAGACTATGTTATTATACGGCTGCTGTCGGAGGCGCTCTTACACACGAGAGACATACGCTGTCGTATGGAATGTAAATCTACTAGCACAATCTATCCCTGTCGTGTCGTGCAGTGGGATTCTTGTGTTGTTTTGATCCAAGGTTCCTTGACTTGGTGGTTAGTAGGATCTAGTTGTAAATCTTTCCCTACTAATAAAGCAAATACTAGGGTTCTTGGTGGTCGCCGGTGTGGCGAGGGCCGGAGGAGTTGCTGTCGCGGGTGTCAGGCGCGAGGGCGCGGTCGGAGCAGAGGAATGCGGGCTGCGGCGCGACGCGGGAAGGCGGGGCTGGTGCTGGAGCTTGAGGGCGCGGGCGCCTTGGCATGCATCAGGGATCAGGCGCGACGAAGGGAAGCAGAGGCCGTAATGCACAACCGCCAATGCGCACTGGAGAACAATGTTTTTGAATTTACAATCAATCAGTGCAAAATCTTCAAATTTGTTTAAAACAAAGAAGATGAATACTTTGGTGGATAGAGTATGACGCCAAGAAAGCCGGATTGCCGCAGCCACGCGCAAGCTTGGCCTCTAGGAGGCATCCATCCAGGTACGGTCGGCGGCGGATAGCGGGGACGAGGGTAGGCCGCGGGTACTTCTTTCTGGGGGAGACGGCCTTCTTCCGATGCGCGACCTACCGGAAGAGACGGCTCAGCTGTCACAAACAAACAAAGAGGAGAAAGCGCATCCCAGAGAAAAAGCAGCACTGGATGCCTAGCCAAGGAGGGAAGAGAGCAATCTGAATACGAAAACCGGGACGGTACTGAGACGGCCGGTGCTGGGATGAGCATGGCCGCCTACGCCCAAATGCCCGCGCCGTGGCCGGGGAAACGGGGGAAGCGGGTGTTGGAGCCTGCGCCATGGATGGCCCGGTAGTGGTGCGGGAGATCCGGTGGAGTGTGGGGGGAGCTGGTGTGGAGCCCGCGCCATGCCCGGTGGTGCAGGAGATCCGGCGGAGTGCCGGCGGCGGGCGCAGGAGGTAGTGGCGGCGGGGAGATGCGGGGAGGTCGTGCTACCTGGGTAGTAGGTGGAGGTCGGGGAATGTGGATTACTCAAAAGAAGCTGAGGAGATAAGCTCTGCGAGGCGACGAGTCCAGACTGGAAAAGTGCCAGCGACGCAGCTGGTTTCTTCTAGACTAGCCAACGTGGGAGGCTAGCTAGCGTGCACGCACACATGTTCACAGGTTCGATTTTTTTTTTTGTAATATAAGTAGTTTGTTCACAGACCGATAAAAATCTCCAGATGCATCACACGGACGTGCTAGCGTGCGTCTTTGTCCTCCGAATAATGCAGACGTTGCCTTTTTGTTTTAAGGTTGAATTTGATCTTAGAAAAAGATAAGTTTAACTCTGTTTATGTGCCTCACGAAACTCATACTAACTATGTAGACAATGTTGGACTAACATAGGTTAGGGCACACACGGCGGAGACATATATGCTTGCACGTCCAGTAAAGTAAATAAAAAATAAATTGTCTTCAAGCGATATTGGTCCCGGTTTATACAAGTGCATAATAAACAATTCAAGCAAAAACATGTACATTTACGTGTCCTCGCAAAAGAGTTTTCAGTTGATCTCAACGAAGCTATTGCTTCGGATCAGGAAAAGGACGGCATGCCTATGACATCCCTAAAGATGGACATGTTGGATGCAGTAGGGAGAAACTTGCAACCACCTTATACACACTTTTGCCCTAAACATTGATTCTACGGAGGAACAACAACAATTGCGTCCAGACGAAATTACTTTAAAAATGATGCATGTACAATATTTTTATTGTCTGATAATAGTGTAGTGATTAATCTGTTGATGTGGTATGCTTTTCACTAGGCATCGACGATGTGATCACAACATCGTAACATTTTTCTGGCTCCTAAATTGTATCCATGAAAAACATGACACCAGAAACACATGCTCCGTTATTAATTAACTCACTCGTGCTTATTTTAAAATATGTTTAGGGATACCACAGTATAAAAATATTATTTAAACAAAAGTAACCTACTTTAGTGAACTGGCTTGCTTTCTTAAACAATGGCAAATACAGAAGTTATATCCTACAACCAAAATTTGAAGACATTAATAATTCTATGCTGGATAGCATTAACTTTACTTAGTTATAATCATCTAAAAGGATTTAGACAGAATATCATAGTTGGCTAACATAAACTTATACTGCAAGCCAAAAAGGTTGCACAATTTTTAAAAGGGGTTGCTAAGAAGAAGTAAAACACTACTATACAGACAACACATCTATTTAGATGCTTATCTGCAAGCTAATTAAATTAATTGATGAGTAGTTATGTATGCTCTATTTATGATGCAGAATCTAATCAATTTTCTTTTTAGATCAAAAACAGATTCTTGCACTATATAGAACTCTAGAGAATCTTGCATATATTGCAACAGAATAAGGACTTCACGGTTAGCACACGACACAAGCATGCATGCCTGAACGTTGGATGAAGTTTACCACATTTTTATTGCCTGCCGGTAACTCAAAAATAAGCACCACGTGTATGATATTTTTATTATCAGTGTGGTAATTTAAAGATAAGGCTGTTCATCGGATTAGTTCACTAGCATTCACATCGCAAGTTCCCAACTAGCATCCCAAAGAATCATATTGTTAATTGTTCCATCAACCATATACACTCAATTGTCCATTTGGTTCATTTCACTAGTAGAAAAAGTGCCTGTTGTCCCGGTTCCTGAACCGGGACTAAAGAGTCGGTACTAATGCCCTGTTCCTTTAGTCCCGGTTCAATCCAGAACCAGGACAGATGGGCCTCCACGTGGCCTGTGCGCGGAGCCCAGGCAGGAGGGCCTTTGGTCCCGGTTGGTGGCACCAACCGGGACCAATAGGCATCCACGCTTTAGCATTTCTGTGGCTGGGGTTTTTGTTTT
>NC_041390.1:626005377-626010061 GCF_002162155.2 Triticum dicoccoides | reverse complement strand
TAGGTGTTTCATATATTGTGTTAGCTAGCTATAATTAATAGAGAGAAGTGTCCTCTCTTATGTCCGTGCTTGGTCGACGCTACGTACTATACATACGTATAGAGAGGACTAGACACGCTAGCTAGCTAGTAAGCAAACGAAGGAAACGGAAGATCGTCATGAACATATATGCATACAGAGAGAAGTGATATCGACCACCTCTCCTTCTCCGAGAGATTGGTCGAACAACAAGTTCTCGTATATCTATCCGACACTACCGGCTACATATATACAATAATTATCTCTTACAAATATAATCTCCTAACATACGGACTCATGGTCCACATAGTATTCTCCGTCTTGAGCGATCACGTGGTCAAGAAATAATGCCGCCAATTCCTCTTGAATTGCTCGCATGCGAACTGGTGCTAGGAGTTCATCCCGCTTCCGAAACATCTAATTTGAAGAAGGGGGTCAATACACAAATGATGGTAATAAAATAAAATATATATGTATGAATGAAACTCAACACAAATGATGGTAATAAAATAAAATTGTGAATGTTGTTATTTACGCACTTCATATTGTTCGTCAGAGTAGCCCCGCTCACAGGTCGTGTGGCGGATGGACTCGCAAATGTAGTATCCACAGAAATTATTCCCTTGTTCCTGCCACAACCACTTTACAAGAAATAGAGGTCAATCAAACTGATAAGCAAGAATGCCAAATGGTATTAATAAAACTAGCGCTTGAATCAATAGGAGATGTGGGGAACATGCTACTATAGTACTTACTTTCGGGTGTCTAAATTGCAGCTTCTTCGGGAGTCCCAGAGCTTTTTTGGTGAATTTTTTCCAAACCCTGCCAGACAAAGAAAACAATTACTTGATATATCAGGAAATGAACAAAGTTGCTGATGTGGTGGATAATGATCGATTTAACTTACTTCTCGAGCATTTGAGTCATGTCCGCATAGTCCTGGGGATCTTTTCATCTTGAGTATAAGACGGTTACTAGTCCCTGCTTAAACTTAATCTCTAGGAGAATATAGTGGAAACTGCACACGCATGCATAACTCATCAATTACATTATTATAACCTTGACTAATATATAAGGGAACCGAATACGCACAAGACAGTAACACTCACTTGAAGTTGTAAGGAAAGAGTATTATATCTTTGTTTTCATTTATTACCAACGATCGTAGCAAGTTGGCCTCGGTATCTGCGGGATGAAATTTAACCTCAGTTTCATCTATGAGATATGTGTTAATGAACCCAATATCACCGACTTGTCTTTTCTTCAATTCGGCGATCTTCAATCTGCATAATATAGTAAGAATAATTATAAATACATGCAATGAAAGAGTTGAGCTATATAGAGAGACTTAATGATAGAAGTAGTACTACTTACAGACAGTAGCAGGTGACCGTTGCTTTATCGAGGGCCAATTGATTGAAAAACTGAAAGAACTCCTCAAATGGAACAGGCAACAGACCAATTCCAACGAGGTCATGCTCCTTTTTAACTCTCACATACAAAGTACTCCTCCCCCCAGACTCTCTGCAGATTTTCAAGTACCAATCATGCAATCTTCGCATCATCGTTGATAGAGATCTTTCATCTTTGACGAGAGGCTTCCCGTACTCGTATCTTTGTATCTGCACCTCCATGAAATCATAATGTACATTGTCGGGCAGGTAATCTCCAAGATTGCTATAACCGGGCACCATCCTCGGATCATTAGCGACGATGTCGCTAGGCACCTTGAGCGGGGGGCACGATTGCTTCGCTTGTTCGCCGAGCTGTGCAATTTGTTTCCCAGCTCGTCGTTCTTTCAGCCTTTGATCACTGACAGTACTTCCCGACCTCTCCGCTTCGACAAATTCCTTTTCAATAATGCGCTCATAGTTTCCTTTCGGCGGAGACTTGGGTGGTTTCGTCAGGGCAGCGAGAGTGCGCTTCGCTTTCACCGGATCTACCTTCTCCTCCGGAGGTGGATGTTTCTTTGCTTTCACCCCTTCAAAGAAGTTCCTCACTTCTTCTCGCGCGATCTCGGCATTCTCCTCCGGGGTCCTCTCGTATGGTAACTTCTCTGGAGTCTTCAGAGAAGGACCAAATCTGTATGTCCTCCCGCCTCTGGCTGTACTGCTAGACGCCGACAGAGCAGACGAAGCGGTTGTCTTCTTTACTTGCTTACGAGGCGGAGGAGAAGGACTACGACGCGCCGGAGCAGCCGGAGCGGCGGCAGGTCTCTTCCGCCCTTGCTGACGAGGCGGAGAAGGGGGAGGCTGGCTGCTCGGGCGCGCTGGCATAGGCGGAGAAGGAGGCGGAGTGCCGCCACACACCGGAGAAGGAGCCGGCCGAGTGCCCTGATCATCACTCGCCGGAGGAGCAGGCGGTGGAGGAGGCGGAGTGCCCTAACTCGCTGGAGGAGGAGGCGGTGGAGGAGGCGGAGTGCCCTGACTCGCCGGAGGAGGAGGAGGAGGTGGAGGCGTCCAGTTCAGAAGGTTGATGAGCTCCTTCCGCCATAGGCATGGAGTCTTCAGAGCAGAACCCAACCTAGTCTCCCCTTCACCGGCAGGGTGGTCAAGCTGGAGGTCCTCAAATCCCTCCGTTATTTCATCCACCATCACCCTAGCATATCCTTCTGGAATCGGCCGGTAGTGAAAAGTTGCGCCAGGTGCAGTAGGATAAACAGAGCCAACGGCCGCCTTGACCTTCAAATTCATCCATTGCGTCATAAGGTGGCAATTTTGAGACTCCGTGATAGCATCCACGGGATAGCTGGCAGGAGCTGTTAAGACATGCTCCGGCTGAAGCAGCTCGGTGGAAGCCACGCTGCTTCTCCGCTGAGATGGCGGGGTAGCTTCGGGGGAAGCTTCGGCAGTTCGTTTGCTGTGATTTGCTTCTCGTTCCTCTATCGCTTGTACCCTTGCTTGCAGCGCCTGCATTTGGGTCTGCTGCACTTTTTTCCTCCTCTCCTGGCATTTGTAACCGCCTGCGTCCGGAAACCCAACCTTCCACGGAATGGAGCCTGGCGTGCCTCGTGTCCGTCCAGGGTGCTCAGGATTCCCGATGGCCATTGTGAGCTCGTCGTTCTCTCTGTCTGGAAAGAACGTCCCTTGCTGCGCTGCTTCGATATACTGCTGAAGCTTCTTGACTGGTATGTCCATTTGATCGTTCGTCCAAATGCACTTCCCTGATACAGGGTCCAAGGTTCCGCCAGCCCCGAAGAACCAAGTCCGGCAACGGTCTGGCCAGTTAATTGTCTCTGGTTCGATCCCTTTATCAACCATATCATTCTCAGTCTTAGCCCACTTAGGCCGGGCTACGAGGTAGCCACCTGACCCCGTGCGATGGTGATGCTTCTTCTTCTTCGCAGCATTTTGCTTGTTTGTCGCCGACATCTTCTTACTCTTTTCCGATGTCTTGTGGGCCACAAACGCGGGCCAATGATCTCTGGTCTTCTCATATCTCCCCTTGAATTCAGGTGTCTCTTTATTTTCGACAAACTTATTCAGCTCTTTCTTCCACCTCCTGAATAGTTCTGCCATCCTCTTAAGAGCAAAAGACTTGATTAATTGCTCTTTAACTGGCTTCTCTGGATCATCCTCTGGCGGTAGGGTGAAATTTGACTTCAGCTCAGTCCAAACATCATTTTTCTTCATATCATTGACATAAGACACCTCAGGGTCTTCTGTAGCCGGCTTTAACCATTGCTGGATGCTGATCGGGATCTTGTCCCTAACCAAAACCCCGCACTGAGCAACAAATGCGCTCTTTGTCTGGAGGGGTTCAATCGGTTGGCCGTCGGGCGCGATTGCTATGATCTCAAACTTTTCATCCGAGCTCAACTTTTTCTTCGGGCCTCGTCTCTTTACCGAAGTTGTGCTCGATCCGGAGGGCTAGAAAAAAGAACAAAGACTTAATTAATATGTGTACATACCAAAACAATGAATGCATCAATTAGCTAGTCAGCAAAAGCTTAACTAATATATATACCTGGCCGGACTCGGTTTGGTCACCGGAGACGTCATCACGGTCTCCTTCTTGCACCGGCATTGGGTCACCGGAGCCGTCCTCATGGTCTCCTTCTTGCACCGGCATTAGGTCACCGGAGCCATCATAATCATAGCCAGCTGCTTCCAGACCATCGGTGTCGTTGAGAAACAACGAGCAGATGGCATCACTTCCTCGTGCGATTATGTCCCCCAACAACTCTTCTTGTACTTCGTCTCGGGCGGTGTCCACAGTTTCTACAAATATTTACAACATGGCAAATATTATTCAAACATGACAGATGGATATATTAGTGGCAAACGTAGAACTAATATTAATTAGTGGCCTCGACGCTGCTTCTCTAGGGTTTGGGGTGGCCTCGACAACGCTTCAAGGATAATACTCCTCTATTCTTTCTTCTCTTCTTTTTTTCTTCTTCTTCCTCTTTTTTTATCGGGAACGAGGGTCGTCGAGGGTCACCGAGCGGTAGAGGAAACCCTAAATAGCAAGTATCGTGGGTGTGAGATACATGTGGCCGTCGGTGTCGGGCACTACATCCACGTCCCACAAGTGACGTGGGCGTCGAAGCCCGCGTCACACTTGTGGGACGTGGATGTACTGTCCGACACCGACGGCCACATGTATCTCACATCGACGATACTTGCTATTTAGGGTTTCCTCTACCGCTCGGCGACCCTGACCC
>NC_041390.1:626003699-626005011 GCF_002162155.2 Triticum dicoccoides | reverse complement strand
GAAGAAGAAATCTTTCTTCTCCTCTTTCTTCTCCTCTTCCTCTTTTTTTTATCGAAAACGAGGGTCGTCCAGGGTCGCCGAACGGTAGAGGAAACCCTAAATAGCAAGTATCATGGGTGTGAGATACATGTGGCCGTCGGTATCGGACACTACATCCACGTCCCACAAGTGACGTGGGCGTCGAAGCCCGCGTCACTTGTGGGACGTGGATGTACTGTCCGACACCGACGGCCACATGTATCTCACACCGACGATACTTGCTATTTAGGGTTTCCTCTACCGCTCGGCGACCCTCGACGACCCTCGTTCCCGATAAAAAAAAGAGGAAGAAGAAGAAAAAAGAGAGGAGAAGAAACTCCTCTATTCTTTCTTCTCCTCTTTTTTTTCTTCTTCCTCTTCTTTTTTTATCCTCTTCTTCCTCTCATGTTCGACCCCCCTCATGTTGAAGTTATCGGGAGGGGGTATATCGACCCCCCACGCGTTTAAGTTATCGGGAGGGGGTATATCGACCCCACCCCACGTGTTGAAGTTATCAGGAGTTTATATCGACACGACATACGTACATGCGGGAAAATAATATTATCGGGGAGGGGGTATATATATCGACCCCCCTCGTGTTGAAGTTATCGGGAGTTTATATCGACACGACATACGTACATGGGAAAATAATATTATCGGGGAGGGGGTATATCGACCCCCCTCGTGTTGAAGTTATCGGGAGGGGGTATATCGACCCCCCTCACGTGTCGAAGAAAAAAAAGAAGAAAAAAAAGAGGAGAAGAAGAAAGGAATAGAGGAGAAGAAGAGAAAATTAGAATATATATTCTAATTTTCTCTTCTTCTCCTCTATTCCTTTCTTCTTCTCCTCTTCTTTTTCTTCCTTTTTCTTCTTCTTATTTATTTCTCCTCGTCTTCCTCTCCCCTCTTCTTCTCCTTTCTTCCTCTTCTTATTTCCTTTTCCTCTCATTCTTTTTCTTCTTCTTCCTTCTTAAAAATACATGAAGTAGTATTGCTTGTTTTTTTAAATAATGTTCAAATAGAAATTTTAGAAAAAATTAAAGGTTTTGCCTAATTCATTGTTCATATGAATATGCAAACCTTTGCATAATTACAATAATCAATATCACCAAAAAATCTATGAACAGAAAAAATACTATTTTTTCCGTTAATCTATCTTTTGCATACATATACACACATACATATACTATACATATACATATAATCAGGAAAAACATATATGAATTTGCAAAAAAATTAAAAATAGGGGGAAGAGGGGGGCGGTGCCGGCCCTGACCAAAGCGAGAGGCGACGG
>NC_041390.1:625988136-626003576 GCF_002162155.2 Triticum dicoccoides | reverse complement strand
TCTGGGCGGCGCGGGACGGCGTCGGAGGCAGGGGCGACGATGGCGACGGCGAGGCGCGGAGGGGCAGCCTGGCGGCGTCGGGTGGGGAAGACGAACTGAATGGAAATTTTCACAAGTGCTAGTTATATAGCAAAGGCATTGGTCACCGTTCGTGCCACAAACCATGACCAATGCCCCCCTTTATTCCTGGTTGGTGCCACCAACCGGGACCAAAGGCCTCTTTTCAGCAGCGCAAAGGGCGGGAAGCGGCGGTCTTTGGTCCTGGTTGGTAGCACCAACCGGGACTAAAGGGGGGCATTGGTCACGGTTTGTGCTACGAACCGTGACCAATGCCCCCTTTAGTCCCCGTTGCTGGCACCAACCGAGACCAAAGGTTGTGTGCTAGAACTGGCGCAGTGCGGTGGGATGTTTAGTCCCACCTCGCTAGCCGAGAGGGGCTTGGAGTGGTTTATAAGCTCTGCCGAGCCGACCACTTCGAGCTCCTCTCTACTGCAGGCTTATGGGCCTAAATCCACTGTGTGTGCCTGTGGGCCTACTGGGTCTCCTGCGGGCCTGAATCCTGGCCCATGGTAGGGTTTCTAGTCGTATTCAGGCCGTGGGGGCTCAGTAGGAGCCACTTTTTTTGTTTTTTGTTTTCTTTACTTATTGTTGCTATTTTTATTTTTTTTCTAGTTTTTTTGTTTTGTTTTCTGCATTATTTATTTTCTTTTGTTTTTTACTTTATTTTTAATTCTTTTTGCTTTTAGTTTTAGAAAAATTATAAACTTTCTGCAAGTGCCATTAGTTTTCAAATTTGAAAACACTTTTTTGTTTTTTTGTTTTCTTTACTTATTGTTGCTATTTTTAATTTTTTTCCAGTTTTTTGCTTTGTTTTCTGAATTATTTATTTTATTTTGCTTTTTGCTTTATTTTTAATTCTTTTTGCTTTTAGTTTTAGAAAAATTATAAACTTTCTGCTATAGCCATTAGTTTTCTAATTTGAAAACACTTTTTTAGTTTTTTTGCTTTTAGTGCCTATTTTTTTCCAGTTTTTTGTTTTGTTTTCTGCATTATTTATTTTCTTTTGTTTTTTGCTTTATTTTTTTTTACTTCTTTTTGCTTTTAGTTTTAGAAAAATTTATGAACTTTCTGTTAGTGCCATTACTTTTCAAATTGGAAAACACTTTTTTTAGTTTTTTTGTTTTCTTTGTTGCTTTATTTATTTTATTTTGTTTCTACTTACAACAAAATACTTATTGTTGCTATTTTTTCCAGTTTTTTTGTTTTGTTTTCTGCATTATTGACCCATTTGCACTTAAACAAAGGGACCTTAAAATCAGGTCCGTAGTCAAGTTCCCATATGTCCACTATGTAACCATAATATGTGTCCTTTCCGCTCTCGGTTGCTGCATCAAAGCGGACACCTCTGTTTTGGTTGGTGCTCTTTTGATCTTGGGCGATCGTGTAAAATGTATTCCCATTTATCTTGTATCCTTTGTAAGTCAATACAGTCAAAGATGGTCCCCTCGACAACAAGTACAACTCATCACAAACAGTGTTGTCACCTCTGAGACGTGTTTCCAACCAACTGCTGAAAGTCCTGATGTGTTCACATGTAATTCAGTCGTCGCACTGCTCCGGGTGTTTGGAGCGCAGACTGTTCTTGTGTTCATCGACATACGGGGTCACCAAGGTAGAGTTCTGTAGAACTGTGTAGTGTGCTTGAGACCAAGAATATCCGTCCCTGCATATTATTGAGTCACTTCCAAGAGTGCCTTTTCCAGTCAGTCTCCCCTCATACCGCGATTTAGGGAGACCTATCTTCTTAAGGCCAGGAATGAAGTCAACACAAAACCCGATAACATCCTCTGTTTGATGGCCCATGGAGATGCTTCCTTCTGGCCTAGCGTGGTTACGGACATATTTCTTTAGGACTCCCATGAACCTCTCAAAGGGGAACATATTGTGTAGAAATACGGGCCCCAGGATGACAATCTCGTCGACTAGATGAACTAGGACGTGCGTCATGATATTGAAGAAGGATGGTGGGAACACCAGCTCAAAACTGACAAGACATTGTGCCACATCACTCCTTAGCCTTGGTACGATTTCTGGATCGATCACCTTCTAAGAGATTGCATTGAGGAATGCACATAGCTTCACAATGGCTAATCGGACGTTTTCCGGTGCAATGCAACCGGAAGCAGTTGCGTCATAATCACGTGGCAGTCATGAGACTTTAGGTCCTAAAACTTTATCTCTGGCATATTTATTATTCCCTTTATATTCGACGAGAAGCCAGTCGTGACCTTCATACTGAGCAGGCATTCAAAGAAGATTTCTTTCTCTTCTTTCGTAAGAGCGTAGCTGGCAGGACATTTATACTGCTTCGGAGGCATGCCGTCTTTTTCGTGCAAACGTTGCAGGTCCTCCCGTGCCTCAGGTGTATCTTTTGTCTTCCCATACACGCCCAAGAAGCCTAGCAGGTTCACGCAAAGGTTCTTCGTCACGTGCATCACGTCGATTGAAGAGCGGACCTCTAGGTCTTTCCAGTAGTGTAGGTCCCAAAATATAGATTTCTTCTTCCACATGGGTGCGTGTCCCTCAGCGTCATTCGGAACAGCTAGTCTGCCGGGACCCTTTCCAAAGATTACGTGTAAATCATTGACCATAGCAAGTACGTGATCACCGGTACGCATGGCGGGATTCTTCCGGTGATCTGCCTCGCCTTTGAAATGCTTGCCTTTCATTCGACATTGATGGTTGGTCGGAAGAAATCGACGATGGCCCAGGTACACATTCTTCCTGCATTTGTCCAGGTATATAGTTTCAGTGTCATCTAAACAGTGCATGCATGCGTGGTATCCTTTGTTTGTCTGTCCTGAAAGGTTACTGAGAGCGGGCCAATCGTTGATGGTCACGAACAGCAACGCCTTTAGGTTAAATTCCTCCTGTCTGTGCTCATCCCACATACGTACACCGTTTCCATTCCACAGCTATAAAAGTTCTTCAACTAATGGCCTTAGGTACACATCAATGTCGTTGCTGGGTTGCTTAGGGCCTTGGATGAGAACTGGCATCATAATGAACTTCCGCTTCATGCACATCCAAGGAGGAAGGTTATACATACATAGAGTCATGGGCCAGGTGCTGTGATTGCTGCTCTGCTCTCCGAAAGGATTAATGCCATCCGTGCTTAAAGCAAACCATACATTCCTTGGGTCCTTTGCAAACTCATCCCAGTACTTTCTCTCGATTTTTCTCCACTACAACCCGTCAGCGGGTGCTCTCAACTTCCCATCTTTCTTTCGGTTCTCACTGTGCCATCGCATCAACTTGGCATGCTCTTCGTTTCTGAACAGACGTTTCAACCGTGGTATTATAGGAGCATACCACATCACCTTCGCAGGAACCCTCTTCCTGGGGGGCTCGCCGTCAACATCACCAGGGTCATCTCGTCTGATCTTATACCGCAATGCACCGCATACCGGGCATGCGTTCAGATCCTTGTATGCACCGTGGTAAAGGATGCAGTCATTAGGGCATGCATGTATCTTCTCCACCTCCAATCCTAGAGGGAATATGACCTTCTTTGCTGCGTATGTACTGTCGGGCAATTCGTTATCCTCTGGAAGCTTTTTCTTCAATATTTTTAGTAGCTTTTCAAATCCTTTGTCAGCCACAGCATTCTCTGCCTTCCACTGCAGCAATTCCAGTACGGTACCGAGCTTTGTGTTGCCATCTTCACAATTGGGGTACAACCCTTTTTTGTGATCCTCTAACATGCGATCGAACTTCAGCTTCTCCTTTTGACTTTTGCATTGCGTCCTTGCATCGACAATGACCCGGCGGAGATCATCATCATCGGGCACATCGTCTGGTTCCTCTTGATCTTCAGTAGCTTCCCTCGTTGCAGCATCATTGGGCACATCCTCTGGTTCCTCTTGATCTTCAGCAGCTTCCCCCGTTGCAGCATCACCGTATTCAGGGGGCACATAGTTGTCATCGTCCTCTTCTTCTTCGTCGTCTTCCATCATAACCCCTATTTCTCCGTGCCTCGTCCAAACATTATAGTGTGGCATGAAACCCTAATAAAGCAGGTGGGTGTGAAGAATTTTCCGGTCAGAGTAAGACTTCGTATTCCCACATTTAGGGCATGGACAACACATAAAACCATTCTGCTTGTTTGCCTCAGCCGCATGGAGAAACTCATGCACGCCCTTAATGTACTCGCAGGTGTGTCTGTCACTGTACATCCATTGCCGGTTCATCTGCGTGCATTATATATAATTAAGTGTCCAAATTAATAGAAGTTCATCATCACATTAAAACCAAAGTGCATACATAGTTCTCATCTAACAACATATATATAGCTCTCCAGAGCATCTAATTAATTAAACCATACATTGAAACCATGTAAAACATTTCAATGCGAAAAAAAATGCGATCATAATCGCAACCAAGGTAACAATTGATCCAATGGCATAATGTGTTGGAAATATGCCCTAGAGGCAATAATAAAATGGTTATTATTATATTTCTTTGTTCATGATAATTGTCTATTGTTCATGCTATAATTGTGTTATCCGGAAATCGTAATACATGTGTGAATACATAGACCACAACACGTCCCTAGTGAGCCTCTAGTTGACTAGCTCGTTGATCAAAAGATAGTCATGGTTTCCTGACTATGGACATTGGATGTCATTGATAACGGGA
This sequence comes from Triticum dicoccoides, assembly GCF_002162155.2. Taxonomy (NCBI): domain Eukaryota; kingdom Viridiplantae; phylum Streptophyta; class Magnoliopsida; order Poales; family Poaceae; genus Triticum; species Triticum dicoccoides. The sequence goes on along the minus strand of NC_041390.1, from coordinate 625,998,878 downwards.
TCACATCATTAGGAGAATGATGTGATGGCAAGACCCAATCCTAAGCTTAGCTCAAAGATCGTGTAGTTCGTTTGTTGTCATTTCCTTAGACCATGATATTGTGCAACTCCCGGATACCGTAGGAGTGCCTTGGGTGTGCCAAACATCACAACATAACTGGCTGACTCTAAAGGTACATTACAGGTATCTCCGAAAGTGTCTGTTGGGTTGGCACGAATCGAGACTGGAATTTGTCACTCCGTATGACGGAGAGGTATCTCTGGGCCTGCTCGGTAATGCATCATCATAATGAGCTCAATGTGACCAAGTGGTTGATCATGGGATCATGCATTACGACACGAGTAAAGTGACTTGCCGGTAACGAGATTGAACTAGGTATTGGGATACCGACGATCGAGTCTCGGGCAAGTAATGTACCGATTGACAAAGGGAATTGTATACGGATTGATTGAATCATCGACATCGTGGTTCATCCGATGAGATCATCGTGGAGCATGTGGGAGCCAACATGGGTATCCAGATCCCGCTGTTGGTTATTGACCGGAGAAGCGTCTCGATCATGTCTGCATGTCTCCCGAACCTGTAGGGTCTACACACTTAAGGTTTGGTGAAGCTAGGGTTGTAGAGATATTAGCATACGGTAACCCGAAAGTTGTTTGGAGTCCCAGATGAGATCCCGAACATCACGAGGAGTTCCGGAATGGTCCGGAGGTGAAGATTTATATATAGGAAGTCAAGTTTCGGCCATCGGGAAAGTTTCGGGGGTAATCAGTATTGTACCGGGACCACCAGAAGGGTCCCGGGGGTCCACCGGGTGGGGGCCACCAATCCCGGAGGGCCCCATGGGCTGAAGTGGGAGGGGAACCAGCACCTAGTGTGCTGGTGCACCCCCCTTGGGCCTCCCCCTGCGCCTAGGGTTGGAAACCCTAGGGGTGGGGGGCGCCACCCTTGCCTTGGGGGGCAAGGCACCCCCTTTGCCGCCGCCCCCGCTAGGAGATTGGATCTCCTAGGGCCGGCGCCCCCCTAGGCACCCTATATATAGTGGGGGGAGGGAGGGCAGCCGCACCCAAGCCCCTGGCCTCTCCCTCTCCCTCCCGTGACACTCCTCCGTCTCCCTGCGCTTGGCGAAGCCCTACCGAGATCACCGTTGCTTCCACCACCACGCCGTCATGCTGCTGGATCTTCATCAACCTCTCCTTCCCCTTTGCTGGATAAAGTTGGAGGAGACGTCTTCCTAACCGTACGTGTGTTGAACGCAGAGGTGCCGTCCGTTCGGCACTTGGTCATCGGTGATTTGGATCACGTCGAGTACGACTCCATCAACCCCGTTCTCTTGAACGCTTCCGCACGCGATCTACAAGGGTATGTAGATGCACTCCTCTCTGCCTCGTTGCTAGATGACTCCATAGATTGATCTTGGTGATGCGTAGAAAATTTTAAAATTCTGCTACGTTCCCCAACAATGGCATCATGAGCTAGGTCTATGCGTAGTTACTATGCATGAGTAGAACACAAAGCAGTTGTGGGCGTCAATATTGTCAATTTGCTTGTCGTTACTAGCCTTATCTTGATTCGGCGGCATCGTGGGATGAAGCGGCCCGGACCGACCTTACACGTACGCTTACATGAGACTGGTTCCACCGACTGACATGGACTAGTTGCATAAGGTGGCTGGCGGGTGTCTGTCTCTCCCACTTTAGTCGGATCGGATTCGATGAACAGGGTCCTTATGAAGGGTAAATAGAAATTGGCAATTCACGTTGTGGTTTTGGCGTAGGTAAGAAACGTTCTTGCTAGAAACCTATAGTAGCCATGTAAAAACTTGCAACAACAATTAGAGGACGTCTAACTTGTTTTTGCAGCAAGTGTTTTGTGATGTGATATGGCCAAAGGATGTGATGAATGATATATGTGATGTATGAGATGATCATGTTCTTGTAATAGGAATCACGACTTGCATGTCGATGAGTATGACAACCGGCAGGAGCCATAGGAGTTGTCTTTATTTATTTATGACCTGCTTGTCAACATAAACGTCATGTAATTACTTTACTTTATTGCTAAAGTGTTAGCCATAGTAGTAGAAGTAATAGATGATGAGACAACTTCAAGAAGACACGATGATGGAGATCATGGTGTCATGCCGGTGAAAACGATGATCATGGAGCCCCGAAGATGGAGATCAAAAGGAGCAAATGATATTGGCCATATCATGTCACTATTTGATTGCATGTGATGTTTATCATGTTTTACATCTTATTTGCTTAGAACAACGGTAGCTTAAATAAGATGATCCCTCGCAATAATTTTAAGAAAGTGTTCCCCCTAACTATGCACCGTTGCGAAGGTTCGTTGTTTCGAAGCACCACGTGATGATCGGGTGTGATAGATTCTAACGTTCGAATACAACAGGTGTAAGCCAGATTTACACACGCAATACACTTAGGTTGACTTGACAAGCCTAGCATGTACAGACATGGCCTCGGAACACGGAAGACCGAAAGGTCGAGCATGAGTCATATAGAAGATACGATCAACATGAAGATGTTCACCGATGTTGGCTAGTCCGTCTCACGTGATGATCGGACACGGCCTAGTTAACTCGGATCATGTTTCACTTAGATGACTGGAGGGATGTCTATCTGAGTGGGAGTTCATTGAGTAATTTGATTAGATGAACTTAATTATCATGAACTTAGTCTAAAATATTTACAATATGTATTGTAGATCAAATGGCCCATGTTGTCCTCAACTTCAACATGTTCCTAGAGAAAACCAAGCTGAAAGACGATGGCAGCAACTATACGGACTGGGTCCGGAACCTGAGGATCATCCTCATAGCTGCCAAGAAAGATTATGTCCTAGAAGCACTGCTTGGTGACGCACCTGTCCCACAGAACCAAGACGTTATGAACGCTTGGCAGTCACGTGCTGATGATTACTCCCTCGTTCAGTGCGGCATGCTTTACAGCTTAGAACCGGGGCTCCAAAAGCGTTTTGAGAGACACGGAGCATATGAGATGTTTGAAGAGCTGAAAATGGTTTTTCAAGCTCATGCCCGGGTCGAGAGATATGAAGTCTCCGACAAGTTCTTCAGCTGTAAGATCGAGGAAAATAGTTCTGCCAGTGAGCACATACTCAGAATGTCTGGGTTGCATAACCGCTTGACTCAGCTGGGAGTTAATCTCCCGGATGACGTGGTCATTGACAGAATCCTTCAGTCGCTTCCATCGAGCTAAAGAGCTTTGTGATGAACTTCAATATGCAGGGGATGGAAAAGACCATTCCTGAGGTGTATTCAAGGCTGAAATCAGCAGAGGTGGGAATCAAAAAGGAACATCAAGTGTTGATGGTGAATAAAACCACTAAGTTCAAGAAAGGCAAGGGTAAGAAGAACTTCAAGAAGGACAGCAAGGGAGTTGCCGTGCCCGGTAAGCAAGCTGCCGGGAAGAAGCCAAAGAATGGACCCAAGCCCGAGACTGAGTGTTTTTATTGCAAGGGAAGTGGTCACTGGATGCGGAACTGCCCCAAATACTTAGCGGAAAAGAAGGCCAGCAACACTAAAGGTATATGTGATATACATGTAATTGATGTGTACCTTACCAGTACTCGTAGTAGCTCCTGGGTATTTGATACTGGTGTGGTTGCTCACATTTGTAACTCAAAGCAGGAGCTGCGGAATAAGCGGAGACTGGCGAAGGACGAGGTGACGATGCGCGTCGGGAATGGTTCCAAGGTCGATGTGATCGCCGTCGGCACGCTGCCTCTACATTTACCTACGGGATTAGTTTTAAACCTCAATAATTGTTATTTAGTGCCAGCTTTGAGCATGAACATTGTATCAGGATCTCGTTTAATTTGAGATGGCTACTCATTTAAATACGAGAATAATGGTTGTTCTATTTATATTATAGATATGTTTTATGGTCATGCTCCGATGGTGAATGGTTTATTCTTAATGAATATCGAACGTAATGCTACACATATTCATAGTGTGAATACCAAAAGATGTAAGGTTGATAATGATAGTCCCACATACTTGTGGCACTGCCGCCTTGGTCACATAGGTGTCAAACGCATGAAGAAGCTCCATGCAGATGGACTTTTAGAGTCTCTTGATTATGAATCATTTGACACGTGCGAACCATGCCTCATGGGTAAAATGACCAAGACTCCGTTCTTAGGAACAATGGAGCGAGCAACCAACTTATTGGAAATCATACATACTGATGTGTGCGGTCCAATGAGTGTTGAGGCTCGCGGTGGCTATCGTTATGTTCTCACCCTCACTGATGACTTGAGTAGATATGGGTATGTCTACTTAATGAAACACAAGTCTGAGACCTTTGAAAAGTTCAAGGAATTTCAGAGTGAGGTTGAGAATCAACGTGACAAGAAAATCAAGTTCTTGCGATCAGATCGTGGGGGAGAATACTTGAGTCACGAATTTGGCACACACTTAAGAAAATGTGGAATAGTTTCACAACTCACGCCGCCTGGAACACCTCAGCGCAATGGTGTGTCCGAACGTCGTAATCGCACTCTATTAGATATGGTGCGATCTATGATGTCTCCTACCGATTTACCGCTGTCATTTTGGGGCTATGCTTTAGAGACTACCGCATTCACTTTAAATAGGGCTCTGTCGAAATCCGTTGAGACAACACCGTATGAATTATGGTTTGGGAAGAAACCTAAGCTGTCGTTTCTAAAAGTTTGGGGATGTGATGCTTATGTCAAGAAACTTCAACCTGAAAAGCTCGAACCCAAGTCGGAAAAATGCGTCTTCATAGGATACCCTAAAGAAACGGTTGGGTATACATTCTACCTCAGATCCGAAGGCAAGATCTTTGTTGCCAAGAATGGGTCCTTTCTAGAGAAAGAGTTTCTCTCGAAATAAATAAGTGGGAGGAAAGTAGAACTTGATGAAGTATTACATCTTGAACCGGTAGGTGGTGCAGCTCAAGAAAATGTTCCTGAGGTGCCTGCACCGACTAGAGAGGAAGTTAATGATGATGATCATGAAACTTCAGATCAAGTTACTACTGAACTTCATAGGTCCACGAGGACACGTTCTGCACCAGAGTGGTACGGCAACCCTGTCTTGGAAATCATGTTGTTAGACAATGGTGAACCTTCAAACTATGAAGAAGCGATGGCGGGATTGGATTCCGACAAATGGCTGGAAGCCATGAAATCTGAGATAGGATCCATGTATGAAAACGAAGTATGGACTTTGACTGACTTGCCCGATGATCGGCGAGCCATAGAAAATAAATGGATCTTCAAGAAGAAGACAGATGCGGATGGTAATGTGACCATCTATAAAGCTTGGCTTGTCGCTAAGGGTTATCGACAAGTTCAAGGGGTTGACTACGATGATACTTTCTCACCCGTAGCGAAGCTGAAGTCTGTCCGAATCATGTTAGCAATTGCCACATTCTATGATTATGAGATATGGCAAATGGACGTCAAAACGACATTCCTTAATGGTTTCCTTAAGGAAGAATTGTATATGATGTAGCCGGAAGGTTTTGTCGATCCTAAGAATGCTGACAAGGTGTGCAAGCTCCAACGCTCGATTTATGGGCTGGTGCAAGCATCTCGGAGTTGGAACATTCGTTTTGATGAGATGATCAAAGCGTTTGGGTTTACACAGACTTATGGAGAAGCCTGCATTTACAAAAAGTGAGTGGGAGCTCTGTAGCATTTCTCATATTGTATGTGGATGACATACTATTGATGGGAAATGATATAGAATTCTTGGAAAGCATAAAGGCCTACTTGAACAAGTGTTTTTCAATGAATGACCTTGGAGAAGCTACTTATATATTAGGCATCAAGATCTATAGAGATAGATCGAGACGCCTCATTGGTCTTTCACAGAGTACGTACTTGACAAGATATTGAAGAAGTTCACAATGGATCAGTCAAAGAAGGGGTTCTTGCCTGTATTGCAAGGTACGAGATTGAGCACGGCTCAATGCCCGACCACGACAGAAGATAGAGAAAAGATGAGTGTCGTCCCCTATGCCTCGGCCATAGGGTCTACCATGTATGATATGCTGTGTACCAAACCTGATGTAAACCTTGCCGTAAGTTTGGTAGGAATGTACCAAAGTAATCCCGGCATGGAACACTGGACAGCGGTCAAGAATATCCGGAAGTACCTGAAAAGGACTAGGGACATGTTTCTTGTGTATGGAGGTGACGAAGAGCTCGTCGTAAAGGGTTACGTCGATGCTAGCTTCGACACAGATCTGGATGACTCTAAGTCACAAACCGGATACGTGTATATTTTGAATGGTGGGGCAGTAAGCTCGTGCAGTTGCAAGCAAAGAGTTGTGGCGGGATCTACATGTGAAGCGAAGTACATGGCAGCCTCAGAGGCAGCACAAGAAGCAGTCTGGGTGAAGGAGTTCATTACCGACCTAGGAGTCATACCCAATGCGTCGGGCCCGATGACTCTCTTCTGTGACAACACTGGAGCTATTGCCCTTGCTAAGGAGCCCAGGTTTCACAGGAAGACCAGGCATATCAAGCGTCACTTCAACTCCATTTGTGAAAGTGTTCAAAATGGAGACATAGAGACTTGTAAAGTACATACGGACCTGAATGTGGCAGATCCGTTGACTAAGCGTCTCCCTAGAGCAAAACATGATCAACACCAGAACTGCATGGGTGTTCGATTCATCACAATGTAACTAGAATATTGACTCTAGTGCAAGTGGGAGACTGTTGGAAATATGCCCTAGAGGCAATAATAAAATGGTTATTATTCATGATAATTGTCTATTGTTCATGCTATAATTGTGTTATCCGGAAATCGTAATACATGTGTGAATACATAGACCACAACACGTCCATAGTGAGCCTCTAGTTGACTAGCTCGTTGATCAAAAGATAGTCATGGTTTCCTGACTATGGACATTGGATATCATTGATAACGGGATCACATCATTAGGAGAATGATGTGATGGACAAGACCCAATCCTAAGCATAGCTCAAACATCGTGTAGTTCGTTTGCTGTAGCTTTTCTGAATGTCAAGTTGGGTTGGCACGAATCGAGACTGGGATTTGTCACTCCGTATGACGAAGAGGTATCTCTGGGCCTGCTTGGTAATGCATCATCATAATGAGCTCAATGTGACCAAGTGGTTGATCATGGGATCATGCATTACGGCACGAGTAAAGTGACTTGCCGGTAACGAGATTGAACTAGGTATTGGGATACCGACGATCGAGTCTCGGGCAAGTAACGTACCGATTGACAAAGGGAATTGTATACGGATTGGTTGAATCCTCGACATCGTGGTTCATCCGATGAGATCATCGTGGAGCACGTGGGAGCCAATATGGGTATCCAGATCCCGCTGTTGGTTATTGACCAGAGAAGCGCCTCGGTCATGTCTGCATGTCTCCCGAACCCGTAGGGTCTACACACTTAAGGTTCGGTGACGCTAGGGTTGTAGAGATATTAGCATACGGTAACCCGAAAGTTGTTCGGAGTCCTGGATGAGATCCCGGACGTCACGAGGAGTTCCGGAATGGTCAGGAGGTGAAGATTTATATACAGGAAGTCAAGTTTCGGCCATCCGGAAAGTTTTGGGGGTAATCGGTATTATACCGGGACCACCGGAAGGGTCCCGGGGGTCCACTGGGTGGGGCCACCTATCCCGGAGGGCCCCATGGGCTGAAGTGGGAGGGGAACCATCCCCTAGTGGGCTGGTGCGCCCCCCTTGGGCCTCCCCCTGCGCCTAGGGTTGGAAACCCTAGGGGTGGGGGGCGCCACCCTTGCCTTGGGGGCAAGACACCCCCTTGGCCGCCGGCCCCCTAGGAGATTGGATCTCCTAGGGCCGGCGCCCCCCTAGGCACCCTATATAGTGGGGGGGGGGGGAGGGAGGGCAGCCGCACCCAAGCCCCTGGCCTCTCCCTCTCCCTCCCGTGACACTCCTCCGTCTCCCTGCGCTTGGCGAAGCCCTGCCAAGATCACCGTTGCTTCCACCACCACGCCGTCGTGCTGCTGGATCTTCATCAACCTCTCCTTCCCCCTTGCTGGATCAAGTTGGAGGAGACGTCTTCCTTACCGTACGTGTGTTGAACGCGGAGGTGCCGTCCGTTCGGCACTTGGTCATCGGTGATTTGGATCACGTCGAGTATGACTCCATCAACCCCGTTCTCTTGAACGCTTCCGCGCGCGATCTACAAGGGTATGTAGATGCACTCCTCTCTCCCTCGTTGCTAGATGACTCCATAGATTGATCTTGGTGATGCGTAGAAAATTTTAAAATTCTGCTACATCCCCCAACATAATGATACCAAGCCTCGGTATGAATGGCATATTTTCTAATCTTTCTAATCTTCAAGGGCATTGCATCCATCTTGATCTTGTGATCATCGACGACATCCGCAACATGCAACTCCAATATCATCTTCTCCTCCTCAATTTTTTTATTTTTTCCTTCAACAAATTATTTTCTTCTTCAACTAAATTTAACCTCTCGACAATAGGGTCGGTTGGCATTTCCGATTCACATACATCGTACATAAATAAAATCTATGTCACGTTGGTCGGCATAATTTTCATAAAAAATAAATGAACCAATAGTTATAAAGATAATATATATACCACATCCGAATCATAGACAGGACGAGGGCCGACGAGGGCCGGCAATTGACATATGACTTTTTTCTCCCGTTGCAACGCACGAGCAGTTTTCCTAGTTTTGATCTAATTGTTAGAAGTGAGAGAGAGGATTGGTGGAATCAATTTGTTGTATTGCTTGAACCTTGTGGGCATAAATATAGGAGCACAATGATCTATTTGGAGTACAAGACAAGCCAGAACAAATCCTAGTCTATCTCGTCTTTCCTAATAATCAATATACTCAACAATCCCCCGCAGTCACAACGGTAGCAACGCAGATGGTGAGACTGGAGAAGAATCCGAAGGCAAGCCGACGGGCACCCCCACAGTTGTAATGGTCGATGCATCACGGAGTCATGGCTGGAGTGGCAACCGACGAGGTTGCTCAAGCAAGACGATAGCCCTTTGTGCCGTTCTCAAGGTAGCCGAGAGCGCGGGTGGTGGAGCTGTGGTCGAGGTAGCCGTACGAAGAATGCTGTGGTCGATGTCGAGTCGGGGTAGCCAGTGTCGAGGAAGTCGTCGTGGAGCCGCGGGTGCAAGGAGGCGCCGAGTCAGTCATGGGCGCAGTGGTCCGCCTGAAAGAAGATGATGTTGACGACGCATCGCGCCAGGTTTGCCAAGCCCAGAAACACGCCGTGGACGAAGGCACGCATCAGTGTTGCCAGCACCGAGCATGCGTAGACGGACGAAGACGAAATTGATGAAGCACAACGCCAGGCTTGCCAGGCCCAGGGACACGCTGTGAACGAAGTCACGCATCGGTGTTGCCAGCACCGGGCATGCATAGACAAGGACCTGCACGAGCTGTACGCCATGTCGGAGAAGTCGGAGAGGCCAGCAGACGAGGACTCGACGACGGTTCTGGCGCCAATCAGCGTGGGGTTGATGTCGCCCGCGGTTGTCAGAGTAGACGAAGTGGTCGGGGTAGATGACGACGATGCTAGCGACGGGCTGATGCTGGAGAAGACGAACGGGGTGGACGGGCGGCTGCGGCGGCTACGGGGGTAGCGGCGGTAGCGGCCGAGGAAGAGCGGCGGCGGCGGCCTGACGGTGGTAGCGACGGCTAGGTTAGGAGTGCTGCGGCAATGCTCGAAGGAGGCGAAAAACCCGACAGCATGACAAAGACCGATGCGGACAGTGGCGCTCCCGTGCCAAGGGAGGCGGCGCGATGCATACCACGTGAAGTCAACATGCAGGGACAGCGGAGTGGACCGCGGGCCACAGCGCAACGACCTGAAGGGGCGACAGCGGGAAGACCTCGGGGTGGCGGCAGGGACCGCGGGCCACGGCGTGATGAAGGAGCGTGGGTCGATGCAACCGCGGAGACGGCCTCGGGACGGCGGCGTCGACCCCCCCCTCGTGTTGAAGTTATCGGGAGTTTATATCGACACAACATACGTACATGGGAAAATAATATTATCGGGGAGGGGGTATATCGACCCCCCTCGTGTTGAAGTTATCGGGAGGGGGTATATCAACCCCCCCCCCCACGTGTCGAAGAAAAAAAAGAAGAAAAAAAAGAGGAGAAGAAGAAAGGAATAGAGGAGAAGAAGAGAAAAATAGAATATATTCTATTTTTCTCTTCTTCTCCTCTATTCCTTTCTTCTTCTCCTCTTCTTTTTCTTCTTTTTTCTTCTTCTTATTTATTTCTCCTCGTCTTCCTCTCCCCTCTTCTTCTCCTTTCTTCCTCTTCTTATTTCCTTTTTCCTCTCATTCTTTTTCTTCTTCTTCCTTCTTAAAAATACATGAAGTAGTATTGCTTGTTTTTTTAAAATAATGTTCAAATAGAAATTTTAGAAAAAAAGTAAAGGTTTTGCCTAATTCGTTATTCATATGAATATGCAAACATTTGCATAATTACAATAATCAATATCACCAAAAAATCTATGAACAGAAAAAATACTATTTTTTCTGTTAATCTATCTTTTGCATACATATACACACATACATATACTATACATGTACATATAATCAGGAAAAACATATATGAATTTCCAAAAAATTAAAAACAAGGGGAAGAGGGGGGCGGTGCCGGCCCTGACCAAAGCGAGAGGCGACGGCGGCGCGGGGCGGCGACGGCGAGGCAGAGGCGGG
>NC_041390.1:625909875-625986905 GCF_002162155.2 Triticum dicoccoides | reverse complement strand
AAAACACTTTTTTAGTTTTTTTGTTTTCTTTGTTGCTTTATTTATTTTATTTTGTTTCTACTTACAACAAAATACTTATTGTTGCTATTTTTTTCCAGTTTTTTTGCTTTGTTTCTGCATTATTTATTTTCTTTTGTTTTTTGCTTTAATTTTTTATTCCTTTTGCTTTTAGTTTTAGAAAAATTATAAACTTTCTGTTAGTGTCATTAGTTTTCAAATTTGAAAACACTTTTTTAGTTTTTTTGTTTTTTGTGTTGCTTTATTTATTTTATTTTGTTTCTATTTACAAAAAATACTTATTGTTGCTATTTTTTGTTTCCCAGATTTTTGTTTTGTTTTCTACATTATTTATTTTCTTTTGTTTTTGCTTTATTTTTTATTTATTTTTGCTTTTAGGTCAGCAAATTTATAAACTTTCTGTTAGTGTCATTAGTTTTAGAAAAATTATAAACTTTTTGTTAGTGCCATTAGTTTTCAAATTTGAATAGTTAAAATTTGAATTGTTTGAAATTTGTGTGAATCACAAGTTTGTGATTAACTTTACTAAGAAATGAACATAGATGCACCTATAGAGAAAATTCGACCTAAATTCATAGTTTTCAAATGAACTCTGAAAAAGTTGGCATAGCATACTCGTGTGTTACAAAGTTGGCATGGTATCATCATAATAGTTGCGAGAGAAAGTCTTCACTTTTTCTTCGCTTGTGTCATTTGCTTATTGCGCCGTAACCATGGATAATCTCCATCGTTTATCCGGATGCTTGGGTCAGCCTTGACATTGAAGGGAGGAATTTCATGAAACTTTTCATAATCTTCAGACATGTCTGTCTTGCCGTCCACTCCCAGGATGTCCCTTTTTCCTGAAAGAACTATGTGGCGCTTTGGCTCATCGTATGATGTATTGGTTGGGAAACGTAGTAATTTCAAAAAAATTCCTACGCACACGCAAGATCATGGTGATGCATAGCAACGAGAGGGGGAGTGCGATCTACGTACCTTTGGAGACCGACAGCGGAAGCGTTAGCACAACGCGGTTGATGTAGTCGTACGTCTTCACGGCCCGACCGATCAAGCACCGAAACTACGGCACCTCCGAGTTTTAGCATACGTTCAGCTCGATGACGATCCCCGGACTCCGATCCAGCAAAGTGTCGGGGAAGAGTTCCATCAGCATGACGGCGTGGTGACGATCTTGATGTACTATCGTCGCAGGGCTTCGCCTAAGCACCGCTACAATATTATCGAGGATTATGGTGGAAGGGGGCACCGCACACGGCTAAGAATATGATCACGTGGATCAACTTGTGTGTATAGGGGTGTCCCCTGCCGCCGTATATAAAGGAGCAAGGGGAGGAGGCCGGTCGGCCCCTATTGGCGCGCCAGGAGGAGTCCTCCTCCTAGTAGGAGTAGGACTCCTACTAGGAAGGGGAAGGAAGTGGGGAGGGAGAAGGAAAGGGGGGCGCCGCCTCCCCTCTCCTAGCCCAATTCGGACCAGGGGGTAGGAGGCGCGCGGCCCACCCTGGCTGCCCCTCTCTCTTTCCACTAAGGCCCATATGGCCCATTACTTCTCCCGGTAGGGTTCCGGTAACCCTTCGGCTCTCCGGTTTTCTCCGAAATCACTCGGAACACTTCCGGTGTTCGAATATAGCCGTCCAATATATCAATCTTTATGTATCGACCATTTAGAGACTCCTCGTTATGTCCGTGATCACATCCGGGACTCCGAACTAACTTCGGTACATCAAAACTCATAAACTCATAATATAATTGTCATCGAAACCTTAAGCGTGCGGACCCTACGGGTTCGAGAACAATGTAGACTTGACCGAGACACGTCTCCGGTCAATAACCAATAGCGGAACCTAGATGCTCATATTGTCTCCTACATATTCTACGAAGATCTTTATCGGTCAGACCGCATAACAACATACGTTGTTCCCTTTGTTATCGGTATGTTACTCGCCCGAGATACGATCCTCAGTATCTTAATACCTAGTTCAATCTCGTTACCGGCAAGTCTCTTTACTCGTTTCGTAATACATCATCTTGCAACTAACTCATTAGTTGCAATGCTTGCAAGGCTTATGTGATGTGCATTACCGAGTGGGCCCAGAGATACCTCTCCGACAATCGGAGTGACAAATCCTTATCTCGAAATACGCCAACCCAACATTTACCTTTGGAGACACCTGTAGAGCTCCTTTATAATCACGCAGTTACGTTGTGACGTTTGGTTGCACACAAAGTGTTCCTCCGGCAAACGGGAGTTGGATAATCTCATAGTCATAGGAACATGTATAAGTCATGAAGAAAGCAATAGAAACGTACTAAATGATCGGGTGCTAAGCTAATGGAATGGGTCATGTCAATCACATTATTCTGCTTATAATGTGATCCCGTTAATCAAATGACAACACATGTCTATGGTTAGGAAACATTACCATCTTTGATTAATGAGCTAGTCAAGTAGAGGCATACTAGTGACATTTGGTTTGTCTATGTATTCACACAAGTATTATGTTTCCGGATAATACAATTCTAGCATGAATAATAAACATTTATCATGATATAAGGAAATAAAATAATAACATTATTATTGCCTCTAGGGCATATTTCCTTCAGTCTCCCACTTGCACTAGAGTCAATAATCTAGATTACACAGTAATGATTCTAACACCCATGGAGCTTTGGTGCTGATCATGTTCTCCTCGTGGAAGAGGCTTAGTCAATGGGTCTACAACATTCAGATCCGTATGTATCTTGCAAATCTCTATGTCTCCCACCTGGACTAGATGCCGGATGGAATTGAAGCGTCTCTTGATGTGCTTGGTTCTCTTGTGAAATCTGGATTCCTTTGCCAAGGCAATTGCACCAGTATTGTCACAAAAGATTTTCATTGGACCCGATGCACTAGGTATAACACCTAGATTGGATATGAACTCCTTCATCCAGACTCCTTCGTTTGCTGCTTCCGAAGCAGCTAGGTACTCTACTTCACATGTAGATCCCGCCACAACGCTTTGTTTAGAACTGCACCAACTGACAGCTCCACCGTTTAATGTAAACATGTATCCAGTTTGCGATTTAGAATCGTCCGGATCAGTGTCAAAGCTTGCATCAACGTAACCATTTACGATGAGCTCTTTGTGACCTTCATATATGAGAAACATATCCTTAGTCCTTTTCAGGTATTTCAGGATGTTCTTGACCGCTGTCCAGTGATCCACTCCTGGATTACTTTGGTACCTCCCTGCTAGACTTATAGAAAGACACACATTAGGTCTGGTACACAGCATTGCATACATGATAGAGCCTACGGCTGAAGCATAGGGAACATCTTTCATTTTCTCTCTATCTTCTGCATTGGTCGGGTATTGAGTCTTACTCAATTTCACACCTTGTAACACAAGCAAGAATCCTTTCTTTGCTTGATCCATTTTGAACTTTTTCAAAACTTTGTCAAGGTATGTGCTTTGTGAAAGTCTAATTAAGCGTCTTGATCTGTCTCTATAGATCTTAATGCCCAATATGTAAGCAGCTTCACCGAGGTCTTTCATTGAAAAACTCTGATTCAAGTATCCCTTTATGCTATCCAGAAATTCTATATCATTTCCGATTAGTAACATGTCATCTACATATAATATCAGAAATGCTACAGAGCTCCCACTCACTTTCTTGTAAATACAGGCTTCTCCAAAAGTCTGTACAAAACCAAATGCTACAGAAAGTTTCCAAATTTAGCAACAAAGGTTTTGCCTTCGGATCTGTGATAGAAGGTGTATCCAATAGTTTCCTTTGGATATCCTATGATGACACATTTCTCCGATTTGGGTTCGAGCTTATCAGGTTGAAGCTTTTTCACATAAGCATCGCAACCCCAAACTTTCAGAAACGACAACTTTGGTTTCTTGCCAAACCATAGTTCATAAGGCGTCATCTCAATGGATTTTGATGGTGCCCTATTTAACGTGATTGCGGCCGTCTCTAGAGCATAACCCCAAAACGATAGCGGTAAATCAGTAAGAGACATCATAGATCGCACCATATCTAGTAAAGTGCGATTACGACGTTCGGACACACCATTACGCTGTGGTGTTCCGGGTGGCGTGACACTAGTGCAGAACCGGGCAATAGCACCGGTTCGTAAAGCCCTTTAGTGCCGGGTGATGATGGTGATTAATTTGCGGTGTTCGTGCGTTACCCCAATCTCCCGCTCTTCCTTCTATATTATGCCTCACATCATCCCTTCTTTCATGCTCTGTGTCGTCTCTCCACCATGTCCGTTGCGGTGTTGCCTAGGTCTATTCTTGCTGTCTATTCATCTTACTCCTAATTCTCCTACATGTTTTCTTAGGTACGGAACTTCCCTCCTTCGTTGCAGGTTCGCAGTGCCCATTCGCTGGGATTTCCGTGTTGGAATTGCTCGTGGTTGTGTGCGTTACACCCAACTGCAAGCATGGCTTCTGGACAGGTTCGACAGCCGACTCATTCTTACATATTGTTGCCTTATCATCATCTACTATGTTTTTCTTTGTTATTGTGATTTTAATTGTTAATTTTATGCGATTTGTTGATTTTCATTCCAACCAGCCACATCCATTTTGTCTCTTTACTTTCCTTCTGTTTGTTTCAGATTTCGTATAATCTGTTTGTTTCACGTGTTGTACAATAAAAATGCCTAAACGTTCTCGATTGCAAGAGCATGGAAGCGATGTGTGTCAGCCACATTGCGGTAGCGGACCAAGTAGAGTCCTGCCCCAATGTAAGCGGGCAAGGATTAACGAACCACTTAATATGCACAATTCAATTGGACGGCCAAAAATAAAGAGTATGTTAATTCACCTCCACTTGTGCTGCCTTAAAGCATTTTCTTTACCTTGCTAATCATCTTATATACTGCCAAACAAGAATATTTAGACTGCAGGCATTTGGTCCCTCATGATTCCTTGTGGTGCTTGTATGAATTTCCCCTACACTGTAAAATACCAACAGTTGAAAGATTAGATATCCCAAGTGAATGGATATGGGAACGTACTGAGTAATTCTGGAAAATGGTGTGAAAATGGTGAAAAAATAGGCCGTGTATACTATGTTCATCCATCTGCCGGTGAGCGTTTCTATCTTACGATGTATCTTTTCATGACAATCATTTTGCATTGCAGTGTAGAGGATGAGTGTGCATTTTATAACAAATACTACTCTTACATGACTGATGATATCCAGCATAGGTACCATGTTAATGAGAAAGGCCTTCATTATGGGGAGCTACCCTTCCAGGTCAATAGCATGACAGCAGTTCACCAAAAAACAAATGTCTTTTGAGTTCAACTAACTGTCTTCTGGTTCAAACAAAAGCATACCGAACGAAATAAAGTACATCTAGCCAACCATCAGTACACTAGTGCAGAACCGGGCAATAGCACTGGTTCGTAAGGCCCTTTAGTGCCGGTTCCATAACCGGCACTAAAGTGTGGGCACTAAAGGCCCCCCCTTTAGTACCGGTTCAGCACGAACCGGTGCTAAAGGGCAACCACGTGGCACGAGCCAACTCCGGGGGCCGGGAGCCCTTTAGGACCGGTTGTTAACACCAACCGGTACTAAAATGTTTGGGGGATTTTTGGTTTTATGATTTCTTTTTTATTTAATTTTGTGTTTTCCATTTTAATTATTTTTCGTTTGCTGGTATTTTATGATACTACACATTGTACACGTTATGCATATATATATATATATATATATATATATATAAATAGAATTTCTAGTAGAACCAATCATATATATATCATCAATGTCTCACAAACCACCATATTAATTCACACATATATATACACATGTATAGCTATATACAATTTCTCCTACATATGCATGTTGCCTTCGGATCCAGTGGCATTAGCCTAATTGGTGCCTTCGGGGCACGATGACAATTGGAAGTGGTTCATGACCTGGTCGATGGGGCCGGTAGCGGGTAATAGTATTCTCCCTTCGGATTTATGACCTGGTCGAGCAAAATCCCCCTATTTCCTCTTGAAGTGCTTCTACGCGCTCCATTTTTAGGAGCTTGTCCCGCACCTTTGTGAACTGTTAAGAAGGAGATCAATATGCATGTGTATTAGTTGTGTGACTAGATATCGATAATGGTGTAAAAATTGTGAATAGTGTTCTGACAAGCGTACCCATTCCTGTCTTTGAGATCTGCTCCTTCCGGACGCCATCATGCGAATGTTCTCGCAAACGCAGAATGCACACAGATTAGTTCCCTGCGCCTGCTTCAGGGCCTTTATTACGAGAATGGAATTTAATTTGATCAGATAATAATTAATCAAGCATGATAATTAAAGAGATGGCAACTGACGATATATTTGTCGAGTGCGTCTTGATTGTATAACTGAAACAGTTCAGAATACTCAACGGTCACAGGTTTCTGATGGTAGTAATGATCCTTCTTGACTTGCACCATGAGGGACTCTCGATCGGATCTCTTGGTAAGGTCCATGTACCATTGATGCAATTCATACATTCTCATTGGGAGCTTCTTGACCTCTTCTGGCTTGACCAAAGGTTGGCCCCGGGCATATTTCCGTTTTATTTCCTCCTCTCTAAGCACAGGCATGTCCTCGATCTCGAGGAGTTGTCCAACAGTGATGTTGAGAGTTTTAGCCTGCATTATATGCTCCTGGGTTATTACCACATCGACCACCTCGGGAACGTAAACTATTTGCCCACAATAATATTGGGCGCGCGTACTGTCACGTGTTGTTGGCAGCACAACAAGCGGGGGGATCGATTGCGCCGCCTGTTTTCCTAGCTGGGCAATGGTTTTCCCACATTTTTTGACAGCTGCTTGTTGTTTGCTCGAGCTCGAGCTCGCCTCCTTCTGTAGACGTTGTCGATGTAACTTCCTGATGTGGCGCTCATAGTCTGTGTCAACAAGCTTAGGAGCTGGTGCTTGAGCCATACGAATGAAGTGGTCAACTACTTCCACATGCACTTTCTCCCTTGGCGGCGGTGGCGGTTTCGGTCCAAAATGGGCGTCGACTTCTGCCCGCACTATGGCATTGGTTTGCTCCTCGGTCCTGTTGTAAGCCCTCTCAGGAAGAGGAGTAGTGAGGTTTGGACCATATTTATATCGCTTGCCTCCGCCTGTACTTCCTGTACTATGACCTCGACTCGTACCGCTACGCACCATAGCTGCGGGGTGTCTCTTCTGCGATTGCTTAGGCGGTGGAGACGGCTGACGGGGCTGAGTTGGATGAGGAGGAGTGGCCTGAAGCTGTGCCGGACTTGGAGGAGGAGTGGCCTGAGGTTGTGCCAGACTTGGAGGAGGAGTGGACGTCTGACGCTGTGTCGGACTTGGAGGAGGAGTGGCCTGACCCTTTGCCGGACTTGGAGGAGGAGGAGTGGCCTGACACTTTGCCGGACTTGCAGGAGGAGGAGTGGCCTCACGCGTTGGTGGACTTGGAGGAGCGGGAGTCTGCTGACTCGGTGGCGGACTTCGACGAGGAGTCGGGTGACGCGGTGTCGGTGGCCTTCGAAAGATGATGCAATCCTTTCTCCATAGGATGATACGATGTTTGGCATCTCCGAGTGTGTGCTCCTCGTCACCTCCAGGAATGTCAAGCTCTAGCCCCGAATATTGGTCCACCACCTCATCAACCACGACACGAGCATAGCCTGCTGGAATCGGGTTGCAATGGAAGGTTGCATCGGGGGAATATGTATAAGCAACATCGTCCGCCACCTTCAAGGATATGTTCTTAATTTTGTAGTGTAGCTCGCAGTTAGTGTTCTCCGCGATGTCATCCACGGGGTATCTATCCAGCATTGCGTCAAACGGGGTGGAACCCACGCTGCTTCTCGGCATGGATGGGGCGGTGGTATCCAATGCTGGATCATCCGCTAGCTGCTGCAGCTGCTGAGACCCCCTTTGCTGGCTAAGTGAGTCGATCTGCTCCTGTTGCCGCTGGAATTTGACTACCAAGTCCGCGTGCGCTGATTCTAGGCCTTGAAGGCGTTCATAGTCCAACTTCCTCTTCTCCTCCCCCATCTTCCTCTGCTTCTCCTCCGCAATCTTCCTTCTCGCATGGGTTCTATAGTCGGCGTTCCAGTCCGAAAACCCCTCATACCACGGAATAGCGCCCTTGCCTCGTGTTCTTCCCGGGTGTTCAGGATTTCCCAGGGCACGTGTAAGCTCGTCGTTCTCTCTGTTGGGCTGGAACACCCCCATTCGAGCCTCTTCTATTGCAACAAGTAAATTATCGTCGACTCCGTTCAGACATGCCTTCGTCGAAACTTTGCCTGTCTTCGGGTCCAACTCCCCCCCATGCGCATAGAACCAAGTCCTGCACCTGGGGGGGGGGGGCAGCTCTTAGTAACCGGAGTGACACCTGCATCCTCCATATCTTTCTCAGACTTATCCCACTTAGGCATTGCCACCGCGTAGCCACCTAGCCCCAGCTTATGGAACTTATCCTTTTTTCGGCATTCTTCTTGTTTATTCTCGACCGTTCCTTAGCTAATTCTGAATCCTTGAATTTCACGAAATCGTCCCAATGAGCACTTTGATTCTCTAGTGTTCCCTCGAATACTGGAGTCTTCCTTCCTCCCTTGACGTACTTGTCCCATTCACGATTCTTGTGGTTCTTGAATGCAACCACCATCTTCCTAAGAGCAGCGTCCTTGAATTTCTGCACATCTGCTTCTGTGAAATGATCTGGTAGAGTGAAATGTTCTTCGTCGACAAAAGTAAGATCTGGACGTGGCTTTGCTGGCTCTCTCCATTCTTGAAGGGAGATCGGGAGTTGGTCCTTCACAAGAACTCCGCACTGATGAACGAACTTGTCCGCAATCTTCTTAGGCGCTAATGGTTCGCCATTAGGCCTGATTGCCTCGATATTATACTTTACGCCCTCCTTCAACTTTTTGTTCGGGCCTCGTTTCGTCCAGTTGCCTGAAGATTTGCTCGATCCGGATGGCTGAAAGAAGAAAGATCGATTCGTTAATATATCTTCAACTCATTTAAAACATGTGATAATCACCAGATGCCTGCTTATATAAATATATATACCTCGCCGGTCTTTGTTGTTTCAGGATCAACATGTTCTTCGTCATTGTCATAATCGTAGTTCATGACTTCATCCATTCGGTCGTCGCGATCGAATATCATATCACCCTCTCCGGTGTTGTTTAGAAATTGGGAGCCGTCATAATCTTCTTCATTCTGATCATCATCTGGCCCGCGTATGATATCGAACATGCTCTGTTCTCCCTGTCTGTCGGTATTGTCCGCCATAGCTTTTATTTAACTATGCCAAAAGAAATATAAAACAATTTAGTATTCAAATTACATCGTCTCGAATAATAGATATAATCTCGAATACATCGTCTCGAATAATAGATATAATCTCAAATACATCATCTCGAATAATAGATATAATATTGAATACATCACTGGCTAGGTAGCTAATAAAGATCGAATACTACAGAAGTATCTAGGACACTCGCGGTTCCTGCGGTGCGGGCGGTGGACACCCAAAGAGAAGGAACCCTCACAGGATCATAGCTGAAGTGAGATCCCTGAAGAAACTGCCAGGTATTGGAGAACCTGCCGCCCTCTAACGCAACCATGTAGCGATGGACGTGCTCGTCCTCCTCCCTGACACGGCGACGTACCACCTCTGGCGGGGCCGGCTCCCTCCGCACCGAAACTGGCCCACGCGAACGCCACCAAACAAGATCAGGGTCGATGACAGGAGCCGGGGCCGGGTTCCTCATCAAGCGGCGCGCCCCTCCAGGCAGCACCTCCCAGTGCCAACCCGGCGGAGCCCAGTCCCGGACATGGGTCAGCCGGACGTCGTCGCGGACGTGTCGACGGCGAGGATGCGGGCCGGGCATCGTCGAGAACAAATATTAGCTATATGCCCGCAAAAAGTAACATTATTTAATGATTGGATTTTGATAACTAAAATTTCTAACATTTCTATATAACTAACATTTCTATAACATTTCTAACAATGCTATATATAACTAACATTTCTATAACATTTCTATAACTAAAAAACAGAAAAAAAATTATTATAATATTTCTATATATATAACTAACATTTGTATAACATTTCTAATATTTCTAGAACTAAAAAAGAGAAAAATTTCTAACTTTTTTATAACTATTTCTATAACTAAAAATCAGAAAAATTTCTAACAATTCTAACTTTTTTATAACTATTTCTAAAACTAAAAAACAAAAAAATTTCTAACAATTCTAATTATTCTAACAATTCTAACATTTCTAACTATTCTAACAATTCTAACTATTCTAACAATTTCTAATAATTCTAACAATTTCTCACAATTCTAACAATTCTAACTATTCTAACAATTCTAACATTTCTAACTATTCTAACAATTCTAACATTTCTAACTATTTCTAAAAAAACAGAATAATTTCTAACTATTTGTAACTAAAAAACAAAAATTGTATGTGTGTGTGTGCGCTCACCGGCGAGGCGAGAGGCGACGGGGGTGGCGACGGGGGGCGGCGACGGGGACGGCGACGGGCGCCGCGATGACAGGGATGACGACGACGGGGACAGGGACGGGGCGGCGACGACGGGGACGGGGACGTACAGGCCAGGGCGGCGACGACGACGGGGATGTTCGGGGCGGCGACGACGGGGACGGGGACGACGCGGGACGGGCCTGGACGGGGCGGCGGTGACGACGGGGACGACGGGGATGGGGACGACGGGGGCAGCGACGAGGGATATGGAGACGTACGGGGGCGGCGGGCGACGGTGCAGAGGAGAAGAAGCAGATGAGAAACTGAAATTTTCATAAGTGTTGTTTATATAGGAGGGGCCTTTAGTACCGGTTGGAGCCACCAACCGGTACTAAAGCCTGTTTTGGCCAGGCCAAGCGGCGGGAAGGCACCCCCTTTAGTACCGGTTGGTGGCACCAACCGGTACTAAAGGGGGTCCTTTAGTACCGGTTGGAGCCACCAACCGGTACTAAAGGGGGTGCGCTGGCGCAGGTGCGGTGCGGCAAGTTTAGTCCCACCTCGCTAGCCGAGGGGCGGCCACACTTGTTTATAACCCCCCGTGCGGTAGCTCTCTCGAGCTCCTCTCCAAAGCAGGCCTACTGGCCCTATATCATCTGTGCTGCCCTGTGGGCCTACAGGGCCTTTGCGGGCCTGCGTCCTGGCCCAACAACAGGTTGGGTTTCTAGTCGTATGCAGGCTGCTCTGGCCTAGTAGGCGGGCTTTTTTAATTTTTTTTTTGCTTTATTTATTTTTGAGTTTTTTTGTGTATTTAGAGTTTCTTTGTGAATATTTTTGCTTTAGGTACTAAAAATTACAAACTTTCTGTTAGTGCCCGTAGTTTTCAAATTTGAATAGTTTAAATTTTGAATTATTTGAAATTAGTGTGAATCACTAGTTTGTGAATAACTTAACTTTAAAAATCAGTAAAGGCATGAAAGAATTTGTTTTCACATAAAATTTCTTCGCGTTTCAAATGCCAAAACACATAACTACCCTAACTATTACAGAGATTCCCTTCTGGGTGTGAAACACAGAAGAAAGTGATGATAGTAAAGCCGATCACATCCCAGATCTTTGGGTGTGAAACTTTTTCTTCGCGTGTGTCCCTTTGTGCCGTAACCATGGGAAATCTTCATCATTTAACGGGATGCTCGGGTCAATATTCACTTTGAATGGAGCAATTTCATCAAACTTTTCATAATCTTCTGACTTGTCTGTCTTATCATCCACTCCCACGATGTTTCTCTTCCCAGAAAGAACTATGTGCCGCTTTGCCTCATCGTACGATGCATTCGCTTCCTTATCTTTTCTTTTTCTTGGCTTGGTAGACATGTCCTTCACATAGAAAACCTGTGCCACATCATTGGCTAGGACGAATGGTTCGCCTGCATACGCAAGATTGTTGAGATCCACTGTTGTCATTCCGTACTGCGGGTCTTCCATTACCCCGCCTTGTGTCATATTGACCCATTTGCACCGAAACAAAGGGACCTTCAAACCACGTCGATAGTCAAGTTCCCATATGTCCTGTATATAACCATAATATGTTTCCTTTCCCATCTTGGTTTCTGCATCAAAGCGGACACCACTGTTTTGGTTGGTGCTCTTCTTATCTTGGGCAATCGTGTAAAATGTATTACCATTTATCTCATACCCTTTGAAAGTCATTATATTCGACGATGGTAACTGGGACAGCAAGTACAGGTCATCTTCAATAGAGGTGTCATGCATGGTACGTGTCTGCAACGAGCTGGCGAAACTCCTGGTTTGTTCATGTGTAATCCAGTCATTAGACCGCTCCGGGTGTTTGGAGCGTAGAAAATTCTTGTGTTCATCCATATACGGAGCCACCAAGGCAGAATTCTGTAGAACTGTGTAGTGTGCTTCAGTGAGAGAATGTCCGTCCACACATATTATTTGTTCCCCTCCTAGCGTGCCTTTTCCATCCAGTCTGCCCCTATGCCGTGATTCAGGAACACCAATCGGCTTAAGGTCAGGAATAAAGTCAATACAAAACTCAATGACCTCCTCATTTTCATGGCCCTTGGAGATGCTTCCTTCTGGCCTAGCACGGTTATGAACATATTTCTTTAAGACTCCCATGAACCTCTCAAAGGGGAACATATTGTGTAGAAATACAGGACCCAAAACGTTAATATCTCCGCATAGGTGAACTAGGACATGCGTCATGATGTTGAAGAAGGATGGTGGGAACACCAACTCGAAACTGACAAGACATTGCACCAAATCATTCTCTAACCTTGGTATGATTTCTGGATCGATTACCTTCTGAGAGATTGCATTGAGAAATTCACATAGCTTCACAATGGCTAATCGAACGTTTTCCGATAGAAGCCCCCTCAATGCAATCAGAAGCAGTTGCGTCATAATCACGTGGCAGTCATGAGACTTTAGGTTCTGGAACTTTTTCTCTGCCATGTTTATTATTCCCTTTATATTCGACGAGAAGCCAGATGGTACCTTAATACTGAGTAGGCATTCAAAGAAGATTTCCTTCTCTTCTTTAGTAAGAGCGTAGCTTGCATGCCCCTGATGTATGCCGTCCTTTCCGTGCATACGTTGCTGATCCTCCCGTGCCTCAAGTGTATCTTTTGTCTTCCCATACACGCCCAAGAAGCCAAGCAGGGTCACACAAAGATTCTTCGTCATGTGCATCACGTCGATTGCGGAGCGGACCTCTAGGTCTTTCCAATAGGGCAGGTCCCAAAATATAGATTTCTTCTTCCACATGGGTGCGCGTCCGTCAGCGTCATTCGGAACAGGTTGTCCACCAGGACCCTTTCCAAATACCACCTTCAAATCCTTGACCATATCATGTACATCAGCACCAGTACGGTGGCGAGGCTTAGTACGGTGATCCGTCTCACCTTTGAAATTCTTGCCTTTCTTTCTTATGAGATGCCTGCTCGGAAGAAATCGACGATGTCCCAGGTAGACATTCTTGTTGGAAATATGCCCTAGAGGCAATAATAAAAGTATTATTATATTTCATTGTTCATGATAATCGTCTTTTATTCATGCTATAACTGTATTATCCAGAAATCGTAATACACGTGTGAATACATAGACCACAATATGTCCCTAGTGAACCTCTAGTTGACTGGCTCGTTGTGATCAACAGATAGTCATGGTTTCCTGGCTATGGACATTGGATGTCGTTGATAACGGGATCACATCATTAGGAGAATGATGTGATGGACATGACCCAATCTTAAGCATAGCACAAAGATCGTGTAGTTCGTTTGCTAGAGCTTTGCCAATGTCAAGTATCTCTTCCTTCGACCATGAGATCGTGTAACTCCTGGATACCGTAGGAGTGCTTTGGGTGTATCAAACGTCATAACGTAACTGGGTGACTATAAAGGTGCACTACAGGTATCTCCGAAAGTATCTATTGGGTTGACACGGATCGAGACTGGGATTTGTCACTCCGTATAATGGAGAGGTATCTCTGGGCCCACTCGGTAATGCATCATCATAATGAGCTCAAGGTGACCAAGGTGTTGGCCACGGGATCATGCATTACGGTACGAGTAAAGTGACTTGCCGGTAATGAGACTGAACAAGGTATTGGGATACCGACGATCGAGTCTCGGGCAAGTAATGTACCGATTGACAAAGGGAATTGTATACAGGGTTTGATCGAATCCTCGACATTGTGGTTCAACCGATGAAATCATCAAGGAGCATGTGGGAGCCAACATGGGTATCCAGACGCCGCTGTTGGTTATTGCCCGAGAGTCATCTCGGTCATGTCCGCATATCTCCCGAACCCGTAGGGTCTACACACTTAAGGTTCGGTGACGCTAGGGTTATTAGGAAGACTAGTATGTGACTACCGAATGTTGTTCGGAGTCCCGGATGAGATCCCGGACGTCACGAGGAGTTCCGGAATGGTTCGGAGGTGAAGTTTTATATATGGGAAGTTGTCATACGGACACCGGAAAGTTTCGGGGGCTTATCGGTATTGTACCGGGGCCACCGGAGGGGTTCCGGGGGTCCACCGGGAGGGGCCACCCCTCCCGGGGGGCCACATGGGGCCGCATGGGATAGCAGCCAGCCCTTGGTGGGCTGGGCGCGCCCCCCACCTTGGGCCCATGCGCCTAGGGTTGGGGGGGAAACCCTAAAGGGGGCGCCGCCCTTGCTTGGGGGGCAAGTCCCCCCACCCTGGCCGCCGCGCCCCCTCTAGATCCCATCTAGAGGGGCCGGCCCCCCTTGCCCCTTCCCCTATAAATAGAGGGGTGAGGGGAGGGCTGCAGCACACCACAAGCCAAGGCGCAGCCCCTCCCCTCCCCAACACCTCTCCTCTTCCGTACGTGCTTAGCGAAGCCCTGTCGGAGTACTGCTGCACCAACTACACCACGCCGTCGTGCTGCTGTTGGAGCAATCTTCATCAACCTCTCCTTCCGCCTTGCTGGATCAAGAAGGAGGAGACGTCTCCCGTCCCGTACGTGTGTTGAACGCGAAGGTGCTGTCCATTCAGCACTTTGTCATCGGTGATCCGAATCACGTTCGAGTACGACTCCATCATCACCATCCCCTTGCAAGCTTCCGCACGTGATCTACAAGTGCTATGTAGATGCAAACTCACTCACTTGACTCGTTGCTTAGATGAACTCATAGATGGATCTTGGTGAAACCGTAGGAAAATTTTTAATTTTCTGCAACGTTCCCCAACAGTGGCATCATGAGCTAGGTCTATGCGTAGTTCTCTTTGCACGAGTAGAACACAATTTTGTTGTGGGCGTGGATCTTGTCAACTTACTTGCCCCTACTAGTCTTTTCTTGCTTCAACGGTATTGTGGGATGAAGCGGCCCGGACCAACCTTACACGTACGCTTACGTGAGACCGGTTCCACCGACTAACATGCACTAGTTGCATAAGGTGGCTGGCGGGTGTCTGTCTCTCCCACTTTAGTTGGAGCGGATTCGATGAAAAGGGCCCTTATGAAGGGTAAATAGAAGTTGACAAAATCACGTTGTGGTTATTCGTAGGTAAGAAAACGTTCTTGCTAGAACCCAATTGCAGCCACGTAAAAGATGCAACAACAATTAGAGGACGTCTAACTTGTTTTTGCAGTGATTGATCATGTGATGTGATATGGCCAGAAGTTGTGATGAATGATGAATTGTGATGTATGAGATCATGTTCTTGTAATAGGATTCACGACTTGCATGTCGATGAGTATGACAACCGGCAAGAGCCATAGGAGTTGTCTTTATTTTTTGTATGACCTGTGTGTCATTGAAGAACGCCATGTAACTTACTTTACTTTATTGCTAAACGCGTTAGCCATAGAAGTAGAAGTAGTCGTTGGCGTGACAACTTCATGAAGACACGATGATGGAGATCATGATGATGGAGATCATGGTGTCAAGCCGGTGACAAGATGATCATGGAGCCCCGAAGATGGAGATCAATGGAGCTATATGATATTGGCCATATCATGTCACAAATATATAATTGCATGCGATGTTTATTATGTTTATGCATCTTGTTTACTTAGGACGACGGTAGTAAATAAGATGATCCCTTACAAAAATTTCAAGAAGTGTTCTCCCCTAACTGTGCACCGTTGCTACAGTTCGTCACTTCTAAGCACCACGTGATGATCGGGTGTGATGGATTCTTACGTTCACATACAACGGGTGTAAGACAGTTTTACACAGAGAAAACACTTAGGGTTAACTTGACGAGCCTAGCATGTGCAGACATGGCCTCGGAACACGGAGACCGAAAGGTCGAACACGAGTCATATGGAAGATACGATCGACATGAAGATGTTCACCGACGATGACTAGTCCGTCTCACGTGATGATCGGACACGGGCTAGTCGACTCGGATCGTGTAACACTTAGATGACTAGAGGGATGTCTAATCTGAGTGGGAGTTCATAATTTGATTAGAACTTAATTATCATGAACTTAGTCTAAAAACCTATGCAAATATGTCTTGTAGATCAAATGGCCAACGCTCATGTCAACATGAACTTCAATGCGTTCCTAGAGAAAACCAAGCTGAAAGATGATGGCAGCAACTATACGGACTGGGTCCGGAACCTAAAGATCATCCTCATAGCTGTCAGGAAACAATATGTCCTAGAAGGACCGCTAGGTGACGCTCCCGTCCCAGAGAACCAAGAAATTATGAATGCTTGGTAAACTCGCGCTGATGATTACTCCCTCGTTCAGTGCGGCATGCTTTACAGCTTAGAACCGGGGCTCCAAAAGCGTTTTGAGCATCACGGAGCATATGAGATGTTCGAAGAGCTGAAACTAGTTTTCCAAGCTCATGCCCGGGTCGAGAGATATGATGTCTCCGACAAGTTCTACAGTTGTAAGATGGAGGAAAATAGTTCTGTCAGTGAGCACATCCTGAAGATGTCTGGGTTGCACAACCGTATGACCCAGCTGAACATTAACCTCCCAGATGAGGCAGTCATTGACAGAATCCTCCAGTCGCTCCCACCAAGCTACAAGAGCTTTGTGATGAACTACAACATGCAGGGAATGGAAAAGACCATTCCTGAAGTGTTTTCTATGCTGAAGTCGGCAGAGGCTGAAATCAAGAAAGAACATCAAGTGTTGATGGTCAATAAGACCACTAAGTTCAAGAAGGGCAAGGGTAAGAAGAACTTCAAGAAGGACGGCAAGGAGGTTGCCGCGCCCGGTAAGCCAGTTGCCGGGAAGAAGTCAAAGAAGGGACCCAAGCCTGAGACTGAGTGCTTTTATTGCAAGGGGAAGGGTCACTGGAAGCGGAACTGCCCCAAATACTTAGCGGATAAGAAGGCCGGCAACACCAAAGGTATATTTGATATACATATAATTGATGTGTACCTTACCAGTACTCGTAGTAACTCCTGGGTATTTGATACCGGTGCCGCTGCTCATATTTGTAACTCACAGCAGGAGCTGCGGAATAAACGGAGACTGGCGAAGGATGAGGTGACGATGCGCGTCGGGAATGGTTCCAGAGTCGATGTGATCGCCGTCGGCACGCTGCCTCTACATTTACCTACGGGATTAGTTTTGAACCTTAATAATTGTTATTTAGTGCCAAGTTTGAGCATGAACATTGTATCTGGATCTCGTTTAATACGAGATGGCTACTCATTTAAGTCTGAGAATAATGGTTGTTCGATTTATATGAGAGATATGTTTTATGGTCATGCTCCGATGGTCAATGGTTTATTCTTAATGAATCTCGAGCGTAATATTACACATGTTCATAGTGTAGATGCCAAAAGATGTAAAGTTGATAACGATAGTCCCACATACTTGTGGCACTGCCGCCTTGGTCACATTGGTGTCAAGCGCATGAAGAAGCTCCATGCTAATGGACTTTTGGAGTCTCTTGATTATGAATCGTTTGACACATGCGAACCATGCCTCATGGGCAAAATGACCAAGACCCCGTTCTCCGGAACAATGGAGCGAGCAACCAACTTGTTGGAAATCATACATACCGATGTGTGCGGTCCAATGAGCGTTGAGGCTCGTGGAGGATATCGTTATCTTCTCACTCTCACTGATGACTTAAGTAGATAAGGGTATGTCTACTTAATGAAACACAAGTCTGAGACCTTTGAAAAGTTCAAGGAATTTCAGAATGAGGTGGAGAATCCACGTGACCGAAAGATAAAGTTCCTACGATCAGATCGTGGAGGAGAATATTTAAGTCACGAATTTGGCACACACTTAAGGAAATGTGGAATCGTTTCACAACTCACGCCGCCTGGAACACCTCAGCGAAACGGTGTGTCCGAATGTCGTAATCGCACTCTATTGGATATGGTGCGGTCTATGATGTCTCTTACCGATTTACCGCTATCATTTTGGGGATACGCTCTAGAGACAGCTACATTCACTTTAAATAGGGCACCGTCTAAATCCATTGAGACGACACCGTATGGATTGTGGTTTGGAAAGAAACCTAAGCTGTCATTTCTAAAAGTTTGGGGATGCGATGCTTATGTCAAGAAACTTCAACCTGAAAAGCTCGAACCCAAGTCGGAAAAATGCGTCTTCATAGGATACCCTAAGGAAACTGTCGGGTATACCTTCTACTTAAGATCCGAGGGCAAGATCTTTGTTGCCAAGAACGGATGCTTTCTGGAAAAAGAGTTTCTCTCGAAAGAAGTAAGTGGGAGGAAAGTAGAACTCGATGAAGTACTACCTCTCGAACGGGAAAGTGGTGCAGCTCAGGAAAATGTTCCTGTGATGCCCACACCAACTGAAGAGGAAACCAATGATGATGATCAAGGTACTTCGGATCAAGTTGCTACTGAACTTCGTAGGTCCACAAGGACACGTTCCGCACCGGAATGGTATGGCAACCCTGTCCTGGAAATCATGTTGTTAGACAACGATGAACCTTCGAACTATGAAGAAGTGATGGCGGGCCCAGATTCCAACAAATGGCTTGAAGCCATGAAATCCGAGATAGAATCCATGTATGAAAACAAAGTATGGACTTTGACAGACTTTCCCGATGATCGGCGAGCGATAGAAAATAAATGGATCTTTAAGAAGAAGACGGACGCGGATGGCAATGTTACCATCTATAAAGCTCGACTTGTCGCTAAGGGTTATCGACAAGTTCAAGGGATTGACTACGACGAGACATTCTCTCCCGTAGCGAAGCTAAAGTCCGTCCGAATCATGTTAGCAATTGCCGCATACTATGATTATGAGATATGGCAGATGGACGTCAAAACGGCATTCCTTAACGGGCATCTTAAGGAAGAACTGTATATGATGCAGCCGGAAGGTTTTGTCGATCCTAAGAGCGCTAACAAAGTATGCAAGCTCCAGTGATCCATTTATGGGCTGGTGCAAGCATATCGGAGTTGGAATATTCGCTTTGATGAGATGATCAAAGCGTTTGGGTTTATGCAGACTTATGGAGAAGCCTGCGTTTACAAGAAAGTGAGTGGGAGCTCTGTAGCATTTCTAATATTATATGTAGATGACATACTCTTGATGGGAAATAATATAGAATTTCTGGACAGCATTAAGGCCTACTTGAACAAATGTTTTTCAATGAAGGACCTTGGAGAAGCTGCTTATATATTAGGCATCAAGATCTATAGAGATAGATCGAGACGCCTCATAGGTCTTTCACAAAGCACATACCTTGATAAGATTTTGAAAAGGTTCAAAATGGATGAGTCCAAGAAAGGGTTCTTGCCTATGTTTCAAGGTGTGAGATTGAGCTCGGCTCAGTCACCGACCACGGCAAAAGATAAAGAAGAGATGAGTGTCATCCCCTATGCTTCAGCCATAGGATCTATTATGTATGCCATGCTGTGTACCAGACCTGATGTAAACCTTGCCGTAAGTTTGGTAGCAAGATACCAGAGTAATCCCGGCAAGGAACACTGGACAGCGGTCAAGAATATCCTGAAGTACCTGAAAAGGACAAAGGACATGTTTCTCGTTTATGGAGGAGACAAAGAGCTCGTCCTAAAGGGTTACGTCGAAGCTAGCTTCGACTCAGATCCGGATGACTCTACGTCACAAACCGGATACGTGTATATGTTGAATAGTGGAGTAGTAAGCTGGTGCAGCTGCAAGCAGAGCGTCGTGGCGGGATCTACGTGTGAAGCGGAGTACATGGCAGCCTCGGAGGCAGCGCATGAAGCGATTTGGGTGAAGGAGTTCATCACCGACCTAGGAGTCATACCCAATGCGTCGGGGCCAATCAAACTCTTCTGTGACAACACTGGAGCTATTGCCCTTGCCAAGGAGCGGAAGTTTCACAAGAAGACCAGGCACATTAAGCGTCGTTTCAACTCCATCCGTGAAAATGTTCAGGATGGAGACATAGAAATTTGCAAAGTACATACGGATCTGAATGTCACAGATCCGTTGACTAAATCTCTCTCGCGAGCAAAACATGATCAACACCAGAACTCTATGGGTGTTCGATTCATCACAATGTAACTAGATTGGTGACTCTAGTGCAAGTGGGAGACTGTTGGAAATATGCCCTAGAGGCAATAATAAAAGTATTATTATATTTCATTGTTCATGATAATCGTCTTTTATTCATGCTATAACTGTATTATCCAGAAATCGTAATACACGTGTGAATACATAGACCACAATATGTCCCTAGTGAGCCTCTAGTTGACTGGCTCGTTGTGATCAACAGATAGTCATGGTTTCCTGGCTATAGACATTGGATGTCGTTGATAAGGGATCACATCATTAGGAGAATGATGTGATGGACATGACCCAATCTTAAGCATAGCACAAAGATCGTGTAGTTCGTTTGCTAGAGCTTTGCCAATGTCAAGTATCTCTTCCTTCGACCATGAGATCGTGTAACTCCTGGATACCGTAGGAGTTCTTTGGGTGTATCAAACGTCACAACGTAACTGGGTGACTATAAAGGTGCACTACAGGTATCTCCGAAAGTATCTATTGGGTTGACACGGATCAAGACTGGGATTTGTCACTCCGTATAACAGAGAGGTATCTCTGGGCCCACTCGGTAATGCATCATCATAATGAGCTCAAGGTGACCAAGGTGTTGGCCACGGGATCATGCATTATGGTACGAGTAAAGTGACTTGCCGGTAACGAGACTGAACAAGGTATTGGGATACCGACGATCGAGTCTCGGGCAAGTAACGTACCGATTGACAAAGGGAATTGTATCCAGGGTTTGATCGAATCCTCGACATCGTGGTTCAACCGATGAAATCATCGAGGAGCATGTGGGAGCCAACATGGGTATCCAGACCCCGCTGTTGGTTATTGCCCGAGAGTCGTCTCGGTCATGTCCGCATGTCTCCTGAACCCGTAGGGTCTACACACTTAAGGTTCGGTGACGCTAGGGTTATTAGGAAGACTAGTATGTGACTACCGAATGTTGTTCGGAGTCCCGGATGAGATCCCGGACGTCACGAGGAGTTCCGGAATGGTCCGGAGGTGAAGTTTTATATATGGGAAGTTGTCATACGGACACCGGAAAGTTTCGGGGGCTTATCGGTATTGTACCAGGGCCACCGGAGGGGTTCCGGGGGTCCACCGGGAGGGGCCACCCCTCCCGGGGGGCCACATGGGGCCGCATGGGATAGCAGCCAGCCCCTGGTGGGCTGGGCGCGCCCCCCACCTTGGGCCCATGCGCCTAGGGTTGGGGGGAAACCATAAAGGGGGCGCCCCCCTTGCTTGGGGGGCAAGTCCCCCCACCCTGGCCGCCGCCCCCCCTCTAGATCCCATCTAGAGGGGCCGGCCCCCCTTGCCCCTTCCCCTATAAATAGAGGGGTGAGGGGAGGGCTGCAGCACACCACAAGCCAAGGCGCAGCCCCTCCCCTCCCCAACACCTCTCCTCTTCCATACGTGCTTAGCGAAGCCCTGTCGGAGTACTGCTGCACCAACTACACCACGCCGTCGTGCTGCCGTTGGAGCAATCTTCCTCAACCTCTCCTTCCCCCTTGCTGGATCAAGAAGGAGGAGACGTCTCCCGTCCTGTACGTGTGTTGAACGCGGAGGTGTTGTCCGTTCAGCACTTGGTCATCGGTGATCCGAATCACGTTCGAGTACGACTCCATCATCACCATCCCCTTGCAAGCTTCCGCACGTGATCTACAAGTGATATGTAGATGCAAACTCACTCCCTTGACTCGTTGCTTAGATGAACTCATAGATGGATCTTGGTGAAACCGTAGGAAAATTTTTAATTTTCTGCAACGTTTCCCAACAATTCTTCTTACAATTAGCCAAATATATACTGTCGGTATCGTCCAAACAGTGCATGCATGTGCGGTATCCCTTGTTTGTCTGTCCTGAAGGTTACTAAGAGCAGGCCAATCATTGATGGTCACGAACAGCAACGCCTTTAGGTCAAATTCTTCCCCCATGTGCTCATCCCATGCACGTACACCTGTTCCATTCCGCAGTTGTAAGAGTTCTTCAACTAATGGCCTTAGGTACACATCAATGTCGTAGCCGGGTTGCTTAGGGCCTTGGATGAGCACTGGCATCATAATGAACTTCCGCTTCATGCACAACCAAGGAGGAAGGTTATACAAACATAGAGTCACAGGCCAGGTGCTATGGTTGCTGCTCTGCTCCCCAAAAGGATTAATGCCATCTGCGCTTAGACCAAACCATACGCTCCTTGCGTCATCTGCAAACTCCTTCCCGTACTTTCTTTCGATTTTTCTCCATTGCGACCCGTCAGCGGGTACTCTCAACTTTCCGTCTTTCTTATGGTCTTCTCTGTGCCATCGCATCGCCTTGGTATACTCTTTGTTTTGGAACAAACGTTTCAACCGTGGTATTATAGGAGCATACCACATCACCTTGGCAGGAATATTCTTCCTGGGGCGCTCGCCCTCGACATCACCAGGGTCATCGCGGCTGATCTTATAGCGCAATGCACCACATACCGGGCAAGCGTTCAAATCCTCGTACTCACCGCGGTAGAGGATGCAATCATTAGGGCATGCATGTATCTTCTGCACCTCTAACCCTAGAGGGCAGACAACCTTCTTTGCTTCGTACGTATTCTCGGGCAATTCGTTGTCCTTTGGAAGAATATCCTTTATCATTACCAGCAACTTTCCAAATCCCTTGTCAGATACACCATTCTCTGCCTTCCATTGCAGCAATTCCAGTGTGGTGCCCAGCTTTTTCTTGTCACCTACGCAATTCGGGTACAACAATTTTTTGTGATCCTCTAACATGCGCTGCAACTTCTTCTTCTCCAAATCACTTGCGCAGTTTTTCTTTGCATCGGCAATGGCCCGACCTAGATCATCAACGGGCTCATCTGATGCCTCTTCTTCAGCTTCTTCCCGCATTGCCGGCTCAGCTTCTTCCCGCATTACCGGCTCAACTTCTTCCCGCATTGTTGTATCATCGTATTCAGGGAACCCATGGCCAGGATAGCTGTCGTCGTCCTCTTCTTCTTCATTGTCTTCCATCATAACCCCTCTTTCTCCGTGCTTGGTCCAAACATTATAGTGGGGCATGAAACCGGACTTAAACAGGTGGACGTGAATGGTTCTTGACGTAGAGTAATTGTGACCATTCTTACAGCCAGCACATGGACAAGGTATAAAACCATCCGCCCGCTTGTTTGCCTCAGCCGCAAGCAAAAAAGTATGCACGCCCTCAACGAACTGGGGAGAGCATCGGTCATCGTACATCCATTGCCGGCTCATCTTCATTACACAACACCGAATAGACCAAATTAATACAAGTTCATACATAAAGTTCATACAACACTTAAATGCAACAAACAAATAACTCTCTAGCTAAAGAATTTAAATGCAACAACAAATGCGATCAAGATCACAACTAAGGTAACAATGGATCCAACATCATAATGATACCAAGCCTCACTATCGATGGCATATTTTGTAATCTTTCTCATCTTCAAGCGCATTTTCTCCATCTTGATCTTGTGATCATCGACGACATCGACAACATGCAACTCCAATTCCATCTTCTCCCCCTCAATTCTTTTCAATTTTTCTTTCAAGTACTCGTTTTCTCTTTCAACTAAATTTAACCTCTCGACAATAGGGTCGGTTGGAATTTCTGGTTCACATACCTCCTAGAAAAAATTTCTATGTCAACTTGATGGGCATAATTTTTCATAAACACGAAATGCAACTAGTTTTAAAAGAGAATATATATACCACATCCGAATCATAACGAGGACGAGGGCCGACGGGGACGGATATCAAAACCATGGCACTATATGTATAACAAACAACGTACGGGTAAGATAATTATATGAGTAACTATATATCCAAATCACACAAACATCAATTTTTATATAAAATTTCATGAACAAGAGGCTCACCACAAGGTGGTGCCGGCAACGGGACAGTGCGGGCGATCGACGGTGGTTACGACAGAGATTTAGAAGGCACTAAGTAAACCACACCTACATATGCAAACTAAGTGTTATTTTTGACCTCAAATTGCATATAAATCAAATACTAGCACATATATATATCCTCCCAAATTACTAAACTCAAAAATCAATCACTATATAAAGCATTGCACGAGCTAATCTAGCAATGAGAGATGAAAGGACAAAGTTGCTAACCTTTGTGATGATTTGAATGGATGGGGGCCTTCAAATCTTGACAAATTTTGGGCAAAATGTGTGATGAGCTTGAGAGGAAGAGGGGAAGAACAGAGAGGAGAGGGGAAAGGGGAAGAACAGAGCGAGCTCGGGTGGACGAAGGGTCTATGTAGGACGACCTTTAGTACCGGTTCGTGCCAAGAACCGGTGCTAAAGGGGCTGGAGGGGCCCCAGTCTGACAACATCCTACCACCACTCTCATTAGTACCGGTTCGTGGCATGAACCGGTGCTAAAGGTTCGCCACGAACCGGTACTAATGAAAGCGGCCCGGCTAGCCGTTGGAACCGGCACTAATGTATACATTAGTGCCGGCTCAAATACAAACCGGCACTAATGTGCTTCACGTTTGACCCTTTTTCTACTAGTGTGAGTTGCGAAACTATTCCGCATTGTTTCAGATGTACACCAAACTCGTAACTTAAATATTCTCCTCCACGATCAGATCATAGGAATTTTATTTTCTTGTTACGATGATTTTCAACTTCACTCTGAAATTCTTTGAACTTTTCAAATGTTTCAGACTTAAGTTTCATTAAGTAGATATACCCATATCTGCTTAACTCATCTGTGAAGGTGAGAAAATAACGATATCCGCCACGAGCCTCAACATTCATCGGACCACATACATCTGTATGTATGATTTCCAATAAATCTGTTGCTCTCTCCATAGTATCGGAGAACGGTGTTTTTGTCATCTTACCCATAAGGCACGGTTCGCAAGTACCAAGTGATTCATAATCAAGTGGTTCCAAAAGCCCATCAGTATGGAGTTTCTTCATGCGCTTTACACTGATATGACCCAAACGGCAGTGCCACAAATAAGTTGCACTATCATTATCAACTCTGGATCTTTTGGCTTCAACATTATGAATATGTGTGTCACTACTATCGAGATTTAATAAGAATAGACCACTCTTTAAGGGTGCATGACCATAAAAGATATTACTCATATAAATAGAACAACCATTATTCTCTGATTTAAATGAATAACCGTCTCGCATCAAACAAGATCCAGATATAATGTTCATGCTTAACGCTGGCACCAAATAACAATTATTTAGGTCTAATACTAATCCCAAAGGTAGATGTATAGGTAGCGTGCCGACCGCGATCACATCGACTTTGGAACCATTTCCCAGGCGCATCATCACCTCGTCCTTAGCCAATCTTCGCTTAATCCGTAGTCCCTGTTTGGAGTTGCAAATATTAGCAACATAACCAGTATCAAATACCCAGGTGCTACTGCGAGCATTAGCAAGGTACACATCAATAACATGTATATCACATATACCTTTGTTCACCTTGCCATCCTTCTTATCCGCCAAATACTTGGGGCAGTTCCGCTTCCAGTGACCAGTCTGCTTGCAGTAGAAGCACTCAGTTTCAGGCTTAGGTCTAGGTTTGGGTTTCTTCTCTTGAGTAGCAACTTGCTTGCTGTTCTTTTTGAAGTTCCCCTTCTTCTTCCCTTTGCCCTTTTTCTTGAAACTAGTGGTCTTGTTGACCATCAACACTTGATGCTCCTTCTTAATTTCTACCTCCATAGCTTTCAGCATTGCAAAGATCTCGGGAATAGTCTTGTTCATCCCATGCATATTATAGTTCATCACGAAGCTCTTGTAGCTTGGTGGCAGTGATTGGAGAATTCTGTAAATGACGCAATCATCTAGAAGGTTAACTCCCAATTGAATCAAGTTATTATTATACCCAGACATTTTGAGTATATGCTCACTAACAGAACTGTTCTCCTCCATCTTGCAACTATAGAACTTATTGGAGACTTCATATCTCTCAATCCGGGCATTTGCTTGAAATATTAACTTCAACTCCTGGAACATCCCATATGCTCCATGACGTTCAAAACGTCGCTGAAGTCCCGATTCTAAGCCGTAAAGCTTGGCACACTGAACTATCGAGTAGTCATCAGCTTTGTTCTGCCAGACGTTCATAACATCTAGCATTGCTCCAGCAGCAAGCCTGGCACCCAGCGGTGCTTCCAGGACGTAATTTTTCTGTGCAGCAATGAGGATAATCCTCAAGTTACGGACCCAGTCCGTGTAATTGCTACCATCATCTTTCAACTTTGCTTTCTCAAGGAACGCATTAAAATTCAACGGAACAACAGCACGGACCATCTATCTACAATCAAACATAAACAAGCAAGATACTATCAGGTACTAAGTTCATGATAAATTTAGGTTCAATTAATCATATTACTAAAGAACTCCCACTTAGATAGACATCCCTCTAATCCTCTAAGTGATTACGTGATCCAAATCAACTAAACCATGTCCGATCATCACGTGAGATGGAGTAGTTTCATTGGTGAACATCATTATGTTGATCATATCTACTATATGATTCACGCTCAACCTTTCGGTCTCCGTGTTCCGAGGCCATATCTGTATATGCTTGGCTCGTCAAGTATAACCTGAGTATTCTGCGTGTGCAACTGTTTTGCACCCGTTGTATTTAAACGTAGAGCCTATCACACCCGATCATCACGTGGTGTCTCAGCACGAAGAACTTTCGCAACGGTGCATACTCAGGGAGAACACTTCTTGATAATTAGTGAGAGATCATCTTAAAATGCTACCATCAATCAAAGCAAGATAAGATGCATAAAAGATAAACATCACATGCAATCAATATAAGTGATATGATATGGCCATCATCATCTTGTGCTTGTGATCTTCATCTTCGAAGCACCGTCGTGATCACCATCGTCACTGGCGCGACACCTTGATCACCATCGTAGCATCATTGTCGTCTCGCCAATCTTATGCTTCCACGACTATCGCTACTGCTTAGTGATAAAGTAAAGCATTACAGCGCAATTGCATTGCATACAATAAAGCGACAACCATATGGCTCCTGCCAGTTGCCGATAAATTGGTTACAAAACATGATCATCTCATACAATAAAATTTAGCATCATGTCTTGACCATATCACATCACAACATGCCCTGCAAAAACAAGTTAGACGTCCTCTACTTTGTTGTTGCAAGTTTTATGTGGCTGCTAGGGGCTTAAGCAAGAACCAATCTTACCTACGCATCAAAACCACAACGATAGTTTGTCAAGTTGGTGCTGTTTTAACCTTCGCAAGGACCCGGCGTAGCCACACTCGGTTCAACTAAAGTTGGAGAAACTGACACCCGCTAGCCACCTTTGTGCAAAGCACGTCGGGAGAACCGGTCTCGTGTAAGCGTACGCGTAATGTCGGTTCGGGCCGCTTCGTCCAACAATACCGCCGAACCAAAGTATGACATGCTGGTAAGCAGTATGACTTATATCGCCCACAACTCACTTGTGTTCTACTCGTGCATATAACATCAACATATAAAACCTAGGCTCGGATGCCACTATTGGGAAATGTAGTAATTTCAAAAAAATTCCTACGCACACGCAAGATCATGGTGATGCATAGCAACGAGAGGGGAGAGTGCGATCTACGTACCCTTGTAGACCGACAGTGGAAGCGTTAGCACAACGCGGTTGATGTTGTCGTACGTCTTCACGGCCCGACCGATCAAGCACCGAAATTACGGCACCTTCGAGTTTTAGCACACGTTCAGCTCGATGACGATCCCAGGACTCTGATCCAGCAAAGTGTCGGGGAAGAGTTCCGTCAGCACGACGTCGTGGTGACGATCTTGATGTACTACCGTCGCAGGGCTTCGCCTAAGCACCGCTACAATATCATCGAGGATTATGGTGGAAGGGGGCACCGCACACGGCTAAGAATATGATCACGTGGATCAACTTGTGTGTTTAGGGGTATCCCCTGCCCCCGTATATAAAGGATCAAGGGGAGGAGGCCGGCCGGCCCTATAGGCGTGCCAAGGAGGAGTCCTCCTCCTAGTAGGAGTAGGACTCCTACTAGGAGGGGGAAGGAAGTGGGGAGGGAGAAGGAAAGGGGGGCGCCGCCCCCCTCTCCTAGTCCAATTCGGACCAGGGGGAGGAGGCGCGCGGCCCACCCTGGCTGCTCTTCTCTTTCTCCACTAAGGCCCATATGGCCCATTACTTCTCCCGTAGGGTTCTGGTAACCCTCCGGCTCTCCGGTTTTCTCTGAAATCACCCGGAACACTTCCGGTGTCCGAATATAGCCGTCCAATATATAAATCTTTATGTCTCGACCATTTCGAGACTCCTCGTTATGTCCGTGATCACATACGGGACTCCGAACTAACTTCGGTACATCAAAACTCATAAACTCATAATATAACTGTCATCAAAACCTTAAGCGTGCGGACCCTACGGGTTCGAGAACAATGTAGACATGACCGAGACACGTCCCCGGTCAATAACCAATAGCGGAACCTGGATGCTCATATTGTCTCCTACATATTCTACGAATATCTTTATCGGTCAGACCGCATAACAACATACGTTGTTCCCTTTGTCATCGGTATGTTACTCGCCCGAGATTCGGTCGTCGGTATCTTAATACCTAGTTCAATCTCGTTACTGGCAAGTCTCTTTACTCGTTTCGTAATACATCATCTCGCAACTAACTCATTAGTTGCAATGCTTGCAAGGCTTATGTGATGTGTATTACCGAGTGGGCCCAGAGATACCTCTCTGACAATCGGAGTGACAAATCCTAATCTCGAAATATGCCAACCCAACATTTACCTTTGGAGAGACCTGTAGAGCTCCTTTACAATCACCCAGTTATGTTGTGACGTTTGGTAGCACACAAAGTGTTCCTCCGGCAAACGGGAGTTGCATAATCTCATAGTCATAAGAACATGTATAAGTCATGAAGAAAGCAATAGCAACATACTAAACGATCGGGTGCTAAGCTAATGGAATGCATGGGTCATGTCAATCACATCATTCTCCTAATAATGTGATCCCGTTAATCAAATGACAACACATGTCTATGGTTAGGAAACATAACCATCTTTGATTAATGAGCTAGTCAAGTAGGGGCATACTAGTGACGTTTGGTTTGTCTATGTATTCACACAAGTATTATGTTTCCGGATAATACAATTCTAGCATGAATAATAAACATTTATCATGATATAAGGAAATAAAATAATAACATTATTATTGCCTCTAGGGCATATTTCCTTCAGTATTCACTTCCTTATCTTTTCTTTTTCTCGGTTTGGTAGACATGTCCTTCACATAGATAACCTGTGCCACATCATTGGCTAGGACAAACGGTTCGTCAGTGTACCATAGATTTTTCAGATCCACTGTTGTCATTCCGTACTGTGGGTCTACCCGTACCCCGCCGCCTGACAGATTGACCCATTTGCACTTAAACAAAGGGACCTTAAAATCAGGTCTGTAGTCAATTTCCCATATGTCC
Source organism: Triticum dicoccoides (assembly GCF_002162155.2). Taxonomy (NCBI): domain Eukaryota; kingdom Viridiplantae; phylum Streptophyta; class Magnoliopsida; order Poales; family Poaceae; genus Triticum; species Triticum dicoccoides. The sequence goes on along the minus strand of NC_041390.1, from coordinate 625,956,912 downwards.
ACTATGTAACCATAATATGTGTCCTTTCCGCTCTCGGTTGCTGCATCAAAGCGGACACCGCTGTTTTGGTTGGTGCTCTTTTGATATTGGGCGATCATGTAAAATGTATTCCCATTTGTTTCGTATCCTTTGTAAGTCAATACAATCAAAGATGGTCCCCTCGACAACAAGTACAACTCATCACAAATAGTGTTGTCACCTCTGAGACGTGTTTCCAACCAACTGCAGAAAGTCCTGATGTGTTCACATGTAATCCAGTCGTCGCACTGCTCCGGGTGTTTGGAGCGCAGACTGTTCTTGTGTTCATCGACATACGGGGTCACCAAGGTAGAGTTCTGTAGAACTGTGTAGTGTGCTTGAGACCAAGAATATCCGTCCCTGCATATTATTGAGTCACTTCCAAGAGTGCCTTTTCCAGTTAGTCTCCCCTCATACCGCGATTTAGGGAGACCTATCTTCTTAAGGCCAGGAATGAAGTCAACACAAAACCCGATAACATCCTCTGTTTGATGGCCCATGGAGATGCTTCCTTCTGGCCTAGCGCGGTTACGGACATATTTCTTTAGGACTCCCACGAACCTCTCAAAGGGGAACATATTGTGTAGAAATATGGGCCCCAGGATGACAATCTCGTCGACTAGATGAACTAGGACGTGCGTCATGATATTGAAGAAGGATGGTGGGAACACCAGCTCGAAACTAACAAGACATTACACCACATCACGCCTTAGCCTTGGTACAATTTCTGGATCGATCACCTTCTGAGAGATTGCATTGAGGAATGCACATAGCTTCACAATGGCTAATCGGACGTTTTCTGGTAGAAGCCCCCTCAATGCAACCGGAAGCAGTTGCGTCATAATCACGTGGCAGTCATGAGACTTTAGGTTCTGAAACTTTATCTCTGGCATATTTATTATTCCCTTTATATTGGACGAGAAGCCAGTCGTGACCTTCATACTGAGCAGGCATTCAAAGAAGATTTCTTTCTCTTCTTTCGTAAGAGCGTAGCTGGTAGGACATTTATACTGCTGCAGAGGCATGCCGTCTTTTTCGTGCAAACGTTGCAGGTCCTCCCGTGCCTCAGGTGTATCTTTTGTCTTCCCATACATGCCAAGAAGCCTAGCAGGTTCACGCAAAGGTTCTTCGTCACGTGCATCACGTCGATTGAAGAGCGGACCTCTAGGTCTTTCCAGTAGGGTAGGTCCCAAAATATAGATTTCTTCTTCCACATGGGTGCGTGTCCCTTAGCGTCATTCGGAACAGCTAGTCCGCCGGGACCCTTTCCAAAGATTACGTGTAAATCATTGATCATAGCAAGTACGTGATCACCGGTACGCATGGCGGGCTTCTTCCGGTGATCTGCCTCGCCTTTGAAATGCTTGCCTTTCTTTCGACATTGATGGTTGGTCGGAAGAAATCGACGATGGCCTAGGTACACATTCTTCCTGCATTTGTCCAGGTATATACTTTGAGTGTCATCTAAACAGTGCGTGCATGCATGGTATCCTTTGTTTGTCTGTCCTGAAAGGTTACTGAGAGCGGGCCAATCGTTGATGGTCACGAACAGCAACGCCTTTAGGTTAAATTCCTCCTGTCTGTGCTCATCCCACATACGTACACTGTTTCCATTCCACAGCTGTAAAAGTTCTTCAACTGATGGCCTTAGGTACACATCAATGTCGTTGCCGGGTTGCTTAGGGCCTTGGATGAGAACTGGCATCATAATGAACTTCCGCTTCATGCACATCCAAGGAGGAAGGTTATACATACATAGAGTCACGGGCCAGGTGCTGTGATTGCTGCTCTGCTCCTCGAAAGGATTAATGCAATCCGCGCTTAAAGCAAACCATACATTCCTTGGGTCCTTTGCAAACTCATCCCAGTACTTTCTCTCGATTTTTCTCCACTACGACCCGTCAGTGGGTGCTCTCAACTTCCCATCTTTCTTTCGGTTCTCACTCTGCCATCGCATCAACTTGGCATGCTCTTCGTTTCTGAACAGACATTTCAATCGTGGTATTATACGAGCATACCACATCACCTTCGCAGGAACCCTCTTCCTAGGGGGCTCGCCGTCAACATCACCAGGGTCATCTCGTCTGATCTTATACCGCAATGCACCGCATACCGGGCATGCGTTCAGATCCTTGTATGCACCGCGGTAGAGGATGCAGTCATTAGGGCATGCATGTATCTTCTCCACCTCCAATCCTAGAGGGCATACGACCTTCTTTGCTGCGTATGTACTGTCGGGCAATTCGTTATCCTTTGGAAGCTTCTTCTTCAATATTTTCAGTAGCTTCTCAAATCCTTTGTCAGCCACAGCATTCTCTGCCTTCCACTGCAGCAATTCCAGTACGGTACCGAGCTTTGTGTTGCCATCTTCGCAATTGGGGTACAACCCTTTTTTCTGATCCTCTAACATACGATCGAACTTCAGCTTCTCCTTTTGACCTTCGCATTGCGTCCTTGCATCGACAATGACCCGGCGGAGATCATCATCATCGGGCACATCGTCTGGTTCCTCTTAATCTTCAGCAGCTTCCCCCGTTGCAGCATCATTGGGCACATCGTCTGGTTCCTCTTGATCTTCAGCAGCTTCCCCCGTTGCAGCATGACCGTATTCAGGGGGCACATAGTTGTCATCGTCCTCTTCTTCTTCGCCGTCTTCCATCATAACCCCTATTTCTCCGTGCCTCGTCCAAACATTATAGTGTGGCATGAAACCCTTGTAAAGCAGGTGGGTGTGAAGGATTTTCCGTCAGAGTAAGACTTCGTATTCCCACATTTAGGGCATGGACAACACATAAAACCATTCTGCTTGTTTGCCTCAGCCGCATGGAGAAACTCATGCACGCCCTTAATGTACTCGCAGGTGTGTCTGTCACCGTACATCCATTGCCGGTTCATCTGCGTGCATTATATATAATTAAGTGTCCAAATTAATAGAAGTTCATCATCACATTAAAACCAAAGTGCATACATAGTTCTCATCTAACAACATATATATAGCTCTCCAGAGCATCTAATTAATTAAACCATACATTGAAACTATGTAAAACATTTCAATGCGAAAACAAATGCGATCATAATCGCAACCAAGGTAACAATTGATCCAACGGCATAATGTGTTGGAAATATGCCCTAGAGGCAATAATAAAATGGTTATTATTATATTTCTTTGTTCATGATAATTGTCTATTGTTCATGCTATAATTGTGTTATCCGGAAATCGTAATACATGTGTGAATACATAGACCACAACACGTCCCTAGTGAGCCTCTACTTGACTAGCTCGTTGATCAAAAGATAGTCATGGTTTCCTGACTATGGACATTGGATGTCATTGATAACGGGATCACATCATTAGGAGAATGATGTGATGGACAAGACCCAATCCTAAGCTTAGCTCAAAGATCGTGTAGTTCGTTTGTTGTAGCTTTTCTGAATGTCAAGTATCATTTCCTTAGACCATGAGATTGTGCAACTCCCGGATACCGTAGGAGTGCCTTGGGTGTGCCAAACGTCACAAAGTAACTAGGTGACTATAAAGGTACATTACAGGTATCTCCGAAAGTGTCTGTTGGGTTGGCACGAATTGAGACTGGGATTTGTCACTCCGTATGACGGAGAGGTATCTCTGGGCCCGCTCGGTAATGCATCATCATAATGAGCTCAATGTGACCAAGTGGTTGATCACGTGATCACGCATTACGACACGAGTAAAGTGACTTGCCGGTAACGAGATTGAACTAGGTATTGGGATACCGACGATCGAGTCTCGGGCAAGTAACGTACCGATCGACAAAGGGAATTGTATACGCATTGATTGAATCCTCGACATCGTGGTTCATCCAATGAGATCATCATGGAGCATGTGGGAGCCAACATGGGTATCCAGATCCCGCTATTGGTTATTGACCGGAGAAGCGTCTCGGTCATGTCTGCATGTCTCCCGAACCCGTAGGGTCTACACACTTAAGGTTCGGTGACGCTAGGGTTGTAGAGATATTAGCATACGGTAACCCGAAAGTTGTTCGGAGTCCCGGATGAGATCCCGAACGTCACGAGGACTTCCAGAATGGTCTGGAGGTGATGATTTATATATGGGAAGTCAAGTTTCGGCCATCGGGAAAGTTTCGGGGGTAATCGGTATTGTATCGGGACGACCGGAGGGGTCCCGGGGGTCCACCGGGTGGGGCCACCTATCTCGGAGGGCCCCATGGGCTGAAGAGGGAGGGGAACCAGCCCCTAGTGGGCTGGTGCGCACCCCTTGGGCCTCCCCCTGCGCCTAGGGTTGGAAACTCTAGGGGTGGGGGGCGCCACCCTTGCCTTGGGGGGCAAGGCACCCCCTTGGCCGCCTCCCCCTAGGAGATTGGATCTCCTAGGGCCGGCGCCCCCCTAGGCACCCTATATATAGTGGGGGGAGGGAGGGCAGCCGCATCCAAGCCCCTGGCCTCTCCCTCTCCCTCCCGTGACACTCCTCCGTCTCCCTGCGCTTGCCGAAGCCCTGCCGAGATCACTGTTGCTTCCACCACCACGTTGTCATGCTGCTGGATCTTCATCAACCTCTCCTTCCCCCTTGCTGGATCAAGTTGGAGACATCTTCCTAACCATACGTGTGTTGAAGGCGGAGGTGCCGTCCGTTCGGCAATTGGTCATTGGTGATTTGGATCACGTCGAGTACGACTCCATCAACCCCGTTCTCTTGAACGCTTCCGCGCGCGATCTACAAGGGTATGTAGATGCACTTCTCTCTCCCTCGTTGCTAGATGACTCCATAGATTGATCTTGGTGATGCGTAGAAAATTTTAAAATTCTGCTACGTTCCCCAACAGTGGCATCGTGAGCTTGGTCTCTGCGTAGTTACTATGCACGAGTAGAACACAAAGCAGTTGTGGTCGTCGATATTGTCAATTTGCTTGCCGTTACTAGTCTTATCTTGATTCGGCGGCATCGTGGGATGAAGCGGCCCGGACCGACCTTACACGTACGCTTACGTGAGACTGGTTCCACCGACTGACATGCACGAGTTGCATAAGGTGGCTGGCGGGTGTCTATCTCTCCCACTTTAGTCGGATCGGATTCGATGAACAGGGTCGTTATGAAGGGTAAATAGAAATTGGCAATTCACGTTGTGGTTTTGGCGTAGGTAAGAAACGTTCTTGCTAGAAACCTATAGCAGCCACATAAAAACTTGCAACAACAATTAGAGGACGTCTAACTTGTTTTTGCAGCAAGTGTTTTGTGATGTGATATGGCCAAAGGATGTGATGAATGATATATGTGATGTATGATATGATCATGTTCTTGTAATAGGAATCACGACTTGCATGTCGATGAGTATGACAACCGGCAGGAGCCATAGGAGTTGTCTTTATTTATTTATGACCTGCGTGTCAACATAAACATCATGTAATTACTTTACTTTATTGCTAAAGCGTTAGCCATAGTAGTAGAAGTAATAGATGACGAGACAACTTCAAGAAGACACGATTATGGAGATCATGATGATGGAGATCATGGTGTCATGCCGGTGACAACGATGATCATGGAGCCCCGAAGATGGAGATCAAAAGGAGCAAATGATATTGGCCATATCATGTCACTATTTGATTGCATGTGATGTTTATCATGTTTTACATCTTATTTGCTTAGAACGACGGTAGATTAAACAAGATGATCCCTCGCAATAATTTCAAGAAAGTGTTCCCCCTAACTGTGCACCGTTGCAAAGGTTCGTTGTTTCGAAGCAGCACGTGATGATCGGGTGTGATAGATTCTAACGTTCGAATACAACGGGTGTAAGCCAGATTTACACACGCAATACACTTAGGTTGACTTGACGAGCCTAGCATGTACAGACATGGCCTCGAAACATGGAAGACCGAAAGGTCGAGCATGAGTCGTATAGAAGATACGATCAACATGAAGATGTTCACCGATTTTGGCTAGTCCGTCTCACGTGATGATTGGACACGGCCTAGTTAACTCGGATCATGTTTCACTTAGATGACTGGAGGGATGTCTATCTGAGTGCACTAGTAGAAAAGGGGGCTTTGGTCCAGGCCGGGTAACGCCATTAGTCCCGATTCAGTCCAGAACCGGGACCAATGGGGGCATTGGTCCCGGTTCGTGAGCCCAGGGGGCCGGCCGGGCCACGTGGGCCATTGGTCCCGGTTCATCTAGACCTTTTGGTCCCGGTTGGTGGGATGAACCGGGACCAATGGGCCTCGCTCCTGGCCCACAACCATTGGTCCCGGTTCGTGCCACAAACCGGGACTAAAGATTAGACCTTTAGTCCCGGTTTGAGGCACGAACCGGGACTAATGGGGATGAGACCTTTAGTCCCGGTTCGTGCCACGAACCGGTATTAAAGGTCCCATTTTCAAACTATACCCTAATAGAAAAAACCTAATAGAAAAAAAGTTACGGGGCTTTTAAGATCTAGAGTGAAAAAAATCAAAAAAAAATTCAAACAGTGGGCAAACTGTGGTCAAACAATGGTCAAACTAATTATTCTAGAATATTAGTGTTACTAAATAATTATTTCAGTTATTTCAATTTTGGTCAAATCTGGTCAAAGTGTGGTCAAACTGTGGTCAAACAATGGTCAAACTAATTATTCAAGAAATATTAGTGTTACTAAATAATTATTGTTTTTTAAAACAATAGTTTCAAAATAAAACTATGAAATGTGTCACTTCATGCTCAAGCAAAATTCCTGAAGGTTAATAGGATTGACATCTTAGTATTGTCAGGAAAACAACAAGTGCAGACTTGGAACGAGGGAGAATAGAACCCGGAAGTTAAGCGTGCTCAGGCTGGGGGAGTGGGAGGATGCGTGACCGTTCGGGAAGTTAGATGATTTGGAATGACGAGGGGTGATTAGAGGATAAATTGAGAAGTGATGAGGGGTGGTGATTACAGACTAGAGGTTAAAATAATTCAGAAATTTGAAAATAAAAAAAATTCAAAAAAAAAAATTCAAAATTTTTTTTCAAAAAAAAATCATAAAATTTCCTTTAGTCCCGGTTGGTGTTACCAACTGGGACTAAAGGTGGAGCTCCACGTGGCCGCGCCCTTTAGTCCCGGTTCTGGATTGAACCAGGACTAAAGGGAGAGGCATTAGTACCGACATTTTAGTCCCGGTTTCAGAACCGGGACTAAAGGCCCTTTTTCTACTAGTGGTGGGAGCTCATTGAGTAATTTGATTAGATGAACTTAATTATCATGAACTTTGTCTAAAATCTTTGCAATATGTCTTGTAGATCAAATGTCCCACGTTGTCCTCAACTTCAACGCGTTCCTGGAGAAAACCAAGCTGAAAGACGATGGCAGCAACTATACGGACTGGGTCCGGAACCTGAGGATCATCCTCATAGCTGCCAAGAAAGATTATGTCCTAGAAGCACTGCTAGGTGACGCACCTGTCCCACAGAACCAAGACGTTATGAACGCTTGGCAGTCACGTGCTGATGATTACTCCCTCGTTCAGTGCGGCATGCTTTACAGCTTAGAACCGGGGCTCCAAAAGCGTTTTGAGAGACACGGAGCATATGAGATGTTCGAAGAGCTGAAAGTGGTTTTTCAAGCTCATGCCCGGGTCAAGAGATATGAAGTCTCCGACAAGTTCTTCAGTTGTAAGATCGAGGAAAATAGTTCTGTCAGTGAGCACATACTCAGAATGTCTGGGTTGCATAACCGCTTGACTCAGCTGGGAGTTAATCTCCCGGATGACGCGGTCATTGACAGAATCCTTCAGTTGCTTCCACTGAGCTACAAGAGCTTTGTGATGAACTTCAATATGCAGGGGATGGAAAAGACCATTCCTGAGGTGTATTCAATGCTGAAATCAGCAGAGGTGGAAATCAAAAAGGAACATCAATTGTTGATGGTGAATAAAACCACTAAGTTCAAGAAAGGCAAGGGTAAGAAGAACTTCAAGAAGGACGGCAATGGAGTTGCCGCGCCTGGTAAGCAAGCTGCCGGGAAGAAGCCAAAGAATGGACCCAAGCCCGAGACTGAGTGTTTTTATTGCAAGGGAAGTGGTCACTGGATGCGGAACTGCCCCAAATACTTAGCAGACAAGAAGGCCGGCAACACTAAAGGTATATGTGATATACATGTAATTGATGTGTACCTTACCAGTACTCGTAGTAGCTCCTGTGTATTTGATACCGGTGCGGTTGCTCACATTTGTAACTCAAAGCAGGAGCTGCGGAATAAGCGGGGACTGGCGAAGGACGAGCTGACGATGCGCGTCGGGAATGGTTCCAAGGTCGATGTGATCGCCGTCGGCACGCCGCCTCTACATTTACCTACGGGATTAATTTTAAACCTCAATAATTGTTATTTAGTGCCAGCTTTGAGCATGAACATTGTATCAGGATCTCGTTTAATTCGAGATGGCTACTCATTTAAATCCGAGAATAATGGTTGTTCTATTTATATGAGAGATATGTTTTATGGTCATGCTCCGATGGTGAATGGTTTATTCTTAATGAATCTCGAGCGTAATGCTACACATATTCATAGTGTGAATACCAAAAGATGTAAGGTTGATAACGATAGTCCCACATACTTGTGGCACTGCCGCTGTCGGTGTCAAAACCGGCGGATCTCGGGTAGGGGGTCCCGAACTGTGCGTCTAGGCCGGATGGTAACAGGAGGCAGGGAACACGATGTTTTACCCAGGTTCGGGCCCTCTCGATGGAGGTAAAACCCTACGTCCTGCTTGATTAATATTGATGATATGGGTAGTACAAGAGTAGATCTACCACGAGATCAAGGAGGCTAAACCCTAGAAGCTAGCCTATGGTATGATTGTTGTGTATGGAGTTGATTGCCTATGGACTACAACCCTCCGGTTTATATAGACACCGGATAGGGTTAGGGTTACATAGAGTCGGTTACAATGGTAGGAGATCTTGAATATCCGCATCGCCAAGCTTGCCTTCCACGCCAAGGAAAGTCCTATCCGGACACGGGACAAAGTCTTCAATCTTGTATCTTCATATTCCAGGAGTCCGGCTGAAGGTATAGTCCGGCTACCCGAACACCCCCTAATCCAGGATTCCCTCAGTAGCCCCCGAACCAGGCTTCAATGACGATGAGTCCGGCGCGCAGATTGTTCGGCATTGCAAGGCGGGTTCTTCTCCCAATCCAGTGTACCTGTAGGAATAATGTATGATTTTTGTAATATAATGCTCCTTGGCTTCCACGCCCAATAATGGCCGTCTTCCACGTGTCTAATGAATGCGAAAAGCCGGGGAGTTTTTACATCCACACCCCTAGCCATATAAACGATCCGCCTATTTAACGAGATGGGGATTCAGGTTCAAACCACATCTTCTCCTCTCCGCGAGTTATCATCAGAGCGCTTCCAGCAAAGGTCCATTCCAACATGTCCAGCCGTCGCAGCTCCTCCCCTCGCCCCTCCGGTCCCAAACCCGGGGACTGGGAGAGTTGCACCATCCCGCATAGCGAGTTAGTGTCGCTTCAGGCCAAGGGATTTCTCCCCCAGGCATACATGGTCCCGGTCCGAGCCGGTCTTGCCACCTACAATGGCGAAAAACAAGCGGAGAGCACCCCCAATCCTTCTAAAGGAGAGCGGGTGTGCCTCGTCCCCTATCTATTAAGGGGACTGGGATTTCCAATTCATCCATTTCTTCGCGGGCTTCTAGAGTTTTACGGTCTCCAGCTGCACAATCTCACGCCTGCCTCCGTATTACATATCGTGGGTTTCGTCGCCCTCTGCGAGCTATTTTTAGGCGTTGAGGCTCATTTCGCGCTGTGGAAGAGGTTATTCTGCCTAGTGCCCCGTTCTCAAGAGGGGTCTATCTACCAAGTGGGCGGAGCCGAAGTATGGCGCATCGCTGGGACCGGATACCTATCCGGAACCCCGAAGAAGGCGTCCGAGGACTGGCCTTCGGAATGGTTTTACATTGATGACGTCCCGCTACCGGACCCTATCCGGGTCGGTCTCCCTGAGTTCAACAATGCCCCATTGAGGAAACGCTTGAGCTGGCGTCCATGGAGCTCTCAGAGAGAAAGCGACAGAGACGTCCTTTACCTGATGGGCCGGATAAGACTGTTGGCTCATTCCGGACTAACCATGATTGGACTCATGGCCGCATGCATTATGCGGGTGGTGTAGCCGCTTCAATATAGAGGCCACCCTATGTGGGATTTCAACAGGGAGGATGACGCCACCCGTTGCGGTCGTAAGGGGCCGGCCTCAGCCGCCGCCTTAGTAAGATCTTATCCTCTTTGTACAAGGGAGAAAAGGAGGAATTCCTCTGCGTCAACCCGCGGGTCGGATTCAGTATGTACGATCCTCCAAGTTGGGTAAGTGAACAATTGCGCTTGCCCGTTTGTTTTATACTCCCACGGTTAGATAGGTAGTCTAATGACTTAAATGCAGGAACTGCGACAGGAGGTAAAGGATATAAACAACCGTCCTCCACAGCCCGAGGACCCAGAACGGTCCCTCAGTCCGGACTCCGAAGAGGATCCGGACATATCGGTGGAGATTATCGATGGGGTGTTCCATCAGCTAAGTAAGGACAATACTTTGGTGGCCATTACGGCGGACTACCCAGGGTTAATCCCGACCTCCCAGGTGACGGAAACTGGAGTCCCATTCCCTTGAAAGAGATTCCACTCTCACGTATTCCGGTGTTTCTGATGACAACCATGTTTTGCAGGGGAGATTTCCAAGGCAGGAGGCCGAACCTGTGGCGGCTAGCCAACGAGGGGCCGCAGGGCCCCGTGGGGCAAAAAGGAATGCAGTCCGGACTGAGATGCCGGCGCAAAGGTATGGCGCACCCTCTGTTTCCCTGGAGTTATTCTATCAGGGCATATTAACGTTCGTGCTATCTTCAGAACGAAGAGACCTCGCCAAACTACATCCGGAGAGGTTGCCAATCGCGCCTCCACCAGCCAGGCTCCAACGTCTGGCCAGGAAGCGGAGGCGAGCACAAGGCGCGCACCGGACGCTCCTCTGACAGAGGATGCGGACAGGCTGTCTGCCACAAATTCTGAAGTGGAGAGTGCCATGAACCACAGGCATTGTCGGACAGTTCTACGCGACGCTTGTTTCTCCCAAGAGGCTTTAGATGCCTTTAATACGGGAGATGCGTACCTCCGTGCCGCTCAAAATGGTTTAGCCAGAGCCACGGAGCAGTATGTAAAAGACATACAGGTAAGAAAATTTTGGTTATATATATATATATATATATATATATATATATATATATATATATATATATATATGCCAGTAGCCCCCAAGACTTGAAGCATTTAGAGCAACTGATTTAAGGATCATTTAATATGCAGGTTCTTACAGAGAAGAATACCGTACTGTCCCAGGAGCTGGAAAAGTGCAAGGCCCAACTAGAGGCCGCACTAGCCGCAGCAGGGGAGCCCAAAGAGACCCCCTCAGGTAAGATACACTTCGAAAGATTAGTATTGTGCGGTGTGGGTGCAAATCCGACAGATCATATTGCAGATGGCGTCGGACTCGATCCGGCCAAGCAACAACTCTTACGCCGGCTAAAGGCCGGTGAGAGTGTGTTGACAAAGGTGAGACCGGAGAAGAATGATCTTCAGGATGACAACACCAAGCTAGACGTCGAACTTAAAGATGTTCATGGCTAGCTATCGGACTCCACGAAGGAGAATCAGCGGCTTCGACGCGGCATATTTAGTAAGTGCTTGAACGAACTTTGAAAAAAGAGTTCGGCGAGGAAGTCGACTAACAGAGTAATATCTGTAGGTATGCTCACAGGTCGTCCTGCAGAGGAGATGCCCGGTTCTACGGGTGACCTTCTTCCCGAACTCTTGCAACTGCACGAGCGAATTCGACAGGCGATGTGAGGTATTGCCCAAGCCTTATGGCCTGCCCACTCCGTGCTCGAGGGCCTTGGAGAGCTTGCGGACAAGCTGAAGGGAGCTCGGCGGCGCTTCCGGTTGTGGAATATATCGGCCTGCCGACAAGGCGCTAGGGAGGCCTGGGCCATGGTGAAGACCCGTTTTACGAAGTCTGACCCAAACCACATGACCGAGGTCGGACCAGTGGGGCCTGACGGGAAGGAGATCCCTGTAAGCTTAGTATACGACCAAGTAGAGTTGGCCGCGAAGTATTCCCAGCAGGACTGTAAATTAGACAGCCTGTTAGATGGTATATAAGAGGAATACAATCAGTCAGAATGACTGTGTAATTTTGAATTGACATGTGTAATGCCTTCTAGCCGGATTATAGATCGTTAGTCGTTGCCGACCTTTTCGCTTCAACCTCGGGACCTGACGGTCCGGAGTGTGTCCGAATACCCTAGCGGTTATATAAGAACCGGGGTATGCGTGGAGACCAGGCATAGGGGTCATCAGTGCTTTATCAGACAAGTGCCCAACTAGTTATGTTATATTACATGGTTAGTAAGAAACATCTTCCAGAGAGAATAGTTCCGTTAAAGGTTCCTTTCGCTGGGAGGCATGCCCTAAGGTGCATGTACGGACTGCGTGAAGAGACGCAGAAAAAAGCATCTGGGGGCGCATAAAATGAGTAAAAAGATCATCTTTTATTTCACCGACCGAATATTCCCTTAAGAACGCTAGCTTTCGGCTTCACCCAGTCTGAGGTACACATCCGGCTGACCCGGCAGTAACAATCGTAGAGGTGCTCCCTTTACTGCCTAGCCGAACAATCAGGAATGTAGGGGTAAGCACAGGAGCCAGGCAACCCAGCTTGGCCAAAACTTAAGTCATATCGATGCATATAATGGTGAAGAAAAAGGTACATGCAGAAGTTTGACGCATGTGTTGGGCGTGAAGCCCGTATAAATAAGCTTCTGTTAAAGAAGCCCCCAGGTTTAATGAGCGCGAGTGGCGCATCACTAGATGAGCCTTTAAGGGCTATAAAAGAAAAAATGGGAAGGAGAGAAATGTAAGACAGAAAAATGCACAAAAGAATGGACAGAGGAAGGAGACGAACACAGAGTGCGGCGCTAGGCATAGAATCTTCGGAGACGGGTGGCGTTCCACGGGTTCGGCTCGAGTCGGTTGTTCGACGCATCTCGCAGGCGGTACGCCCCACCAGTTAGGACTTGGTCGATTATGAATGGACCTTCCCACTTGGGCTTGAGTTTAACCTTTTTCTTATCCGGCAGGCGTAGAACTAGTTCGCCAACATTGTAATTTTTGGCCCATACTTCTCTGCTTTGATATCTTCGGGCCTGCTGTTGATAAAATGCGAAACGAGCTTTTGCCACGTCACGCTACTCCTCCAAGGCGTCCAAGTTGTCCTGCCGATCGAGCTTGGCTTCTCTTTCTTCGTACATGCGCACTCTAGATGAGTCATGAATTATGTCGCGGGGCAGAACTGCCTCTGCGCCGTACACCATAAAAAATGGTTTGTATCCGGTGGTGCGATTTGGCGTGGTCCGCAGCCCCCATAGCACGGAGTCGAGCTCCTCTACCCAGCGCGTGTTAGATTCCTTGAGGGACCGCACAAGTCTAGGTTTAATGCCGCTCATGATAAGACCATTTGCACGTTCGACCTGGCCGTTGGTTTCTGGGTGATAGACAGAAGCATAATCGAGCTTGATGCCCATGTTTTTGCACCAGAGTTTTACCTCGTCGGCGGTAAAGTTTGTACCGTTATCGGTTATGATGCTGTGGGGGACGCCATAACGGTGTACGACCCTGGATATGAAGTCTATCACAGGTCCGGATTTGTCCGTTTTAACAAGCTTGGCTTCTATCCATTTGGTGAATTTATCCACCATGACCAGTAAGTATTTTTTCCTATTGGTTCCACCTTTAAGGGGTCCGACCATGTCAAGCCCCCAGACCGCAAAAGGCCAGGTGATGGGTATAGTTTGGAGTGCGGTGGGTGGCATATGGCTTTGGTTGGCAAAAAGTTGGCAACCAGCGCATCATTGGACTAGGTCCTGAGCGTCTGCCTGGGCCGTCGGCCAATAAAAGCCTGTACGGAAAGCCTTCCTAACAAGGGACCGAGCAGCGGCGTGGTGACCACCGAGTGCGGCATGAATTTCAGCCAGAAGGTTCCGCCCTTCCTCTTCGGAGATGCACCTTTAAAGGACTCCGGTAGTGCTTTTCTTATAAAGCTCTCCCTCATGGACTCTGTAGGCTTTAGATCGCCGCACTATGCAGCGGGCCTCGTTTTGGTCCTCCGGGAGTTCCTGCCTAGTAAGGTAGGCTAGGAATGGTTCTGTCCACGGGGTGATAACCGCCATTATTACGTGGGCTGAAGGTGTAATTTCGTTGGCAGAGCCTCCAATTGTGTCAGATTGTTCGGCGTCGAGTGGTGCGGCTGGGTTCGGGCTGTTGTTTGCAGGTTCCCCCTCCCATGCTACGGATGGCTTGAACAATCTTTCCAAAAAGATGTTGGGGGGACTGCATCGCGTTTTGCTCTGATGCGTGCTAGGACGTCCGCCGCTTGATTGTTTTCTCGGGCTATATGGTGAAACTCCAGCCCTTCGAACCGAGCTGACATTTTTAGGACGGCGTTGCGGTAAGCTGCCATTTTTGGGTCCTTGGCGTCGAAGTCTCCGTTTATTTGGGATATCGCGAGGTTTGAATCCCAGCGTACCTCTAGGTGCTGGATACCCATGGATACTGCTATCCGGAGGCCATGTAGGAGGGCCTCATATTCGGCTGCATTGTTGGAATCTGTATACATGATCTGGAGCACATATTGGACTGTGTCTCCTGTGGGGGACGTCAGGACGACGGCGGCCCCCAGTCCGGCCAACATTTTGGAGCCGTCGAAATGCATAATCCAGTTTGAATATGTGCCGTACTCTTTAGGGAGCTCGGCCTCCGTCCATTCTGCGACGAAGTCGGCCAAAACTTGCGATTTAATAGCTCGCCGTGGCTTATAGGTTATATCGAATGGGAGAAGCTCGATGGCCCATTTTGCAATCTGGCCTGTTGCATCGCGGTTGTTGATAATATCGTTTAGTGGCACTTCCGAGGCTACTGTTATGGAACGCTCTTCCGATGCCATGAATACCGCATATGCAATCTTTTGATAATGCGGGTACCATGATTTGCATGGAGTGAGGACAGTGAACACGTAGTAGACCGGCCTTTGAAGGGGGAATTTGTGTCGGTCCGTTTCCCGCTCGACAACGAGCACTGCGCTGACAACTTGGTGTGTTGCTGCAATGTACAATAACATTGGTTCGCCGGTGTTTGGCGCGGCCAGGACTGGGTTTGTTGCCAATATGGTTTTTATTTCATCAAGTCCGGCCGTGGCGGCATCCGTCCACTCGAAGTGTTCGGTGCGCCAAAGGAGGCGATAAAGGGGTAGTTCCTTTTCTCCCAAGCGGGAGATGAAGCGGCTTAAAGCCGCCACGCATCCGGTTAATTTTTGTATTTGTTTAAGGTCCTTTGGGACATCCAATTGTGACAAAGCTCGGATCTTGGCTGGATTTGCTTCAATTCCTCTACCGGATACAATGAAGCCCAAGAGCATTCCGGCTGGAACGCCGAAGACGCATTTTTCTGGGTTGAGCTTGATGTCATATTTTCGGAGGTTATCAAATGTAAGCCTCAAGTCGTCTACTAGGGATTCGACATGTCTTGATTTGACGACCACATCATCCACATACGCCTCCACTATTTTGCCGATCTGGTGTGCCGGACATGTCTGGATCATGCGTTGATATGTTGCGCCGGCGTTTTTCAGCCCGAAGGGCATTGTGTTGAAGCAGAATGGGCCGATGGTGTGATGAATGTTGTTGCAGCTTGGTCTGATTCTGCCATCTTGATTTGATGGTAACCGGAGTATGTGTCGAGGAAACACAATGAATCATGTCCTGCGGTGGCATCGATAATTTGATCGATACGGGGGAGGGGGAAGGGATCCTTTGGGCAAGCCTTGTTAAGGTCTTTAAAATCAACACACAGGCGCCAGGATTTGTCCTTCTTTGGCACCATCACCAGGTTTGCTAGCCAGTCCGGATGTTTTATGTCTCTGATTAATCCGGCCTCCAATAGCTTGGCTAGCTCCTCTCCCATAGCCTGTCTCTTGGGTTCGGAAAAACGCCGAAGGTCTTGTTTGACAGGTTTAAATCCTTTTAGGATATTTAAGTTGTGTTCGGCCAGCCTGTGTGGGATGCCTGGCATGTCTGAAGGGTGCCAGGAGAAGATGTCCTAGTTCTCTCGTAGGAACTCTCACAGTGCGGCGTCTACATCAGGGTTCAGTCGTGCCCCGATGGAAGCTGTCTTATTGGGGTCCATTGGATGGACCTGGAATTTGACTATTTCGTCAGCTGGCTTGAAGGATGTGGATTTGGATCTCTTGTCGAGTATCACATCATCCCTGTTAACCGTGGAGCGCAGCGCAGTCAGTTCCTCGGCCGCTAAGGCTTCGGATAGTGCCTCAAGGGCTAATGCGTCCGTCTTGTTTTCGGCGTGGAGTGCTATGTCCGGATCACTAGCTAGAGTGATAATTCCGTTCGGCCCGGGCATCTTAAGCTTCATGTACCCGTAATGGGGTATTGCTTGGAAGATTGTGAATGCTTCCCGCCCTAGTAAAGCATGATATCCGCTCTTAAACGGGGCCACCTGAAACGTGACTTCTTCGGACCTGTAATTATCCGGCGTGCCGAACACCACATCTAGTGTGATTTTTCCTGTGCAGCGCGCTTCCCGACTGGGGATTATTCCTCTAAAGGATGTGCTGCTTCGCTCGACGCGGTTCCAGTCAATTTCCATTTTTTGAAGGGTTTCCTCAGAAATGAGGTTCAGTCCGCTGCCTCCGTCCATGAGCACCTTGGTGAGGCGAAAGCCGTCCACTATGGGACTAAGGACCAATGCGGCTGGTGCTCGGGCTGTTCGGAATCTAGGTTCATCACTTGCATTGAAGGTAATGGCAGTGTCGCTCCATGGATTTATTGTTGCAACTTGATAGACTTCGGCGAGGCTGCGGAGTGTTCTTTTTCGCACATTGTTTGATGCGAAAGTCTTGAAGACTGTGAGAACGGTACTGGTGTCCTTGGGCTGGCTTTCTGCGGCCTCCGGAATTAAGAGGTCCTCGCCGATTTTGGCCACCTGCCAGAGTATCCAACATGCTCTAAGGCTGTGAGTTGGTGTGGCGTCCTCTGTACTGTGAATTCTACAGGGTCCATCAAGCCATCTTTCCAGTACGGTTCCATGCCCTGTAGAGGGTTTTGGCTTTTTGGTGTTTATCCCGGGTGTCCTATGATGATGCACCCTCTTAGATCGGACGGGATTACTATTCAAGGCCGGATTATCCCAAAAATTTATTTCGGTTTTCCAGGCGCTTTTCATCGCACAGTATTTTTGTACTATGGACGCCAAGTCAGCGAAGCGTGTAATATCACGACGACTTACGGCGTTGAGGATTCCCTTGTCCATGCAATTACTGCAGAAAATTGAGATTGCGTCTCCCTCGCGGCAATCCTTTATCCTGTTCATAACCAGGAGGAATCTGGCCCAGAAATGATGTACTGTTTCCTCGGGCCTCTGCCTGATTTGGGAGAGATCGCTTATGATCGGGTGGGCGGGTGTCGTTGAATTTGAAACCTCACCCAATCCAAGATTCAGAGGCTGAAGAGTTTCCGAACTCTGAAGTTCGGATTCTTGGGTGTTGTCCAATGAATCTGGCCCGTTGCCTGATCCTAAGCTCAGGTCTTGAGTTACATCCTCCCCTCCGCGGGTATCCGGCTTGGAGGGGTCGGGAATTCGGACGTAGCTAGTCCTTAAAATAGATGAAGGGTCGCTGCACTGCGCCTCTACCACGGCAACGTGGTGGGTGACTTGCGGAGAGTTAATTTCTCTTAGATCGGGTTTAAGCCCAACCTAGTCGTAATCCGTAACGACCCCCAGGGCGGCGATGCGATCCAAGAGCTCATTTACGGAAGAGAGCTCCATTGGATCTAGCTGCTCGACGAGTTCCGAGCTAACGTGTAGGTTGCTTTTGATGACCCGAGAGGTCACCGTCGGCACAACAGCCGAACAGGCGGTCATGAGGAAACCACCTAACCGGAGAGTTTGGCCGACAGCCAAGGCTCCCTTATCAACGGCGCCGTCTTTAAAGACGAGAGGAGGCATCCTTCCTGATTGCGACGGCACAGAGGAACTCTCAATGAAAGCACCAATGTCGGTGTCAAAACCGGCGGATCTCGGGTAGGGGGTCCCGAACTGTGCGTCTAGGCCGGATGGTAACAGGAGGCAGGGAACACGATGTTTTACCCAGGTTCGGGCCCTCTCGATGGAGGTAAAATCCTACGTCCTGCTTGATTAATATTGATGATATGGGTAGTACAAGAGTAGATCTACCATGAGATCAAGGAGGCTAAACCCTAGAAGCTAGCCTATGGTATGATTGTTGTGTATGGAGTTGATTGCATACGGACTACAACCCTCCGGTTTATATAGACACCGGATAGGGTTAGGGTTACATAGAGTCGGTTACAATGGTAGGAGATCTTGAATATCCGCATCGCCAAGCTTGCCTTCCACGCCAAGGAAAGTCCCATTCGGACACGGGACGAAGTCTTCAATCTTGTATCTTCATAATCCAGGAGTCCGGCTGAAGGTATAGTCCGGCTACCCGAACACCCCCTAATCTAGGACTCCCTCAGCCCCCTTGGTCACATAGGTGTCAAACGCATGAAGAAGCTACATGCAGATGGACTTTTAGAGTCTCTTGATTATGAATCATTTGACACGTGCGAACCATGCCTCATGGGTAAAATGACCAAGACTCCGTTCTCAGGAACAATGGAGCGAGCAACCAACTTATTGGAAATCATACATACTGATGTGTGCAGTCCAATGAGTGTTGAGGCTCGCGGTGGCTATCGTTATGTTCTCACCCTCCCTGATGACTTGAGTAGATATGGGTATGTCTACTTAATGAAACACAAGTCTGAGACCTTTGAAAAGTTGTTCGGAGTCCCGGATGAGATCCCGGACGTCACGAGGAGTTCCGGAATGGTCCGGAGGTGAAGATTTATATATAGGAAGTCAAGTTTCGGCCATCGGGAAAGTTTCGGGGGTAATCGGTATTGTACCGGGACCACCGGAAGGGTCCCGGGGGTCCACCCGGTGGGGCCACCTATCCCGGAGGGCCCCATGGGCTGAAGTGGGAGGGAAACCAGCCCCTAGTGGGCTGGTGCACCCCCCTTGGGCCTCCCCCTGCGCCTAGGGTTGGAAACCCTAGAGTTGGGGGCGCCACCCTTGCCTTGGGGGGCAAGGCACCCCCTTGGCCGCCGCCCCCTAGGAGATTGGATCTCCTAGGGCCGGCGGCCCCCCTAGGCACCCTATATATAGTGGGGGGAGGGAGGGCAGCCGCACCCAAGCCCCTGGCCTCTCCCTCTCCCTCCCGTTACACTCCTCCGTCTCCCTGCGCTGGGCGAAGCCCTGCCGAGATCACCGTTGCTTCCACCACCACGCCGTCGTGCTGCTGAATCTTCATCAACCTCTCCTTCCGCCTTGCTGGATCAAGTTGGAGGAGACCTCTTCCTAACCGTACGTGTGTTGAACGCGGAGGTGCCGTCCATTCGGCACTTGGTCATCGGTGATTTGGATCACGTCGAGTATGACTCCATCAACCCCGTTCTCTTGAACGCTTCCGCGCGCGATCTACAATGGTATGTAGATGCACTCCTCTCTCCCTCGTTGCTAGATGACTCCATAGATTGATCTTGGTGATGCGCAGAAAATTTTAAAATTTTGCTATGTTCCCCAACATAATAATACCAAGCCTCGGTATGAATGGCATATTTTTTAATCTTTCTAATCTTCAAGCGCATTGCATCCATCTTGATCTTGTGATCATCGACGACATCCACAACATGCAACTCCAATATCATCTTCTCCTCCTCAATTTTTTTATTTTTTCCTTCAACAAATTGTTTTCTTCTTCAACTAAATTTAACCTCTCGACAATAGGGTCGGTTGGCATTTCCGATTCACATACATCCTACATAAATAAAATCTATGTCACGTTGGTTGGCATAATTTTCATAAACAATAATTGAACCAATAGTTATAAAGATAATATATATACCACATCCGAATCAAAGACATGACGAGGGCCGACGGGGGTGGATACCAAAACCATCGCACTATATAAGATGCAATAATAAAAGTAAGAAAATAATACAAGTATCTATGTAAACATACAAGTAAGAATATTTTTCCTTTCAGAAAGAAGATAAGAACAAGAGGCTCACCACGGTGGTGCCGGCGATGAGCTCGGCGCGGGCGATCGACGGCGGTGAAGACGGGGACGGGGCGTGATAGACCGCTAAACCTAGACAAATATTGTGGAAAATGGAGCTTGGAGGTCGAGCTTGGAGAGGAGAAAGCTTAAGTAGTGTGGCTCGGGCATTCCATCGAACACCTTGTGTGCATAGTAGGTGAGCTAGAGCACCACCAAGCCCTCTCCCCCTCGGCCAGACAAAAACAGAGCAGTGTGCTCTGCTCTTACGCGAGGGGGTATATATAGGCACCTCATTGGTCCCGGTTGGTGGCATGAACCGGGACTAAAGGGGAGCCTTTGGTCCCGGTTCAAGCCACCAACCGGGACCAATGGTGGTGGGCCAGGAGCGAGGCCCATTGGTTCCGGTTGTCCCACCAACCGGGACCAAAAGGTCCAGATGAACCGGGACCAATGGCCCACGTGGCCCGACCGGCCCCCTGGGCTCACGAACCGGGTCCAATGCCCCCATTGGTCCCGGTTCTGAACTGAACCAGGACTAATGGGCTGACCCGGCCTAGACCAAAGCCCTGTTTTCTACTAGTGTTTAGCCACATCATCACATGCCGCTTGGTTTATCACAATTGTTGTTTAATCAATAGCGAAGCACCGGCAATTGACATATGACTTTTTTCTCCCGTTGCAACGCACGAGCAGTTTTCCTAGTTTTGATCTAATTGTTAGAAGTGAGAGAGAGGATTGGTGGAATCGATTTGTTGTATTGCTTGAACCTTGTGGGCATAAATATAGGAGCACAATGATCTATTTGGAGTACAAGACAAGCCAGAACAAATTCTAGTCTATCTCGTCTTTCCTAATAATCAATATACTCAACAATCCCCCGCAGTCACAACGGTAGCAACGCAGATGGTGAGACTGGAGAAGAATCCGAAGGCAAGCCGACGGGCACCCCCACAGTCGTAACGGTCGATGCATCGCGGAGTCATGGCTGGAGTGGCAACCGATGAGGTTGCTCAAGCAAGGCGATAGCCCTTTGTGCCGTTGTCGAGGTAGCCGAGAGCGCGGGTGGTGGAGCTGTGGTCGAGGTAGCCGTACGAAGAATGCCGTGGTCGATGTCGAGTCGGGGTAGCCAGTGTCGAGGAAGTCGTCGTGGAGCCGCGGGTGCAAGGAGGCGCCGAGTCATTCATGGGCGCAGTGGTCCGCCGAAAAGAAGATGATGTTGACGACGCATCGCGCCGGGTTTGCCAAGCCCAGAAACACGCCATGGACGAAGGCACGCATCAGTGTTGCCAGCACCGAGCATGCGTAGACGGACGAAGACGAAGTTGATGAAGCACAACGCCATGCTTGCCAGGCCCGGGGACACGTCGTGAACGAAGTCACGCATCGGTGTTGCCAGCACCGGGCATGCATAGACAAGGACCTGCACAAGCTGTACGCCATGTCGGAGAAGTCGGAGAGGCCAGCAGAGAAGGACTCGACGACGGTTCTGGCGCCAATCAGCGTGGGGCCGATGTCGCCCGCGGTTGTCGGAGTAGACGAAGTGGTCGGGGTAGATGACGACGATGCTAGCGACGGGCTGATGCTAGAGAAGACGAACGGGGTGGACGAGCGGCTGCGGCGGCTACGGGGGTAGCGGCAGTAGCGGCCGAGGAAGAGCGGCGGCGGCGGCCTGACGGCGGCAGCGGCGGCTAGGTTAGGAGTGCTGTGGCAATGCTCGAAGGAGGCGAAAAACCCGACAGCATGACAAAGACCGACGCGGATAGTGGCGCTCCCGTGCAAGGGAGGCGGCGCGGCGCATACCACGTGAAGTCAACGTGCAGGGACAGCGGAGTGGACCGCGGGCCACAGCGCTACGACCTGAAGGGGCGACGGTGGGAAGACCTCGGGGTGGCGGCAGGGACCGCGGGCCACGGCGCGACGAAGGAGCGTGGGTCGATGCAACCGCGGAGACGGCCTCGGGACGGCGGCGTGGACCACGTGCCACGCTCGCTATGACCCGACAGGGCGACGCAGCGGTGGCGTGAGGGTCGGTGCGGCCACGAGGACGACCTGAAGCGGACGGCCTCAAGGTGGTAGTGGACCGTCACAGCACTACGACCCGAAAGAACGACACAACGGTGACGCGGGTCGGTGCAGCCGGAAGAAGAACCACGAGGCGACGGCGCTGCGGCCTGAAGAGGCGACGTAGCGGTAGCCCGATACTCGATCGGTGGAGAGGCGCGCTCTACTGGGGACGGTCTTCACGAGACCCATGAAGGCGCGCGCAAGTGACTGCCAAGTCAGTCGCGCTGCACGGATGGAGCGGATCGCAAGCAGATGGGTGATCAATCCGATTACTCGCGAGGTTGCTCAACGGTGAAGAGGCGCGCGTGCTCGGTGACGCGATCTGCGACTGCGTTGGACGTGACAGATGATTGACCTGACGGGGACACGCGTTGTAAGAATCCGCACAAGTGCATGCATGGACACCTGCACGGGACGCAACATCATGCAACTAGATCATGGGTCAATGCGGACGCCAAATCCTGCAGTAAACCATGCCCGCGCATGAAGCACGAGGGGGCTACGCGCGTGGGACGACGGGCCAGCCCAGACCGCATGAGCGGCCTCATGCGCTCGGCCGCGCGGATGACCGCCAGTGTAGATGCGCGCGGGACGCGTGAGTCGCAGTGACCGTCGGACCTGCGCACCCGACGCACGCACGGAAGGTCCGAGACGCCGTGTGGCAACTGATCTGTCGGAGTCGATGAAGATGCCGACGAAATAGAGCACGTTGTAGATGACGAACGGCGGCGGCGATGCAAGCCGATCTATAGATCGGAGAATCAAAAAAGAAGCGCCGATCAAGACGGCCGGTGTGAGAGAAAAAATCCGGATCAAGGATCAGGAAAAAGACTCTATAGGGCAGCCGATCAACAAGATCGGCGGACGAACCCTATGTACGGGCGGCACGGCCCCTGGCGGCGGTCATGGAGGCCGACCGCCCCAGGGGCGGCGCGCGGGTGCGGAAGCGGCGGCGGCTAGGGTTTAGAACCCGAAAACTGATACCATGTTAGAAGTGAGAGAGAGAATTGGTGAAATCGATTTATTGTATTGCTTGAACCGCGTGGGCGAGTACAATGATCTACTTGGAGTACAAGACAAGTCAAAAGAAATCCTAGTCTATCTCGTATTTTCTAATAATCAATATACTCAACACTAATTATCATTGAACTTTGTTGCTAGTATTTGTTTCAATATTTGCATTTTTGATATATTTTATTTATAGTTAACCAATGAAAATATCACTTCCAAAAGAACAAAATTGTGATAATTGTTTTGATTAGTCGAGTAGCATAGTTTTTATGTATAGGTGAAACATAAGGGTGGAGATACGTCTCGATGGTAAACACGTTAATAACTCTTTTAACAAGCATTAACAAATACAAAAGTGTGAAAGCATTGCCGATATGTGTAAATGTAAGAGCAATACAAAATTAACTAAAAATGCGAGAGGCGGCGATCTGCGACGGCCGAAAATTGATACGGCGATTTGTTCGGATGGCTGACGCGGGCATGCGGCGTGGCGACTGATGGAGTCGTGTACCTAGGGTAGGGTCACAGACCTGATCTAAGTACCCTGCCCAAGGACACCCTTAGAAGAGATCACCTTCCAGTCGACCTACGAGGGACTCACTCGACTGACTTGAAGGACTCGACCACGAAGACTCACTCGACCACCGGAAGGTCAAGAGGCACTCTGCACTGCAACGGTCTGTAATTAAGTAGACTTTATGATAGTAAAGACACTTTATGTGGGGCGTTACCAGTAACGCCCCGGACTTAATGTACCTTAAACCCTTCATTATGTGGGCTGGCTGGGGTCCTGGCGCACTCTATATAAGCCACCCCCCTCCACAGGCAGAAGGGTTCGGCACCCTGTAATCCATATACACATAATCCACTCGACCGCCTCCGGGCTCCGAGACATAGGGCTTTTACTTCCTCCGAGAAGGGCCTGAACTCGTACATCTCTTGTGTTTACAACCTCTCCATAGCTAGAACCTTGCCTCTCCATACCTACCCCCCACTCTACTATCAGACTTAGATCCACGACAGTTGGCGCCCACCGTGGGGCCGGTGTTTTAGCGATTTTGTGGAGAAGTTGCGATTCTTCCGAGTACTTTCATCATGGTAGCTGCTGGAGTTTTGGTCGAGGGTCGAGAGATTCGTCTCGGTGCTCTCACCTTCGTCGCCGATGACTCCGCCTGGCTCCAGGAGGCTCCACTCGACGCCGATGCGCTC
Source organism: Triticum dicoccoides (assembly GCF_002162155.2). NCBI lineage: Eukaryota > Viridiplantae > Streptophyta > Magnoliopsida > Poales > Poaceae > Triticum > Triticum dicoccoides. Next base: position 625,932,401 of record NC_041390.1, on the reverse strand, counting down.
CCCGTCCGCGGTGCGACGCATTTTCGCGCATGTGTCCGCGGCGTTCTGCTGCGGCAACCGTCGACCCCATATCGGTCGACTCCCCTATTGACCACCCTCCCGGTCTCCCGCCAGCGCAAGCGCTCGGGTCGGTCGAGGCTTCAGCGGTGGGTGAGACACGCGGTGGCTCGCCAGACGGCCACCATCCAAGTTGCGGCAATCGAGCCCGACGAATCTCTCTACGGCCTGTTCGATCTGTCGACTGGCTCCGTAGAGACTGCATCCGAATGCGATAGCAGTGATCCAGCGGCGGAAATCCTGATGGTCGACGGGCCTCGCAGCCCCCCTGGCTTCGCCCGTGATGGTGGGGCAGGCGACGGAGGCGACCCCGCACGAGACCACGAAGAGTACCAGCCCGAGCCACTCGACTCTCTGCAAGGAGAGGAACTTCGCCGCAGGAACATGGATGCCCTGCATACTCCCATCGCAGGAGAAACCCCCGAGGCTCGCGCCTTGGAGGAGGCACGTTTGGCCAATTTGGCCGAACGCGCTCGCCTGGATAATCTTCAGCGAGCACTCGACGAGCGCACGCGGCAACGAGTTCCCGACGCCAATCGACGTCAACTCTTCCCGCCGACTCAGGTATATCGAACCCCAATCCATAATTTAGCAGCTGCGACCCGTATAGCAGAGTCCATCCAGCCCTCTCAGTCGGAAGCTGGCAGAGGCTTGATGCAGATCAGGGATCTTCTCCGGGCAGCAGGAGATCAAAATTCAGCCGTGTCGCAGTCGCGCAACAGAATTCACAGTCGATCCGTCGCTGTGAATACGGTTCAGTCGGCTCACAGTCCCAGATCGCCTCCGCGGCGTGAAGGGCGCGAGAATCGGCGAGACCAATATGGAGACCGACATGACCGAGATGATAGGCGTCGAGTGCCCACTTCCCTTCCGAGGGGTGGGTCTTACGCTCCTCGGTAGCAAGATGACAGACGTCAGCTCAGTGCGGGGCGAAGAGTTCCAGTCGACCCCAGAGAACCAGGCTTCGACGCGCGATCCATTATCGTGCAAGGCTTGGTCGACCGGAACAGAGCCCATCGAGGTGGACTCGACAGAGATGCGCCCACGAGCAGTCGAGTGCACGTTTCTAGTCCGGAATGTTTCAGCAGAGCTATCAGAGCCACAGTGATTCCTCCCAATTTCAGGTTGGCAACAAGAGTCAGCAAGTTCACCGGTGAGTCTAAGCCTGAAACTTGGCTTGAGGACTACCGAGTGGCGGTTCAGATTGGTGGTGGGAATGACGAGGTGGCCATGAAGCATTTGCCCCTCATGTTGGAAGGTTCTGCCAGAGCGTGGTTGAATCAGTTACCTCCTAGCAGTATTTACACTTGGGAAGATCTGTCCCGAGTGTTTGTCAGAACGTTTGAAGGAACTTGCAAGCGACCGGCTAGATTGACGGAGCTGCAAGTCTGTGTGCAGAAGACCAATGAGACTCTCAGGGAGTATATTCAGAGATGGATCACTTTGCACCATACTGTGGAGAATGTGTCTGATCATCAGGCAGTCTGCGCCTTCAAGGATGGCGTCAAGAACAGAGAATTGAGTTTAAAATTTGGTTGAACCGGAGACATGACCTTGAGTCGGATGATGGAAATTGCTACCAAGTACGCCAACGGCGAAGAAGAAGACCGACTCCGAAGCGGCAAGCACAAGCCGAGCCAGTCGGAGAAGGGAAACACTAGTCGGAAACAGAAGCGGAAGGCTGAACCGGCAGCTCCTGGAGAGGCTCTGGCCGTGGCTCATGGAAAGTTTAAAGGGAAACCAAAAGGATCCTGGAACCCTAAGAAGGTAAAGGATAAAGAAGGGAACGACGTGATGGATATGCCGTGTCACATCCACATGAAGAAAGACGAAGAGGGGAATATCATTTACCCAAAGCATACCACTCGCCAATGTCGACTCCTGATCCAGCAGTTTCAAGGAAAACAGTCTAAAGACAAGGAAAAGGAGTCGGACAAGGCCGAAGACAAGGAGGACAGTGAGGAAGGATATCCGCATGTCAACTTCACTCTGATGATCTTTGCAGATGTGGAAAACAAGAGTCGATTGAAAGTCATTAACCGCGAGGTGAACATGGTTACCCCAGCAAAAGCAAATATCTGAAATGGTCCCAAACACCCATCACATTCGACCAATCTGATCACCCGACTCATATTGCCACCCCTGGGAGGCAAGCTTTGGTGGTCGATCCAGTTGTCGAAGGCACTCGACTGACAAAAGTGCTGATGGACGGTGGTAGCGGGCTGAATTTGCTGTATGCAGACACACTGAAAGGAATGGGCATTCCGATGTCCCGACTGAGCACCAGTAACATGAGCTTTCATAGAGTTATACTAGGGAAGGAAGCCGAGTCACTCGGCCAAATAGCTCTGGACGTGGTGTTTGGTGATTCGAAACATTTTTGCAAAGAGAAGTTGCCGTTTGAGGTCGTGGATTTTCAGAGTGCATATCACGCCATTTTGGGGAGACCAGCTTATGCACGGTTCATGGCTCGACCATGTTACGTGTACCTCAAATTGAAGATGCCCGGCCCCAAAGGAGTGATCACTGTCACCGGTGATCGGAAAAAGGTAGAAGAGTGCTTTCAGAAGGGCTCAAAGATTGCTGATTCCCAGGTGACAGCGGTCGAGTTCGAAGAATACAAGCAAAACGCAGATCCGAGTGATTTGCTGCGATCCAAGAAACCCGCCACAGAATCTGCATTTCAGTCGTCCGGTGAGACAAAGCCTGTTCACATTCACCCGACCGACCCCGATGCAGCTCCGACCCACATCTCCACAACACTCGACCCGAAATAGGAAGAAGCGCTCATCCAGTTCCTCCGTGAGAACTGGGACATTTTTGCATGGAAGCCCGCTGACATGCCAGGTGTTCCCAGGGGACTGGCTGAGCATCGCCTAAGAGTCGACTCATCAGCAAAACCAGTCAAAGAGCATCTTCGGCGGTCCGCCGTCCAGAAGAGAAAAGCCATTGGTGAGGAAGTGGCTCGACTGTTGGCGGCAGGATTTATCCGAGAGATATACCACTCCGAGTGGATTGCTAATGTCGTCATGGTTCCTAAGAAGGACAAATCACTTCGAATGTGCATTGATTTCAAGCACATCAACCGGGCCTGCCCGAAAGATCATTTTCCTCTCCCTCGCATAGATCAAATTGTTGACTCGACCGCGGGATGCGAGAGATTGTCTTTTCTAGACGCCTACTCCCGGTACCACCAGATCCGTCTGTACGGACCCGACGAGGTAAAAACAGCTTTCATCACTCCATTCGGGTGCTTCTGCTATATCACCATGCCATTCGGCCTCAAGAATGCCGAAGCCACATTTATGCGAATGATTCAGAAGTGTCTACTCACTCAAATCAGTCGGAATGTGGAAGCGTATATGGATGATATCGTCGTCAAGTCACGAAAAGGTTCCGACCTGCTCGCTGACCTCGCCGAAACATTTGCCAACCTCAGAAGGTATGATATCAAGCTCAATCCATCAAAGTGCACATTCGGAGTTCCTGGTGGCAAGTTACTCGGTTTTCTCGTTTCCGAGCGAGGGATCGACGCTAATCCAGAAAAGATCGGCACTATTCTCCGAATGAAACGCCCTGTGCGAGTGCACGATGTCCAGAAGCTTACTGGATGCTTGGCCGCATTAAGTCGATTCATCTCACGACTCGGTGAAAAGGCATTGCCTCTTTACCGACTGATGAAGAAGGCAGACAAGTTCGAGTGGACTCCAGAAGCTGATGCAGCGTTTGCCGAGCTAAAAGCTCTGCTCTCCACCCAGCCGGTGCTTGCTGCTCCAATCAGCAAAGAGCCTCCGTTGCTTTATATCGCAGCCACAGGACAAGTCGTCAGTACAGTTCTTACGGTCGAGCGGGAAGAGGAAGGAAAAGCTTTCAAAGTTCAGCGCCCAGTGTATTATTTGGCTGAAGTCTTGACTCCATCCAAGCAGAGATATCCTCATTATCAGAAGCTTGTGTATGGAATATACATGACCACAAAGAAGGTTGCTCATTATTTCTCTGATCATTCCATCACAGTCGTCAGCGACGCTCCACTACCAGAGATTTTGCACAACAGAGATGCAACTGGTCGAGTGGCGAAATGGGCGATTGAACTTCTTCCCCTTGATATCAAGTTTGAGGCAAAGAAAGCCATTAAGTCCCAGGCAATAGCAGATTTCCTCGCCGAGTGGATTGAACAGCAGCAGCCGACTGAAGTTCACTCGAAGCATTGGACCATGTTTTTTGATGGCTCTAAGATGTTGAATGGTTCCGGTGCTGGGGTTGTCCTGGTTTCCCCCAGAGGAGATAAGCTCAGATATGTGCTCCAGATTCACTTTGATTCCTCCAACAATGAGGCAGAGTATGAGGCCCTCTTATACAGATTGCGCATGGCCATTTCACTCGGCGTCCGTCGCCTGATGGTCTATGGCGATTCAGATTTAGTGGTCAACCAAGTGATGAAGGAGTGGGACGTGAGAAGCCCAGCCATGACTGGATACTGCAGTGCAGTGAGGAAGCTGGAAAAGAAGTTCGAAGGGTTAGAGCTCCATCATATACCCCGACTGAAAAATCAAGCAGCTGATGATCTAGCAAAGATAGGTTCCAAGAGAGGAGCCATTCCGAGTGGTGTGTTCTTGGAGCATATACACACTCCGTCAGTCAAAGAAGATCCTTTCATCGAAGAAGCTCCACAGCCCAAGAGTGCCACAGATCCAACTGAGGTTGAAGTCCCAGCAGTGGTCGACTTGGTCATGGAGGTCTTGATGGTCATTCCCGACTGGACAGTTCCGTATATCGCGTATATCCTGAGAAAAGAGCTTCCGGAGGATGAGGAAGAGGCTCGACAGATCGTCCGTCGATCTAAAGCCTTCACCGTAATCAAAGGACAGTTATATAGAGAAAGCGCGACTGGAGTTGGTCAGAAGTGCATAACACCAGAAGAAGGTCGAATCATCCTTAATGATATCCACTCGGGGACCTGTGGTCATCATGCGTCCTCTCGGACCATCGTGGCCAAAGCATACCGAGCCGGATTTTACTGGCCAAAGGCGAATGAGATGGCAAAGGAAATAGTGGATAAATGCGAGGGATGTCAGTTCTACTCGAATATGTCGCACAAGCCTGCATCAGCTCTGAAGACCATTCCACTCGTCTGGCCTTTCGCAGTATGGGGGTTGGACATGGTCGGTCCTTTGAGAACAGGTCGAAGTGGCTTCACGCATGTACTGGTGGCAGTCGACAAGTTCACCAAGTGGATTGAGGCTAAACCAATCAAGAACCTTGACGCCGGTACTCTTGTTAGCTTCATCAGAGAACTGATATTCAGATATGGAGTCCCACACAGCATCATTACGGATAATGGGTCGAACTTTGACTCGGAGGAATTCAGGGACTTCTGCAACTCTCAAGGCACACGAGTCGACTACGCTTCAGTCGCCCATCCGCAGATGAATGGACAAGCAGAGCGAGCCAATGGCCTGATTCTCAAGGGATTGAAACCCCAACTGATGCGTGATCTCAAGCATGCAGCTGGAGCATGGGTCGACGAACTTCGCTCGGTGCTTTGGGGACTGCGGACCACACATAATCGATCGACCGGAAGAACTCCATTCTTCTTGGTCTACGGAGCTGAAGCAGTCTTGCCGAGTGATCTTCTCCACAATGCTCCTCGAGTTGAGATCTACAACGAAGCAGAAGCTGAACAAGCGCGGCAGGACGCAGTCGACCTTTTAGAGGAAGAAAGGGAGATGGCTCTGATCCGATCGACCATCTACCAACAAGATTTGCGTCGTTTCCACGCCAGAAATGTGAGGGGTCGAGCCTTCCAGGAAGGAGATTTAGTTCTCCGAGTGGATCAGAAGAAACATCACAAGCTTGCTCCTTCTTGGGAAGGGCCCTTCATCGTCACCAAAGTTCTCCACAACGGGGCGTACCGTCTTTACAACGTCGAACATAATATCGACGAGCCCCGAGCTTGGAACGCGGAACTACTCCGCCCATTTTACACTTAAGTTTATCACTCGGATGAGTTGCAATAAAGTACTCCTGTAGTTCATGGATTTCAAAATAATAGTGTCATAGTTCCTCCATAATTTTTGTCACTTTTTATTTTTTGTCCAATAAAATTTTCCCCTCAGTGGGTGACTTAGCCGCGAATCCGTTTCGCCTAAGTTTGTAAAAATCCTTACCGAGTGGTGAGCCAGACTCCCACTCGGAGGCTTAGCCGCGAATCCGTTTCGCCTAAGTTTGTAAAAATCCTTACCGAGTGGTGAGCCAGACTCCCACTCGGAGGCTTAGCTGCGAATCCGTTTCGCCTAAGATTAAATAAAATCCTACCGAGTGGTAAGCCAGACTTCCACTCGGGGGCTTAGCTGCAGTCCAAGTACTCGCCTAAGTTATAAAAATCCTACCGAGTGGTAAGCCAGACTTCCACTCGGAGGCTTAGCTGCAGTCCAAGTACTCGCCTAAGTTATAAAAATCCTACCGAGTGGTAAGCCAGACTTCCACTCGGAGGCTTAGCTGCAGCCCAGTGCTCGCCTAAGATATAAAAATCCTACCGAGTGAAGAGCAAACCTCTCACTCGGGGGCTTAGCTGCAGCCCAGTGCTCGCCTAAGATATAAAAATCCTACCGAGTGAAGAGCAAACCTCTCACTCGGGGGCTTAGCTGCAGCCCAGTGCTCGCCTAAGATATAAAAATCCTACCGAGTGAAGAGCAAACCTCTCACTCGGGGGCTTAGCTGCAGCCTAGTGCTCGCCTAAGATATAAAAATCCTACCGAGTGAAGAGCAAACCTCTCACTCGGGGGCTTAGCTGCAGCCCAGTGCTCGCCTAAGTGGATGAAGGAATAAGTCGACTGCAGTGAGCGTCTTGCTTTGAACCTGCAAAAGACATTTCAAGCCAAAAGCAATCATGTTCAAACATCAAATTCAAGTTCGGAACGATACCTAAAGGAACCGAAAGTGCTCAAGTGCTAAGCTTGTTAAGGTTTATCGGTTACAACCCCACTCGGCATACCGAGGCAAATTTAAAGCGTCGAGCTTAAAAGAAGTTTTTTACCCCTCCTGTGGAGGGCTGGAAGGTGCAACAAACTCATCAAGATCAATTCCATCTGCGATCCGAGTGGCAGTAGCAATGAAAGTTTCCATAAAGGACCTGAAGTCGTGTTTCTTGGTGTTGGCCACCCGGAGGGCCGCCAGCTTGTCTTCTCGCGCATCTTTGCAGTGGACTCGAGCCAAACACAGAGCAACATCTGCACCGCACTGAGCCGAGGACTTTTTCCACTCCTGCACTCGACCAGGGACCGTGTTCAAGCGAGCCATCAGCGACTCGAGGTCATGCTGGAGTGTCTCCCTGGGCCAGAGCGTTGAGTCGATGCGAGATGTGGCGACCTTCAGCCTTGCAAGATAGTCCACGACAGCTGCAACACGGGACTCCAGTCGGAAAACATTCATAGCAACTTCGCCGTTCACCGGAGAATTGACGGGGTCAAGGTTTGGTTCCAGCCGGCTAGTCTCTTCTTCAAAGTCTTGACAAAATTCTGCAAGGGCGATCACCGAGTCAAGGCAATGGTCGAATGGAAAAATTACAGTCGAAAATGATTGTTGAGCATAAAGGTTTACCTTCAAGCATAAGGAACAGCTTCTTGGCAAGGCCACTCAGGAAGGCCTCCAGATCATTTTTCTTCCCAAGAGCAGCTTTCAGATTGGTATTTTCTTGTCCAAGCTTGGTGACTGAAGCTAACTTCTCGTCAGCAAGCTTGATCTTCTCAGCTAGTTCAAGGTCTTTTTTCTGTTGGGCCTCCTTCACCTTACCTGCAAGTTACAGCAAGATCAGATTTTGAAACAAATAAAGGGAAAAAGCAGTCGTCGAGGTCTCACCAAACATACCTTTGGTCTCCTCCTTTGCCTTCGTCAGATTCTCCTGAGCCAGCTTCAAATCCAGCTCGAGCTGAATGTGCTTGTTTTCCAGCTCAGTGTAGCGAGCCGCAAGGTCACAGGATCTCTGCGAAGAATCAATCGACTAAATGTCAAAGATAATTCACTTCCGAGTGGAAAAGGAAAAATCATGCGTTTCTAAGACTACAGCCGAACACAAGCATTCGACCGTAGTCTCGGGGACTACACCCAGTGGGTGCACTCAGCGTGCCCCCACTAATCCTATTGAAGACAGAGTCGACCAGTCGACCTCAAAAAAAAACAAGATGTATTCTTTAAGACTGTAATCGACTGCAAGCAGTCGACCACAGTCTCGGGGACTACACCCAGTGGGTGCACTCAGCGTGCCCCCACCGGTTTGCGAAATCCATTCGCCATAGTCGAATGATGGAAAGACTGAACTTATAAAGTCTAAGGCCGATTGCCAGCAGTCGACCTTAGCCTTGGGGACTACACCCAGTGGTGGCACTCAGCGTGCCCCCACCGGTTTGCGAAATCCATTCGCTATAGTCGAATGACGGAAAGACTGAACTTATAAAGCCTAAGGCCGACTGCCAGCAGTCGACCTTAGCCTTGGGGACTACACCCAGCGGGTGCACTCAGCGTGCCCCCGCTAACACGGAGTTTAAATCGACACACCCAGTGGGTGATTACTATAAATTCTGGAAAGAAAAGTTTTTGATGGCATATCCTAACAGAACAAGCGGTGGTCGACTGACCTGAACATTGCTTTGAAGGGCGGAACTGGCGTCGTAAGCTGCCTGGCTCGCATCCCGGATGGTCTTCAACTGCTCCATCATGATCCCTGCCTGGCGTATCGCCTCCTTCGCGGCGCCAGCTTGGTCCTCTGGGACGTGGTGCGTCGGGAAGAGGGAGGGCTGCAGAGCACTCGTCAGTGGATCTGCGAAGGACACAGTGTGTCAAGTGGTGTTCTCCTCCTCCGCGACCAGAGTCTCAGGCACCGTCACATCCTGGGGCACCCTGCCGGTAGATGCTTTCCTACTCCTTCTGTGCTTCAGCGGTTCCTCATCTTCATCATCATCAGGGAGAGTGATAACAACATTGGATGGAGCTACAGAAAAGAATCAGAATTAGAGATCATGAGTCAGTCGACTAGAAACTGTGTTAAGAGTATAGTACCAGGTTTTGAGGTTGCTGCGTCCTCCATCTCATGGTCGTCAGCCCGGGCTGAGGTCTCAGAAGTAGCAGCACTACAACTCCAAAGAATCAGTCGACTAACTCCAGCGCCAACCAGAGATAAAGTTCGCACAAAACAAGAAGACTTAAGCAGAATGATTACCCTGATATGGTGGGGATGGACACCTTCATCTTCGGCAGGAGCTTGGTCGGCTTTGACGAGTCCGCCCTGGGCTGCTTCGACGCCTTTTCAGTCGGTGCCAGAGAGGTGGTCCGAGGGCGCTTGGTCGACTGTGTAACAGTCGCAACCCCCTTGCCACGTTCAGTCACAGGGTCATGGACAAGCTTCGACCGCCTTTCCGAGCGCGGTGGTGCGACCTCCTCCTCCTCCTCTTCCTCGTCCTCCTCATCATCATCATCATCGTCATCGTCGTCATCATCATCCTCAGCGGCGTCCGAGTCCCACTCCTCCTCCTGGCTCTCACCCCCGCTCGCTTCTCCCTCCTCAATCGAAGCATGTGCTCCATTGGGCATCGAGTACAGCTCAGTGAGGACCTGATAGACATCAAGACAAAGATCAGTCGACCGATCGGCAGAGAAAATAGAAATAGATGTGACAAGAATACAATGGGAAGTGGAGCAGACATACATTGTCTGGATCACTGTGGTGGTCGAGTGGTGGAATCCTTCTGGCTCCGCGAGGGTTATCCTTGTTCCCAGTAACAGCGGCCATCCACCTTTCCAGAGTGGCATCGTCGACTGCTTCTGGATTGACCCGAGTCACATCCTCAGTCCCGCAGTACAACCACATGCAATGGCTCCGGAACTAAAGAGGCTGGATACGACGCCTAAGAAAAACCTCCAGGAGGTCCATACCCGTCACTCCCTCCCGAACCAACTGAACTACACGCTCCATCAGCATCTTCATGTCAGCTTTCTCCTTCGGAATCACCTTCAGAGAGGAGGGCTTGTTCACTCGGCCCATGGTGAACTGAGGGAGTCCACTCGACTGTCCCGGCGTCGACTAATCCTGGCAGTAGAACCAGGTCGACTGCCAGCCTCTGACTGACTCGGGAAATGTCATAGCTGGGAAGGTGCTCTTGTTCCTCACCTGGATCCCCAGACCCCCACACATTTGGACGACTCGGGTTTTTTCGTCGCCTGGGCTCGCCTTCTTCACGGTCTGAGAGCGACACGTGAATATGTGCTTGAACAAGCCCCAATGCGGTCGACAACCCAGAAAACTCTCACACATGGACACAAACGCGGCAAGATAGGCGATAGAATTCGGGGTGAAGTGGTGGAGTTGCGCTCCAAAGAAGTTCAAGAAACCACGGAAGAAAATGCTCGGCGGCAACGAAAATCCGCGGTCGACATGGGTAGCCAGAAGCACGCACTCACCCTCTTCCGGCTGGGGCTGCCACTCTTTCCCCGGAAGCCTCGCAGCTCCATGAGGGATCAGGCCCTCGTTGGCCATGTCGAGGAGATCCTTCTCCGTGATGGTCGACTGGATCCAATCTCCCTGGACCCAGCCTTTCGGCAGACGAGATCTAGATGAAGACCCGCCACGACTGGTGGATCTCCCCTTCGCCTTCTCCGTCGCCGACGCCTTCGCCGCCGTCTTCTCCTTGACCATGGCTGCTGGCGGGACGCGCGAGGGGAAGTTGTGCGGAGGCGAGAGCGAGCGCGTTGAGCGGAGACGAAGGGAGCAGAGAGAGAATGCTGAGGCACTGTTCAAAAAACCCTCGCCGGGCGCATTTATAAGATCCCTTCCGAGTGGATGACAGGTGGGCCCGGTCGATCTAATCATATCCTGAACAGTTACGCGGACGCGATACGTGGCGAAAAAAGCGGCGCGGGAATCGAGGCGTCTATGCCCTGTCCCGTCCGAACACCGCGGTCCGCCCCGCTTCGCGCGCTTCCCCAAATTTCGCATCCCGCGGAATCCGCGAACGGCAGATCGGTCTGCCAAACGCGGGATTTCCTGCGATCCGTCGCTCGGAAATCGGCGAAGTCCAAAAGATCACTCGACGAAGGAAAAGAATGGATCGAGTCGACTGAAGAAAGGTTGTTCACTATCAACAAAGAGATTTTTTGGTTCAAAACAACGCATGACCAGTATGCGAAGGCTAATCAGAAACAGCATCAACTCCTTCATCACTCAAGCCTCAATCCATTCGGGGGCTAATGATGGAGTCGTGTACCTAGGGTAGGGTCACAGACCTGATCTAAGTACCCTGCCCAAGGACACCCTTAGAAGAGATCACCTTCCAGTCGACCTACGAGGGACTCACTCGACTGACTTGAAGGACTCGACTACGAAGACTCACTCGACCACCGGAAGGTCAAGAGGCACTCTGCACTGCAACGGTTTGTAATTAAGTAGACTTTATGATAGTAAAGACACTTTATGTGGGGCGTTACCAGTAACGCCCCGGACTTAATGTACCTTAAACCCTTCATTACGTGGGCTGGCTGGGGTCCTGGCGCACTCTATATAAGCCACCCCCCTCCACAGGCAGAAGGGTTCGGCACCCCGTAATCCATATACACATAATCTACTCGACCGCCTCTGGGCTCCGAGACGTAGGGCTTTTACTTCCTCCGAGAAGGGCCTGAACTCGTACATCTCTTGTGTTTACAACCTCTCCATAGCTAGAACCTTGCCTCTCCATACCTACCCCCCACTCTACTGTCAGACTTAGATCCACGATAGCGACATCAAAATTTCATGATGCGGCGGTTGTGTCAGCGGAATCACAGGCTCTAGGTGTTGCCTTTTCTTTTCAGCGATCGAGGCGCTGGCTCGGTGTCCTGGACTTCGATCAAATCGGCCAGCATTAAGCGTCAAGGAAGCCCACTAGCATAGACGCATAGTACCAGCCCAATATAGGCCCATGCGATGCTGAATCGTTCTTTCTAAAAAGGCGTACAGACGCTTAGAAACACATAGGTGTCGCGCTATCCCCTAGAGGCGATCTAGGGTTCCACCTATCCTCCGGCGGCGACGTCGGAGTCCACGTAAATCCTCCATGCCGGCAGGGTTTCTTCGGCGGCGGGGAGTCATCACAGCGGCGGCGCCTCTGGGAACCGCTTGCATGGCAAATCTAACTCAAACGATGGCGTTGGGCGGCGAAGGGAGCGAGAAGGAAGGGGTGAGGGTACACCCTGATCTGGCGGTGAAACAGCAGGTGGGGGAGGGAAGGTTGGAGGGAGAAGAACCTAGGATGATGGAGGGAGGATCGGGGAGTGGAAGTAGGGAAGCAGATGTGGAAGTGGAAGAAGAGGAGGAGTGGGACTATTATGGACCGGCACCGGATCTGGAAGACAGATTTGCAGGGATGAAATTGCATGGAGAGGAGGAAGATGATCTAGATCTATTTGGTGAAGTTGATGATCTGATAAGGGGAGTGCGTTGGTTAGGGCTGTTCCGCGTGTATACCACGAAGCCTTTCAGCCACGCAGCTTTGTTGAAGCAGATGAGGAACGCATGGGCGGCTGCACAAGGAGTAACTTTCAACGTGAAGGGCCCAAATTTATTCTTGTTCCAGTGTCATTGCCTCGGAGACTGGAAACGGATCATGGATGGGGGACCGTGGATTTTTCGTTATGCTCCTATTATCATCCAAGAGTATGATGGTTTCACTGATGTTTCGGAATACAAGCTGAACAAGGTCCCTTTGTGGGCTAGAATCAAGGGGTTGCCGGATGGTTTGACAGCTAAGAAGGAACTAGTGGAGAAGATTGCGGCCAAGGTTGGTGAACCGCCTTTCACTGTGATTGTCAATGAAGGAAAGATCAATCCAGCGGGTGCCTTGAGAGTTAGAGTTTTTGTGGATGTAAGCACGCCTCTGGTGAGGTGTGTACCAATTACCCTTAAGGAGTTAAGAAGATATCCTGTCTTTTATGACAGGCTACCGGACTTTTGTTTCTTCTGCGGCTTGATGGGCCATACTGTGGAGGAATGTGGAGATGGCATACATGATCCTCGCACCTGTGAGTGGGGCGAGTGGCTTCTTTGGGGCTCAGAACAAGCGACCTTTGGGCCAGGAGGAAGAGGAAACATGGATGGACGAGGTGGAGGAGGTAGATCAGGAGGAAGAGGAGGAAGAGGAGGAAGGCAAGGTAGGGGAGGTCGTGATGGTATGAGAAGGGAGGAGGATATACATGCTACCGGCATGGACTATACTCAACAAGAGCCTGGCACTGAGAGTCCCAATGCGCGCAAAAGACTTGTTTTATCAGATGGGACGGTGAATATAAGGGGCCAAGCGCTCCCAAACTTGGCGGGCAAAGTCGCTGATACTGTTCTTCTTTTGCAAAACAATGGCGAAGAATTAACTCGGGGGAATCCCAATACCCCTGGGAAAGCCCCGATAGTCAAGAGAAGAAGGCAAGATGGAGCTGTGCGGGGAGATGATATGGTAACAGATGATCAGACGGCCTCCATTGGGGAGGACCGCCGGTCCCAATGAGGACACTATGTTGGAACTACCGCGGGATTGGCGACCCCGCGACGGTCAGAGAGCTCCGCGATTTAGTGGAGGCATGTGCGCCGATGGTGCTTTGCATTGTGGAGACACAGATTGCGAAGTATAGGGTGGAAGGGTTGGCTGGTAGTTTAGGGTTCTCGGGTCGTTTTGGAGTAGATAGTGCGGGTAGGAGTGGTGGTTTGTGCTTGTTTTGGAAGAATGGTGTTGATCTTGAAATAAAAACCTTTTCTCAATATCATATTGACTCGGTTGTGAAGGAATCGAGTAAAAACCCATGGTGTCTGTCGTGTTTTTATGGAGCAGCTAACAGGAGCCTGAGATTCGGGACATGGGACACGATGAAATTCTTGCGGGGTGAGAGCACACTACCGTGGCTTTGTATCGGTGACTTTAATGAGATAGTGCGGCCAGAGGAGCAAATGGGTCCAAATGAAAGAGATAGTGCACAGATCAAAGGCTTTAGAGAAGCATTAGATGTTTGTGAACTAGCTGATCTAGGGTACAAAGGCCTGGATTGGACGTTCGAGAAGAGAGTTGCTGGTGGAGAGTTTTGCAGGGTTTGGCTTGATCGAGTGCTGGCTACAGCCAGCTGGTCATCCATGTTTCCATTCGCCTCAGTTGAGCATCTCACGGTGGCAAAATCTGATCACAGCCCCATACTGTTGATGAACGAGCTCGAGGCCAACAATTTGAGGATTGCACTTAAAAAACCATTCCGATATGAGTGCTGCTGGGAAACGGACGACAGATTTGCTGCAACTCTGAAACATGCGTGGGAGCAGGACCTGCTTGCAACCAATCTGGCAGAACTGGCAGCAAAATTGACCTCGGTTGGGTCTTCACTAAAGCATTGGGCCCGAGCGAGTTTTGGGTCGGTTAGACAAGAGCTTCGGCGGCTGCGCCAACAGCTAGCAGAGCTGCGAGCTGATCCTTTGCGTACTGGACTGGGAGAAGAGGAGAAGAAGATCCAAGACTGGATCATGGAGATCTCTTATAGGGAGGAAATAATGATGAGACAGAGGTCTCGTATAGACTGGCTTCAAGCAGGTGATAGCAATACCCAATATTTCCAGAAGAAGCCCAGTGCTAGGAGAGCTCGAAACAATATCTCTCAACTGGAGAAGGCGGATGGGACATTCACATCGGATGCCGCCGAGATGGCTGAGATGACAAGTCAGTTTTATGAAAACCTGTACCGATCGGAGGGTTGCATAGGGATGGAAGAGGTGTTGTCTCATATCCCAGTCAGGGTGGATGGAAATATGAACAGCAAGCTGAATGCACCATACACTAATGAGGAGATCAAGCAAGCTCTATTTCAAATGTTCCCAACAAAAGCACCGGGGCCTGATGGGTTTCCCGCGCATTTTTTCCAGCAACATTGGGATCTGTGTGGTGAAGAGATTACGGGTATGATTATAAGATTGCTCAATGGAGATGACTCACCGGAGGATATCAATCGCACGTTCATCGTTTTGATCCCCAAGATAGCTAGTCCAAAAATCCTCGGACAATTTCGGCCTATAAGTCTTTGCAACGTGGTCTACAAGATAGTGTCAAAGCTCTTAGCGAATAGGTTGAAGATCATTCTCCCAGAGGTAATTTCCGAGGAGCAGTCGGCCTTTGTGCCTGGTCGCCTTATCACTGACAATTTTATAACAGCGTATGAATGCTTGCACTACATGAAGTCGATGAGAGTTAAAAAGAACCGGTTTGTTGCCCTAAAACTAGACATGATGAAGGCCTATGATCGTTTGGAGTGGCCTTACTTAAAGGCGGTGATGCTAAAATTGGGAATTAGTCCGCGCTTTACGGAGACGGTAATGAGATGCGTTTCATCAGTCACTTTCTCAGTTCTGTTTAATGGGGGCAGTTTGCAAGATTTCAGGCCAACGAGGGGAATGAGACAGGGGGACCCCATCTCCCCGTATTTATTTTTACTTGCAGCTGAAGGTCTTTCATGCCTTTTAAAGGCTCAGGATGGTGGTATCCGTGGTATGTCGGTGGCAGATTCAGCTCTGATAGTTAATCATTTACTCTTTGCAGACGATAGCCTTTTGTTTTTTGAAGCCAGCAGGGAGAGTGCCATTCAAGTGCGGGATATTCTGAGAAGGTATTGTGATGCGTCAGGCCAACGTGTCAACACAGAAAAATCCTCGATCTATTTCAGCAAGGGAGTACCGGATTCAATGCGTGATGAAATCAAAAATGCTTTGGATGTACACACTGAATCATTGTCAGAAAAATACTTGAGACTGCCTACAGATGTAGGCAAGAAGAAGGAAGGGAGTTTCAGATATCTGAAGGACAGAATATGGAAACACATTCAAGGGTGGATGGAAAAATGCTTGTCAGCAGGGGGGAAAGAGGTCTTGATCAAGTTGGTTGCACAATCAATTTCGACATATTCAATGTCATGTTTTAAGCTTGGTCGAGGACTAACTGAACACATAAATAGCATGCTGAGGAAGTTTTGGTGGGGGAGTAAGCAAGGTCAGAGAAAACCGGCTTGGGTCTCTTGGAAAACCATGTGCAAACCAAAGAATATGGGGGGATTGGTTTTCGGGATATCGAGTTATTCAACCTGGCTTTGCTAGCACGTCAAGTTTGGCGCTTGCTTCAAGACCCAGAGTCACTTAGTGCACGAGTCTTGCGAGCTAGATATTACCCACATGGTAGCGTACTGGAGGCTACTATTGGTGCACATCCCTCATCAGGTGTGGCGCTCGCTAATGGAAGGAAAAGAAATCTTGGTGTTGGGACTGTTTAAGAGAATTGGCTCTGGTTCGAATACGCGCATATGGGAAGACAATTGGCTTCCGCAGGACTACAAGCTGAAACTGATATGTTCTATATCTACTGACCCCCCTGCAGCTTGTGTCAGAGCTCATTGATGAGACGCCCAGGTCATGGAACACACAGAATCTAAATGAGCATTTTATTGCCCCGGACGTGATGATTATTCAGAACATTCCTCTGAGTTTCAGGGTGCAACCCGACTTCTGGGCGTGGCACTACGATAGAAGAGGAATCTTTACGGTTAAATCTGCTTATAGAATGATCAGCGGAATCAAACACCAGCGAGAGGACTGGCTAGAACACAGGCCGGCTCACTCGAATACCGAAGCTGAAAGCAAATCCTGGTCGCAACTATGGAAAGTGAAAATCCCTTCAAAGGTAAAGGTCTTTGTTTGGAGACTAGCCCAGATGTCACTACCTACTGGAACACTCCGTCATGAGCGCAATATGGCTACGTCCCCTGAGTGCGGCCTTTGTCAGGAGGAGTATGACTCGTGGCGCCACTCTCTGTTTGAGTGCAGAATGGCACGCTGTGTATGGGCGCTATGCGATGAGGAAATTGTCGAGCATATAATATCAAACAGAAGCGAAGATGAACGGCTATGGCTCTTCTGGCTTTTTGAATCAGTGAACCAGCAGGATCTTGCTAGGGTTCTAATTACCATGTGGGCTATATGGTGGGCGCGGAGAAAGGCGATCCATGATGATGAATTCCAGAGTCCATTATCTACTATGTGTTTTATTAACAGGTATCTTGAGGATCTTCAGATTGCCACAAAGCGAGAACCAACAACATATGCAGGCGCATCTAAACCAAGAGCTCGGCGATGGATACCACCCGGCGAAGATGCGGTAAAGATCAATGTGGATGGAGCCGTTTCCCGCTCAGGAAGGATGGGGGCAAGCGCAGCAATTTGCAGGGATAAAAATGGCTGCTATATTCGCTCATCAGCGGTGGTGTTTGAAGGCCTAGTGGATGCAGCATGTTTGGAAGCGCAAGCATGCAATGAGGCCCTTGCTCTTGCTCAAGATCTACTACAACCACATGTGATAATAGCTTCGGACTGCGCGCAAGTTGTCGCAGACATTAATGGCTCTGCGCCATCTTCTTCTTATGCTTTTGTTCTGGAAGAAATTAGAGCTAGAACTTTAGATTTTGTTAAAGTTGTTTTTCGTTTTGAGAATAGGGAGGCAAATGGTGAGGCACATGCCTTGGCAAAGGCAGCCTCGACACTCCCTGTTGGTCGACATGTGTGGCTAGGGAACTTACCAGACATCATTTGTATTCCGTCTGCTTTGGTTGATGAATAAAGCCCTAGCTTCACCTCAAAAAAAAGGCGTACAGACGCTTACATACCGAAACTTTCTTGCAAAAAACATTGGGTATGCATTGCATACCCTTGCATTAGCCTAGCTCTGCCCCAGGTGCTGCTCCGACTTTGTGGTTTGTGCTTTCTATGTTTGTTTCACCGTATGCATAGAAGAAGATCGACATGCAAAAAATGTCGTTGGAGATCTGGCGCTGTGGTGTACTGAGATGATGAAATAAAAAATCTTGCGTAAATTTTGTTTTTTTATCACCATAAGGTCTCTATATGCTCGTGTTTGCCTCTGATGTACTATTTGATTGAATCGGTAAACTCGAGCGTGTTTTGTTGACAAAAAAAGAAGTTGTCACGACGATCTCTATTAGCCAAGGATTCTTTTTAAACACGTGACAAGAGGGTGATCCTAAAATAGCTAACTGTTGAGTGGCTGCAAGCAAAATTATTACATTGGATATGATTAGTATTTATAAATCTATAAACAATTTGTAACAGATCATCATCGTTAATCTTGAGTAAGTTTTGGTTTTTAGCACCATAAAGTGTCTATATTAGTGTTTGACAGTTAAATTTATCTGATGTACCCGCATTTTTTAATCTGATGTACTATTTGATTGAATCAGTAAACTCGAGCGTGTTTTGTTGACAGAAAAGTGTTTTGTCACAACTATCTCTATTACTAGCCGAGGATTCTTTTTAAACACGTGACAAGAGGGTGAACATACAATAGCTAACTGTTGACTGGCTGCAAGCAAAATTATTACATCGGATATGATTAGTGTTTATAAATCTATAAACAATCGGTAACAGATACTCATGGTTGATCTTGAGTAAGTTTTAGTTTTTATAACCGTAGTGTCTATGCTCTTGTTTGGCAGTTAAATTTACCTGATGTACCCGCAAAAAAATAATTATCTTA
This sequence comes from Triticum dicoccoides, assembly GCF_002162155.2. Classification (NCBI taxonomy): domain Eukaryota; kingdom Viridiplantae; phylum Streptophyta; class Magnoliopsida; order Poales; family Poaceae; genus Triticum; species Triticum dicoccoides. Next base: position 625,913,757 of record NC_041390.1, on the reverse strand, counting down.
TGTACTATTTTCTTGAATCAGTAAAGTCAATAGTGTTTTGTTGACAAAAATAAGTTGTCACAACGATCTCTATTAGCCGAGGATCCAAACACGCGACAAGAGTGTAAACACACAATAGCTAGCTGCAAAGCAAGATTATTACATCAGTGATTAGTGTTTATAAATCTATAAACAATCCGTAACAGAAATTCATGGTTGATCTTGAGTGGAGAGACCCTGACTGCGTCCTATTATGAAGATTAGAGTAGAAATTATCACCGTGTCATCATTTTGCTTTCTGGTTTGGATCTGGGCAAGTGTCATCGGAACCACATCTAGCAGTGTCCCCGACTCGCCTAACCCCGCACGACGCCACCAGGTCGGCGTCGTGGTGGCCGGCAGATCGCCCGATCTTCACGTTAAACGCCTCCACCCCGCTCCGCAGATCCGCAGTGAGGTTGTCCATCAGGAACCCCGGTAGCTGCACGCCGGTGCCCTTGGCGATGACGAGCTCTTCCCTCGACTTCATTGGCCCGACGCAGAGACAGCGCGGCGGCGCTGGTGGCGAACGGGACGCAGCGGTAGGACCCGGGAACGTAGGTGCCTCATCCATGCACGCGCTGCGGCCGGGGCTGGTCGATGCAAGGCGGAGTGTGAGGTTGAACTGCGGGTCGAGCGTGAGGTTCTTGGACGCGGTAGATCCAGGCCCGAGACGGAGTTCATTGTGACGGAGTAGCGCCGGTGGGGGAGCCCGAAGACGAGACCGAATGTCAAGCCGACGAGGAGGACTAGCAATGCGATGAGGCACACCGAGCAGCAGTTGTCTAGGCACGATCTCTTCTTCGGAGGTCGCGGGTTCTCGGGATCAGTGGACTTGGTGTCCAAGCCGGACGGGTATCCCACCATGGTTGGCTGCGCTCGTGGAACGAAGGACCTGGCTATGGCTTGGTAGTACGCGATCGATCTCGGTGGCTTCTTAATTCACTACCAGAAAAACTTGGGTTGCCGACGGCCCCCGTCGGCATAGATGGACCTATGCCGACGGCCAAGGACAAGCCGTAGGCGTAGAAAAGCCGTCGGCATATATCCATCTATGCCGACGGGGCCGTCGGCATAGACGAGGCCGTCGGGACCGCCCGAGATAAGACTACGGGGCCCGTTGGCATAGGCGCAGCCGTCGGCATAGCCCGGGCCCACCTGCCCGGTCAGCGCTGACCATTTGATGGCGTTGAACCTACGCCGACGGGAGGTAACGACGGCCGTCGGCATATCTGTGGCAGAGGTATGCCTACGGCATAGCCGTCGGCATAGGCCCCTCTGCCACGTCATCGATCCGTGTGCCATGCACGTCATCGATCCGTGGGACAACCTCCGTGTGTGCACAGATATGCCGATGGCCTTGGCGTCAGCATAGGCCCCTCTGCCACGTCATCGATCCGTGTGCCATGCCACGTCATCGATTCGTGGGACAACCTCCGTGTGTGCACAGATATGCCGACGGCCTTGCCGTCGGCATAAATTTATTTTACTTTATATTTTTATTTTTACTTTATTTTGTTATTTTTACTTTATTTTAGTTTTGTTTTTGCATAAGATAATTATGCCTTATCTAAATAAACATACCCCGATGGTATATCGATTGACCCCCGTTACGAACGTCGCTATCGCCGTGTCACGGAAGGGGGAAACGGTCGACACGGAGGGAATTCCGGTTGGTGGGCGGTTCGGGTGTAGCTATGTCACCGAAACATCGCACGGGTCCCGATGGATATGTGAAAGTGTTCAGGCATGCGTAGACGCCCGTCTTGGGGCTCCGCGGTGTGCCCCCCCTACACGCAAGGCAGTGCCGCCGTCACTTGGACGGGGCCAAACCCCGGAGACGCGTGTGCCCACGTCAGTCCTACAACACATGTGCCCACTGTTGGGGAACGTAGTAATTTCAAAAAAATTCCTACGCACACGCAAGATCATGGTGATGCATAGCAACGAGAGGGGAGAGTGTTGTCCACGTACCCTCGTAGACCGAAAGCGGAAGCGTTAGCACAACGCGGTTGATGTAGTCGTACGTCTTCACGGCCCGACGGATCAAGCACCGAAACTACGACACCTCCGAGTTCTAGCACACGTTCAGCTCGATGATGATCCCCGGACTCCGATCCAGCAGAATGTCGGGGAAGAGTTCCGTCAGCACGACGGCGTGGTGACGATCTTGATGTTCTACTGTCGCAGGGCTTCGCCTAAGCACCACTACAATATTATCGAGGACTACGGTGGAGGGGGGCACCGCACACGGCTAAGAGATCAATGATCAACGGTTGTGTCTTTGGGGTGCCCCCTGCCCCCGTATATAAAGGAGCAAGGGAGGGAGGCGGCCGGCCTAGGAGGAGGGCGCGCCAAGGGGGGAGTCCTACTCCCACTGGGAGTAGAACACCTCCTTCCCTTGTTGGAGTAGGAGAGAAGGAAAGAGGAGGAGAGGAACAAGGAAAAGTGGGCTGCACCCCTTGTCCAATTCGGACCAGAGGGGGGCGCCTCCTTCCTTTTGGCCTCTCTCCTCTATTCCCCTATGGCCCAATAAGGCCCATATACTCCCCGGCGAATTCCCGTAACTCTCCGGTACTCCAAAAAATACCCGAATCACTCGGAACCTTTCCGATGTCTGAATATAGTCGTCCAATATATTGATCTTTACGTCTTGACCGTTTCGAGACTCCTCGTCATGTCCCCGATCTCATCTGGGACTCCGAACTCCTTCGGTACATCAAAACTCATAAACTCATAATATAACTGTCATCGAAACCTTAAGCGTGCGGACCCTACGGGTTCGAGAACAATGTAGACATGACCGAGACACGTCTCCGGTCAATAACCAATAGCGGAACTTGGATGCTCATATTGGCTCCCACATATTCTACGAAGATCTTTATCGGTCAGACCGCAAAACAACATACTTTGTTCCCTTTGTCATCGGTATGTTACTTGCCCGAGATTCGATCGTCGGTATCCCAATACCTAGTTCAATCTCGTTACCGGCAAGTATCTTTACTCATTCCGTAATACATCATCCTGCAACTAACTCATTAGTTGCAATGCTTGCAAGGCTTAAGTGATGTGCATTACCGAGAGGGCCCAGAGATACCTCTCCGACAATCGGAGTGACAAATCCTAATCTCGAAATATGCCAACCCAACAAGTACCTTCGGAGACACCTGTAGAGCACCTTTATAATCACCCAGTTACATTGTGACGTTTGGTAGCACACAAAGTGTTCCTCCGGTAAACGGGAGTTGCATAATCTCATAGTCATAGGAACATGTATAAGTCATGAAGAAAGCAATAGCAACAAACTAAACGATCAAGTGCTATGCTAACGGAATGGGTCAAGTCAATCACATCATTCTCCTAATGATGAGATCCCGTTAATCAAATGACAACTCATGTCTATGGTTAGGAAACATAACCATCTTTGATCAACGAGCTAGTCAAGTAGAGGCATACTAGTGACACTCTGTTTGTCTATGTATTCACACATGTATTATGTTTCCTCGTTAATACAATTCTAGCATGAATAATAAACATTTATCATGATATAAGGAAATAAATAATAACTTTATTATTGCCTCTAGGGCATATTTCCTTCAGTCTCCCACTTGCACTAGAGTCAATAATCTAGTTCACATCGCCATGTGATTTAATACCAATAGTTCACATCACCATGTGATTAACACCCATAGTTCACAACGACATGTGACCAACACCCAAAGGGTTTACTAGTGTCAATAATCTAGTTCACATCGCTATGTGATTAACACCCAAAGAGTACTAAGGTGTGATCATGTTTTGCTTGTGAGAGAAGTTTAGTCAACGGGTCTGCCACATTCAGATCCGTAAGTATTTTGCAAATTT
>NC_041390.1:625907070-625909114 GCF_002162155.2 Triticum dicoccoides | reverse complement strand
AAATGTTGTAGTGCTCCCACTCACTTTCTTGTAAATACAGGCTTCACCGCAAGTCTGTATACAACTATATGCTTTGATCAACTTATCAAAACGTATATTCCAACTCCGAGATGCTTGCACCAGTCCATAGATGGATTGCTGGAGCTTGCATATTTTGTTAGTACCTTTAGGATTGACAAAACCTTCTGGTTGCATCATATACAACTCTTCTTTTATAAATCCATTAAGGAATGCAGTTTTGTTTATCCATTTGCCAGATTTCATAAAATGCGGCAATTGCTAACATGATTCGGACAGACTTAAGCATAGATACGAGCGAGAAACTCTCATCGTAGTCAACACCTTGAACTTGTCGAAAACCTTTTTGCGACAATTCTAGCTTTGTAGATAGTAACACTAATATCAGCGTCCGTCTTCCTCTTGAAGATCCATTTAATCTCAATGGCTCGCCGATCATTGGGCAAGTCAATCAAAGTCCATACATGGATCTCATCTCAGATTTCATGGCCTCAAGCCATTTCACGGAATCTGGGCTCATCATCGTTTCATATTTGTGTTTCATCAAGTAGATATACTCATATCTGCTCAAATCATCTGCGAAGATCAGAAAATAATGATACCTGCCGCGAGCCTCAATATTCATTGGACCACATACATCAGTATGTATGATTTCCAACAAATCTGTTGCTTGCTCCATTGTTCCGGAGAATGGAGTCTTAGTCGTCTTGCCAATGAGGCATGGTTCGCAAGCATCAATTGATTCATAATCAAGTGATTCCAAAAGCCCGTCAGCATGGATTTTCTTTATGCATTTTACACCAATATGACCTAAACGGCAGTGCCACAAATAAGTTGCACTATCATTATTAACTTTGCATCTTTTGATTTCAATATTATGAATATGTGTATCACTACGATCGAGATCCAACGAACCATTTTCATTGGGTGTGTAACCATATAAGGTTTTATTCATGTAAACAGAACAACAATTTATTCTCTTACTTAAATGAATAACCGTATTGCAATAAACATAATCAAATCATATTGATGCTCAACGCAAACACCAAATGACACTTATTTAGGTTCAATACTAATCTCGAAAAGTATAGGGAGTGTGCGATGATGATCATATCAATCTTGGAACCACTTCCAACACACATTGTTACTTCACCCTTAACTAGTCTCTGTTCATTCTGCAACTCCCGTTTCGAGTTACTACTCTTAGCAACTGAACCAGTATCAAATACCAAGGGGTTGCTATGAACACTAGTAAAATACACATCAATAATATGTATATCAAATATACCTTTGTTCACTTTGCCATCCTTCTTATCCGCCAAATACTTGTGGTAGTTCCGATTCCAATGACCAGTCCCTTTGCAGTAGAAGCACTCAATTTCAGGCTTCGGTCCAGACTTGGGTTTTTCACTTGAGCAGCAACTTGCTTGCCGTTCTTCTTGAAGTTCCCCTTTCTTCCCTTTGTCCCTTTACTTGAAACTAGTGGTTTTGTTTACCATCGACACTTGATGCTTTTCTTGATTTCTACCTTCGTCGATTTAAGCATCGCGAAGAGCTTGGGAATCGTTTCCGTTATCCCTTGCATATTATAGTTCATCACGAAGTTCAACTAACTTGCTGATGGTGACTAGAGAATTCTGTCAATCATTATTTTATCTGGAAGATTAACTCCCACTTGATTCAAGCGATTTTAGTACCCAGACAATCTGAGCACATACTCACTGCTTGAGCTATTCTCCTCCATCTTTTAGCTATAGAACTTGTTGGAGACTTCATATCTCCCAACTCGGGTATTTGCTTGAAATATTAACTTCAACTCCTGGAACATCTCATATGTCACATGACATTAAAAACGCCTTTAAAGTCCTGATTCTAAGCCGTTAAGCATGCTGCACTAAACTATCAAGTAGTCATCATATTGAGCTAGCCAAACGTTCAGAACGTCTGCATCTGCTCCTGCAATAGGTCTGTCACCTAGCGGTGCATCAAGGACATAATTCTTCTGTGCAGCAATGAGGATAATTCT
>NC_041390.1:625895482-625906159 GCF_002162155.2 Triticum dicoccoides | reverse complement strand
GTTGTCGTCTCGCCAATCTTATGCTTCCACGACTATCTCTACCGCTTAGTGATAAAGTAAAGCATTACAGCGCAATTGCATTGCATACAATAAAGTGACAACCATATGGCTCCTGCCAGTTGCCGATAACTCGGTTACAAAACATGATCATCTCATACAATAAAATTTAGCATCATGCCTTGACCATATCACATCACAACATGCCCTGCAAAAACAAGTTAGAGGTCCTCTACTTTGTTGTTGCAAGTTTTCCGTGGCTGCTATGGGCTGAGCAAGAACCGTTCTTACCTACGCATCAAAACCACAACGATAGTTTGTCAAGTTGGTGTTGTTTTAACCTTCGCAAGTACCGTGCGTAGCCACACTCGGTTCAACTAAAGTTGGAGAAACTGACACCCGCCAGCCACCTGTGTGCAAAGCACGTCGATAGAACCAGTCTCGCGTAAACGTACGCGTAATGTCGGTCCGGGCCGCTTCATCCAACAATACCGCCGAACCAAAGTGTGACATGCTGGTAAGCAGTATGACTTATATCGCCCACAACTCACTTGTGTTCTACTCGTGCACAACATCAACGCATAAAACCTAGGCTCGGATGCCACTGTTGGGGAACGTAGTAATTTCAAAAAAATTCCTACGCACACGCAAGATCATGGTGATGCATAGCAACGAGAGGGGAGAGTGTTGTCCATGTACCCTCGTAGACCGACAGCGGAAGCGTTAGCACAACGTGGTTGATGTAGTCGTACGTCTTCACGGCCCGACCGATCAAGCACCGAAACTACGGCGCCTCCGAGTTCTAGCACACGTTCAGCTCGATGACGATCCCCGGACTCCGATCCAGCAGAATGTCGGGGAAGAGTTCCGTCAGCACGACGGCGTGGTGATGATCTTGATGTTCTACTGTCGCAGGGCTTCGCCTAAGCACCACTACAATATTATCGAGGACTATGGTGGAGGGGGGCACCGCACACGGCTAAGAGATCAATGATCAACTGTTGTGTCTTTGGGGTGCCCCCTGCCCCAGTATATAAAGGAGCGAGGGAGGGAGGCGGCCGGCCTAGGAGGAGGGCGCGCCAAGGGGGGACTGTTGGGGATCGTAGCAGAAATTTAAAATTTTCTACGCATCACCAAGATCAATCTATGGAGTAATCTAGCAACGAGGGGAAGGAGAGTGCATCTACATACCCTTGTAGATCGCTAAGCGGAAGCGTTGCAAGAACGCGGATGAAGGAGTCGTACTCGTAGCGATTCAGTTCGCGGTTGATTCTGATCTAAGCGCCGAACAATGGCGCCTCCGCGTTCAACACACGTGCAGCCCGGTGACGTCTCCTACGCCTTGATCCAGCAAGGGGAGAAGGAGAGGTTGGGGAAGACTCCGTCCAGCAACAGCACAACGGAGTGGTGGTGGTGGAGGTGCGCGGGACTCCAGCAGGGCTTCGCCAAGCACTACGAGAGACGAGGAGGGAGAGAGGTAGGGCTGCGCCAACAGGGGAAGAACTTCGTGTGTCGGGCTGCCCCTTTGCCTCCACTATATATAGGGGAGAGGGAGGGTTGTGCCCCCACCTAGGGTTCCCACCCCAAGGGGTGCAGCAACCCTAGATCCCATCTAGGGTGGCGGCCACAAGGGGGAGAGGGGGAGGCGCACCTGGGGTGGGCCTTAGGGCCCATCTGCCCTAGGGTTTGCCCCCCTTCCCTCTAGGAGGCACCTTGGGCCTTGGTGGGAGGCGCCCCAGCCCACCTAGGGGCTGGTCCCTTCCCACTATTGGCCCATGTAGGCCTCCGGGGCCCGTGGCCCCTCCCGGTGGACCCCCGGACTCCTCCGGTGGTCCCGGTACACTACCGGTGATGCCCGGAACACTTCCGATGGCCAAAACCATACTTCCTATATATCAATCTTTACCTTCGGACCATTCCGGAACTCCTCGTGACGTCCAGGATCTCATCCGGGACTCCGAACAACATTCGGTAACCGCATACATACTTTTCCTATAACCCTAGTGTCATCGAACCTTAAGTGTGTAGACCCTACGGGCTCGGGAGTCACGCAGACATGGCCGAGACAACTCTCCGGTCAATAACCAACAGCGGGATCTAGATACCCATGTTGGCTCCCACATGCTCCACGATGATCTCATCGAATGAACCACGATGTTAAGGATTCAATCAATCCCGTATACAATTCCCTTTGTCTATCGGTACGATACTTGCCCGAGATTCGATCGTCGGTATCTTGATACCTTGTTCAATCTCGTTACCGGCAAGTCTCTTTACTCGTTCCGTAACACATCATCCCGTGATCAACTCCTTGGTCACATTGTGCACATTATGATGATGTCCTACCGAGTGGGCCCAGAGATACCTCTCCGTTTACATGAAGTGACAAATCCCAGTCTCGATTCGTGCCAACCCAACAGACACTTTCGGAGATACCCGTAGTGCACCTTTATAGCCACCCAGTTACGTTGTGATGTTTGGCACACCCAAAGCACCCCTACGATATCCGGGAGTTGCACAATCTCATGGTCTAAGGAAATGATACTTGACATTAGAAAAGCTTTAGCATACGAACTACACGATCTTGTGCTAGGCTTAGGATTGGGTCTTGTCCATCACATCATTCTCCTAATGATGTGATCCCGTTATCAACGACATCCAATGTCCATGGTTAGGAAACCATAACCATCTATTGATCAACGAGCTAGTCAACTAGAGGCTTACTAGGGACATGGTGTTGTCTATGTATCCACACATGTATCTGAGTTTCCTATCAATACAATTCTAGCATGGATAATAAACGATTATCATGAACAATGAAATATAATATAATAATAACTAATTTATTATTGCCTCTAGGGCATATTTCCAACAGGGAGTCCTACTCCCACCGGGAGTAGGACTCCTCCTTCCCTTGTTGGAGTAGGAGAGAAGGAAAGAGGGGGAGAGGAACAAGGAAAAGTGGGCTGCACCCCTTGTCCAATTCGGACCAGAGGGGGGGCGCCTCCTTCCTTTTGGCCTCTCTCCTCTATTCCCGTATGGCTCAATAAGGCCCATATACTCCTCAGCGAATTCCCGTAACTCTCCGGTACTTTGAAAAATACCCGAATCACTCGGAACCTTTCCGATGTCCGAATATAGTCGTCCAATATATCGATCTTTACATCTCGACCATTTCGAGACTCCTCGTCATGTCCCCGATCTCATCCGGGACTCCGAACTCCTTAGGTACATCAAAACTCATAAACTCATAATATAACTGTCATCGAAACCTTAAGCGTGCGGACCCTACGGGTTCGAAAACAATGTAGACATGACCGAGACACGTCTCCGGTCAATAACCAATAGCGGAACCTGGATGCTCATATTGGCTCCCACATATTCTACGAAGATCTTTATCGGTCAGACCGCATAACAACATACGTTGTTCCCTTTGTCATCGGTATGTTACTTGCCCGAGATTCGATCGTTGGTATCTCAATACCTAGTTCAATCTCGTTACCGGCAAGTCTCTTTACTCGTTCTGTAATACATCATCCTGCAACTAACTCATTAGTTGCAATGCTTACAAGGCTTAAGTGATGTGCATTATCGAGTGGGCCCAGAGATACCTCTCCGACAATCGGAGTGACAAATCCTAATCTCGAAATACGCCAACCCAACAAGTACCTTCGGAGACACCTGTAGAGCACCTTTATAATCACCCAGTTACGTTGTAACGTTTGGTAGCACACAAAGTGTTCCTCCGGTAAACGGGAGTTGCATAATCTCATAGTCATAGGAACATGTATAAGTCATGAAGAAAGCAATAGCAACAAACTAAACGAAAAAGTGCTATGCTAACGGAATGGATCAAGTCAATCACATCATTCTCCTAATGATGTGAATGATGTGATCCCGTTAATCAAATGACAACTCATGTCTATGGTTAGGAAACATAACCATCTTTGATCAATGAGCTAGTCAAGTAGAGGCATACTAGTGACACTCTGTTTGTCTATTTGGTGAAGTTGATGATCTGATAAGGGGAGTGCGTTGGTTAGGGCTGTTCCGCGTGTATACCACGAAGCCTTTCAGCCACGCAGCTTTGTTGAAGCAGATGAGGAACGCATGGGCGGCTGCACAAGGAGTAACTTTCAACGTGAAGGGCCCAAATTTATTCTTGTTCCAGTGTCATTGCCTCGGAGACTGGAAACGTATCATGGATGGGGGACCGTGGATTTTTCGTTATGCTCCTATTATCATCCAAGAGTATGATGGTTTCACTGATGTTTCGGAGTACAAGCTGAACAAGGTCCCTTTGTGGGCTAGAATCAAGGGGTTGCCGGATGGTTTGACAGCTAAGAAGGAACTAGTGGAGAAGATTGCGGCCAAGGTTGGTGAACCGCCTTTCACTGTGATTGTCAATGAAGGAAAGATCAATCCAGCGGGTGCCTTGAGAGTTAGAGTTTTTGTGGATGTAAGCACGCCTCTGGTGAGGTGTGTACCAATTACCCTTAAGGAGTTAAGAAGATATCCTGTCTTTTATGACAGGCTACCGGACTTTTGTTTCTTCTGCGGCTTGATGGGCCATACTGTGGAGGAATGTGGAGATGGCATACATGATCCTCGCACCTGTGAGTGGGGCGAGTGGCTTCTTTGGGGCTCAGAACAAGCGACCTTTGGGCCAGGAGGAAGAGGAAACATGGATGGACGAGGTGGAGGAGGTAGATCAGGAGGAAGAGGAGGAAGAGGAGGAAGGCAAGGTAGGGGAGGTCGTGATGGTATGAGAAGGGAGGAGGATATACATGCTACCGGCATGGACTATACTCAACAAGAGCCTGGCACTAAGAGTCCCAATGCGCGCAAAAGACTTGTTTTATCAGATGGGACGGTGAATATAAGGGGCCAAGCGCTCCCAAACTTGGCGGGCAAAGTCGCTGATACTGTTCTTCTTTTGGAAAACAATGGCGAAGAATTAACTCGGGGGAATCCCAATACCCCTGGGAAAGCCCCGATAGTCAAGAGAAGAAGGCAAGATGGAGCTGTGCGGGGAGATGATATGGTAACAGATGATCAGGCGGCCTCCATTGGGGAGGACCGCCGGTCCCAATGAGGACACTATGTTGGAACTACCGCGGGATTGGCGACCCCGCGACGGTCAGAGAGCTCCGCGATTTAGTGGAGGCATGTGCGCCGATGGTGCTTTGCATTGTGGAGACACAGATTGCGAAGTATAGGGTGGAAGGGTTGGCTGGTAGTTTAGGGTTCTCGGGTCGTTTTGGAGTAGATAGTGCGGGTAGGAGTGGTGGTTTGTGCTTGTTTTGGAAGAATGGTGTTGATCTTGAAATAAAAACCTTTTCTCAATATCATATTGACTCGGTTGTGAAGGAATCGAGTAAAAACCCATGGCGTCTGTCGTGTTTTTATGGAGCAGCTAACAGGAGCCTGAGATTCGGGACATGGGACACGATGAAATTCTTGCGGGGTGAGAGCACACTACCGTGGCTTTGTATCGGTGACTTTAATGAGATAGTGCGGCCAGAGGAGCAAATGGGTCCAAATGAAAGAGATAGTGCACAGATCAAAGGCTTCAGAGAAGCAGTAGATGTTTGTGAACTAGCTGATCTAGGGTACAAAGGCCTGGATTGGACGTTCGAGAAGAGAGTTGCTGGTGGAGAGTTTTGCAGGGTTCGGCTTGATCGAGTGCTGGCTACAGCCAGCTGGTCATCCATGTTTCCATTCGCCTCAGTTGAGCATCTCACGGTGGCAAAATCTGATCACAGCCCCATACTGTTGATGAACGAGCTCGAGGCCAGCAATTTGAGGATTGCACTTAAAAAACCATTCCGATATGAGTGCTGCTGGGAAACGGACGACAGATTTGCTGCAACTCTGAAACATGCGTGGGAGCAGGACCTGCTTGCAACCAATCTGGCAGAACTGGCAGCAAAATTGACCTCGGTTGGGTCTTCACTAAAGCATTGGGCCCGAGCGAGTTTTGGGTCGGTTAGACAAGAGCTTCGGCGGCTGCGCCAACAGCTAGCAGAGCTGCGAGCTGATCCTTTGCGTACCGGACCGGGAGAAGAGGAGAAGAAGATCCAAGACTGGATCATGGAGATCTCTTATAGGGAGGAAATAATGATGAGACAGAGGTCTCGTATAGACTGGCTTCAAGCAGGTGATAGCAATACCCAATATTTCCAGAAGAAGCCCAGTGCTAGGAGAGCTCGAAACAATATCTCTCAACTGGAGAAGGCGGATGGGACATTCACATCGGATGCCGCCGAGATGGCTGAGATGACAAGTCAGTTTTATGAAAACCTGTACCGATCGGAGGGTTGCATAGGGATGGAAGAGGTGTTGTCTCATATCCCAGTCAGGGTGGATGGAAATATGAACAGCAAGCTGAATGCACCATACACTAATGAGGAGATCAAGCAAGCTCTATTTCAAATGTTCCCAACAAAAGCACCGGGGCCTGATGGGTTTCCCGCGCATTTTTTCCAGCAACATTGGGATCTGTGTGGTGAAGAGATTACGGGTATGATTATAAGATTGCTCAATGGAGATGACTCACCGGAGGATATCAATCGCACGTTCATCGTTTTGATCCCCAAGATAGCTAGTCCAAAAATCCTCGGACAATTTCGGCCTATAAGTCTTTGCAACGTGGTCTACAAGATAGTGTCAAAGCTCTTAGCGAATAGGTTGAAGATCATTCTCCCAGAGGTAATTTCCGAGGAGCAGTCGGCCTTTGTGCCTGGTCGCCTTATCACTGACAATTTTATAACAGCGTATGAATGCTTGCACTACATGAAGTCGAGGAGAGTTAAAAAGAACCGGTTTGTTGCCCTAAAACTAGACATGATGAAGGCCTATGATCGTTTGGAGTGGCCTTACTTAAAGGCGGTGATGCTAAAATTGGGAATTAGTCCGCGCTTTACGGAGACGGTAATGAGATGCGTTTCATCAGTCACTTTCTCAGTTCTGTTTAATGGGGGCAGTTTGCAAGATTTCAGGCCAACGAGGGGAATGAGACAGGGGGACCCCATCTCCCCGTATTTATTTTTACTTGCAGCTGAAGGTCTTTCATGCCTTTTAAAGGCTCAGGATGGTGGTATCCGTGGTATGTCGGTGGCAGATTCAGCTCTGATAGTTAATCATTTACTCTTTGCAGACGATAGCCTTTTGTTTTTTGAAGCCAGCAGGGAGAGTGCCATTCAAGTGCGGGATATTCTGAGAAGGTATTGTGATGCGTCAGGCCAACATGTCAACACAGAAAAATCCTCGATCTATTTCAGCAAGGGAGTACCGGATTCAATGCGTGATGAAATCAAAAATGCTTTGGATGTACACACTGAATCATTGTCAGAAAAATACTTGAGACTGCCTACAGATGTAGGCAAGAAGAAGGAAGGGATTTTCAGATATCTGAAGGACAGAATATGGAAACACATTCAAGGGTGGATGGAAAAATGCTTGTCAGCAGGGGGGAAAGAGGTCTTGATCAAGTTGGTTGCACAATCAATTTCGACATATTCAATGTCATGTTTTAAGCTTGGTCGAGGACTAACTGAACACATAAATAGCATGCTGAGGAAGTTTTGGTGGGGGAGTAAGCAAGGTCAGAGAAAACCGGCTTGGGTCTCTTGGAAAACCATGTGCAAACCAAAGAATATGGGGGGATTGGTTTTCGGGATATCGAGTTATTCAACCTGGCTTTGCTAGCACGTCAAGTTTGGCGCTTGCTTCAAGACCCAGAGTCACTTAGTGCACGAGTCTTGCGAGCTAGATATTACCCACATGGTAGCGTACTGGAGGCTACTATTGGTGCACATCCCTCATCAGGTGTGGCGCTCGCTAATGGAAGGAAAAGAAATCTTGGTGTTGGGACTGATTAAGAGAATTGGCTCTGGTTCGAATACGCGCATATGGGAAGACAATTGGCTTCCGCGGGACTACAAGCTGAAACTGATATGTTCTATATCTGCTGACCCCCTGCAGCTTGTGTCAGAGCTCATTGATGAGACGCCCAGGTCATGGAACACACAGAATCTAAATGAGCATTTTATTGCCCCGGACGTGATGATTATTCAGAACATTCCTCTGAGTTTCAGGGTGCAACCCGACTTCTGGGCGTGGCACTACGATAGAAGAGGAATCTTTACGGTTAAATCTGCTTATAGAATGATCAGCGGAATCAAACACCAGCGAGAGGACTGGCTAGAACACAGGCCGGCTCACTCGAATACCGAAGCTGAAAGCAAATCCTGGTCGCAACTATGGAAAGTGAAAATCCCTTCAAAGGTAAAGGTCTTTGTTTGGAGACTAGCCCAGATGTCACTACCTACTGGAACACTCCGTCATGAGCGCAATATGGCTACGTCCCCTGAGTGCGGCCTTTGTCAGGAGGAGTATGACTCGTGGCGCCACTCTCTGTTTGAGTGCAGAATGGCACGCTGTGTATGGGCGCTATGCGATGAGGAAATTGTCGAGCATATAATATCAAACAGAAGCGAAGATGCACGGCTATGGCTCTTCTGGCTTTTTGAATCAGTGAACCAGCAGGATCTTGCTAGGGTTCTAATTACCATGTGGGCTATATGGTGGGCGCGGAGAAAGGCGATCCATGATGATGAATTCCAGAGTCCATTATCTACTATGTGTTTTATTAACAGGTATCTTGAGGATCTTCAGATTGCCACAAAGCGAGAACCAACAACATATGCAGGCGCATCTAAACCAAGAGCTCGGCGATGGATACCACCCGGCGAAGATGCGGTAAAGATCAATGTGGATGGAGCCGTTTCCCGCTCAGGAAGGATGGGGGCAAGCGCAGCAATTTGCAGGGATAAAAATGGCTGCTATATTCGCTCATCAGCGGTGGTGTTTGAAGGCCTAGTGGATGCAGCATGTTTGGAAGCGCAAGCATGCAATGAGGCCCTTGCTCTTGCTCAAGATCTACTACAACCACATGTGATAATAGCTTCGGACTGCGCGCAAGTTGTCGCAGACATTAATGGCTCTGCGCCATCTTCTTCTTATGCTTTTGTTCTGGAAGAAATTAGAGCTAGAACTTTAGATTTTGTTAAAGTTGTTTTTCGTTTTGAGAATAGGGAGGCAAATGGTGAGGCACATGCCTTGGCAAAGGCAGCCTCGACACTCCCTGTTGGTCGACATGTGTGGCTAGGGAACTTACCAGACATCATTTGTATTCCGTCTGCTTTGGTTGATGAATAAAGCCCTAGCTTCACCTCAAAAAAAAGGCGTACAGACGCTTACATACTGAAACTTTCTTGCAAAAAACATTGGGTATGCATTGCATACCCTTGCATTAGCCTAGCTCTGCCCCAGGTGCTGCTCCGACTTTGTGGTTTGTGCTTTCTATGTTTGTTTCACCGTATGCATAGAAGAAGATCGACATGCAAAAAATGTCGTTGGAGATCTGGCGCTGTGGTGTACTGAGATGATGAAATAAAAAATCTTGCGTAAATTTTGTTTTTTTATCACCATAAGGTCTCTATATGCTCGTGTTTGCCTCTGATGTACTATTTGATTGAATCGGTAAACTCGAGCGTGTTTTGTTGACAAAAAAAGAAGTTGTCACGACGATCTCTATTAGCCAAGG
The DNA here is from genome assembly GCF_002162155.2 of Triticum dicoccoides. Lineage (NCBI taxonomy): Eukaryota > Viridiplantae > Streptophyta > Magnoliopsida > Poales > Poaceae > Triticum > Triticum dicoccoides. Next base: position 625,896,552 of record NC_041390.1, on the reverse strand, counting down.
ATTCTTTTTAAACACGTGACAAGAGGGTGATCCTAAAATAGCTAACTGTTGAGTGGCTGCAAGCAAAATTATTACATTGGATATGATTAGTATTTATAAATCTATAAACAATTTGTAACAGATCATCATCGTTAATCTTGAGTAAGTTTTGGTTTTTAGCACCATAAAGTGTCTATATTAGTGTTTGACAGTTAAATTTATCTGATGTACCCGCATTTTTTAATCTGATGTACTATTTGATTGAATCAGTAAACTCGAGCGTGTTTTGTTGACAGAAAAGTGTTTTGTCACAACTATCTCTATTACTAGCCGAGGATTCTTTTTAAACACGTGACAAGAGGGTGAACATACAATAGCTAACTGTTGACTGGCTGCAAGCAAAATTATTACATCGGATATGATTAGTGTTTATAAATCTATAAACAATCGGTAACAGATACTCATGGTTGATCTTGAGTAAGTTTTAGTTTTTATAACCGTAGTGTCTATGCTCTTGTTTGGCAGTTAAATTTACCTGATGTACCCGCAAAAAAATAATTATCTTATGTACTATTTTCTTGAATCAGTAAAGTCAATAGTGTTTTGTTGACAAAAATAAGTTGTCACAACGATCTCTATTAGCCGAGGATCCAAACACGCGACAAGAGTGTAAACACACAATAGCTAGCTGCAAAGCAAGATTATTACATCAGTGATTAGTGTTTATAAATCTATAAACAATCCGTAACAGAAATTCATGGTTGATCTTGAGTGGAGAGACCCTGACTGCGTCCTATTATGAAGATTAGAGTAGAAATTATCACCGTGTCATCATTTTGCTTTCTGGTTTGGATCTGGGCAAGTGTCATCGGAACCACATCTAGCAGTGTCCCCGACTCGCCTAACCCCGCACGACGCCACCAGGTCGGCGTCGTGGTGGCCGGCAGATCGCCCGATCTTCACGTTAAACGCCTCCACCCCGCTCCGCAGATCCGCAGTGAGGTTGTCCATCAGGAACCCCGGTAGCTGCACGCCGGTGCCCTTGGCGATGACGAGCTCTTCCCTCGACTTCATTGGCCCGACGCAGAGAC
>NC_041390.1:625891695-625893755 GCF_002162155.2 Triticum dicoccoides | reverse complement strand
GTGCCGCCGTCACTTGGACGGGGCCAAACCCCGGAGACGCGTGTGCCCACGTCAGTCCTACAACACATGTGCCCACTGTTGGGGAACGTAGTAATTTCAAAAAAATTCCTACGCACACGCAAGATCATGGTGATGCATAGCAACGAGAGGGGAGAGTGTTGTCCACGTACCCTCGTAGACCGAAAGCGGAAGCGTTAGCACAACGCGGTTGATGTAGTCGTACGTCTTCACGGCCCGACGGATCAAGCACCGAAACTACGACACCTCCGAGTTCTAGCACACGTTCAGCTCGATGATGATCCCCGGACTCCGATCCAGCAGAATGTCGGGGAAGAGTTCCGTCAGCACGACGGCGTGGTGACGATCTTGATGTTCTACTGTCGCAGGGCTTCGCCTAAGCACCACTACAATATTATCGAGGACTACGGTGGAGGGGGGCACCGCACACGGCTAAGAGATCAATGATCAACGGTTGTGTCTTTGGGGTGCCCCCTGCCCCCGTATATAAAGGAGCAAGGGAGGGAGGCGGCCGGCCTAGGACGAGGGCGCGCCAAGGGGGGAGTCCTACTCCCACTGGGAGTAGAACACCTCCTTCCCTTGTTGGAGTAGGAGAGAAGGAAAGAGGAGGAGAGGAACAAGGAAAAGTGGGCTGCACCCCTTGTCCAATTCGGACTAGAGGGGGGCGCCTCCTTCCTTTTGGCCTCTCTCCTCTATTCCCCTACGGCCCAATAAGGCCCATATACTCCCCGGCGAATTCCCGTAACTCTCCGGTACTCCAAAAAATACCCGAATCACTCGGAACCTTTCCGATGTCTGAATATAGTCGTCCAATATATTGATCTTTACGTCTCGACCGTTTCGAGACTCCTCGTCATGTCCCCGATCTCATCTGGGACTCCGAACTCCTTCGGTACATCAAAACTCATAAACTCATAATATAACTGTCATCGAAACCTTAAGCGTGCGGACCCTACGGGTTCGAGAACAATGTAGACATGACCGAGACACGTCTCCGGTCAATAACCAATAGCGGAACTTGGATGCTCATATTGGCTCCCACATATTCTACGAAGATCTTTATCGGTCAGACCGCAAAACAACATACTTTGTTCCCTTTGTCATCGGTATGTTACTTGCCCGAGATTCGATCGTCGGTATCCCAATACCTAGTTCAATCTCGTTACCGGCAAGTATCTTTACTCGTTCCGTAATACATCATCCTGCAACTAACTCATTAGTTGCAATGCTTGCAAGGCTTAAGTGATGTGCATTACCGAGAGGGCCCAGAGATACCTCTCCGACAATCGGAGTGACAAATCCTAATCTCGAAATATGCCAACCCAACAAGTACCTTCGGAGACACCTGTAGAGCACCTTTATAATCACCCAGTTACATTGTGACGTTTGGTAGCACACAAAGTGTTCCTCCGGTAAACGGGAGTTGCATAATCTCATAGTCATAGGAACATGTATAAGTCATGAAGAAAGCAATAGCAACAAACTAAACGATCAAGTGCTATGCTAACAGAATGGGTCAAGTCAATCACATCATTCTCCTAATGATGAGATCCCGTTAATCAAATGACAACTCATGTCTATGGTTAGGAAACATAACCATCTTTGATCAACGAGCTAGTCAAGTAGAGGCATACTAGTGACACTCTGTTTGTCTATGTATTCACACATGTATTATGTTTCCTCGTTAATACAATTCTAGCATGAATAATAAACATTTATCATGATATAAGGAAATAAATAATAACTTTATTATTGCCTCTAGGGCATATTTCCTTCAGTCTCCCACTTGCACTAGAGTCAATAATCTAGTTCACATCGCCATGTGATTTAATACCAATAGTTCACATCACCATGTGATTAACACCCATAGTTCACAACGACATGTGACCAACACCCAAAGGGTTTACTAGTGTCAATAATCTAGTTCACATCGCTATGTGATTAACACCCAAAGAGTACTAAGGTGTGATCATGTTTTGCTTGTGAGAGAAGTTTAGTCAACGGGTCTGCCACATTCAGATCCGTAAGTATTTTGCAAATTT
>NC_041390.1:625889872-625890456 GCF_002162155.2 Triticum dicoccoides | reverse complement strand
TTTTACACCAATATGACCTAAACGGCAGTGCCACAAATAAGTTGCACTATCATTATTAACTTTGCATCTTTTGATTTCAATATTATGAATATGTGTATCACTACGATCGAGATCCAACGAACCATTTTCATTGGGTGTGTAACCATATAAGGTTTTATTCATGTAAACAGAACAACAATTTATTCTCTTACTTAAATGAATAACCGTATTGCAATAAACATAATCAAATCATATTGATGCTCAACGCAAACACCAAATGACACTTATTTAGGTTCAATACTAATCTCGAAAAGTATAGGGAGTGTGCGATGATGATCATATCAATCTTGGAACCACTTCCAACACACATTGTTACTTCACCCTTAACTAGTCTCTGTTCATTCTGCAACTCCCGTTTCGAGTTACTACTCTTAGCAACTGAACCAGTATCAAATACCAAGGGGTTGCTATGAACACTAGTAAAATACACATCAATAATATGTATATCAAATATACCTTTGTTCACTTTGCCATCCTTCTTATCCGCCAAATACTTGTGGTAGTTCCGATTCCAATGACCAGTCCCTTTGCAGTAGAAGCACTCA
>NC_041390.1:625883180-625888379 GCF_002162155.2 Triticum dicoccoides | reverse complement strand
GTTGTCGTCTCGCCAATCTTATGCTTCCACGACTATCTCTACCGCTTAGTGATAAAGTAAAGCATTACAGCGCAATTGCATTGCATACAATAAAGTGACAACCATATGGCTCCTGCCAGTTGCCGATAACTCGGTTACAAAACATGATCATCTCATACAATAAAATTTAGCATCATGCCTTGACCATATCACATCACAACATGCCCTGCAAAAACAAGTTAGAGGTCCTCTACTTTGTTGTTGCAAGTTTTCCGTGGCTGCTATGGGCTGAGCAAGAACCGTTCTTACCTACGCATCAAAACCACAACGATAGTTTGTCAAGTTGGTGTTGTTTTAACCTTCGCAAGTACCGTGCGTAGCCACACTCGGTTCAACTAAAGTTGGAGAAACTGACACCCGCCAGCCACCTGTGTGCAAAGCACGTCGATAGAACCAGTCTCGCGTAAACGTACGCGTAATGTCGGTCCGGGCCGCTTCATCCAACAATACCGCCGAACCAAAGTGTGACATGCTGGTAAGCAGTATGACTTATATCGCCCACAACTCACTTGTGTTCTACTCGTGCACAACATCAACGCATAAAACCTAGGCTCGGATGCCACTGTTGGGGAACGTAGTAATTTCAAAAAAATTCCTACGCACACGCAAGATCATGGTGATGCATAGCAACGAGAGGGGAGAGTGTTGTCCATGTACCCTCGTAGACCGACAGCGGAAGCGTTAGCACAACGTGGTTGATGTAGTCGTACGTCTTCACGGCCCGACCGATCAAGCACCGAAACTACGGCGCCTCCGAGTTCTAGCACACGTTCAGCTCGATGACGATCCCCGGACTCCGATCCAGCAGAATGTCGGGGAAGAGTTCCGTCAGCACGACGGCGTGGTGATGATCTTGATGTTCTACTGTCGCAGGGCTTCGCCTAAGCACCACTGCAATATTATCGAGGACTATGGTGGAGGGGGGCACCGCACACGGCTAAGAGATCAATGATCAACTGTTGTGTCTTTGGGGTGCCCCCTGCCCCAGTATATAAAGGAGCGAGGGAGGGAGGCGGCCGGCCTAGGAGGAGGGCGCGCCAAGGGGGGACTGTTGGGGATCGTAGCAGAAATTTAAAATTTTCTACGCATCACCAAGATCAATCTATGGAGTAATCTAGCAACGAGGGGAAGGGGAGTGCATCTACATACCCTTGTAGATCGCTAAGCGGAAGCGTTGCAAGAACGCGGATGAAGGAGTCGTACTCGTAGCGATTCAGTTCGCGGTTGATTCTGATCTAAGCGCCGAACAACGGCGCCTCCGCGTTCAACACACGTGCAGCCCGGTGACGTCTCCTACGCCTTGATCCAGCAAGGGGAGAAGGAGAGGTTGGGGAAGACTCCGTCCAGCAACAGCACAACGGAGTGGTGGTGGTGGAGGTGCGCGGGACTCCAGCAGGGCTTCGCCAAGCACTACGAGAGACGAGGAGGGAGAGAGGTAGTGCTGCGCCAACAGGGGAAGAACTTCGTGTGTCGGGCTGCCCCTTTGCCTCCACTATATATAGGGGAGAGGGAGGGTTGTGCCCCCACCTAGGGTTCCCACCCCAAGGGGTGCAGCAACCCTAGATCCCATCTAGGGTGGCGGCCACAAGGGGGAGAGGGGGAGGCGCACCTGGGGTGGGCCTTAGGGCCCATCTGCCCTAGGGTTTGCCCCCCTTCCCTCTAGGAGGCACCTTGGGCCTTGGTGGGAGGCGCCCCAGCCCACCTAGGGGCTGGTCCCTTCCCACTATTGGCCCATGTAGGCCTCCGGGGCCCGTGGCCCCTCCCGGTGGACCCCCGGACTCCTCCGGTGGTCCCGGTACACTACCGGTGATGCCCGGAACACTTCCGATGGCCAAAACCATACTTCCTATATATCAATCTTTACCTTCGGACCATTCCGGAACTCCTCGTGACGTCCGGGATCTCATCCGGGACTCCGAACAACATTCGGTAACCGCGTACATACTTTTCCTATAACCCTAGTGTCATCGAACCTTAAGTGTGTAGACCCTACGGGCTCGGGAGTCACGCAGACATGGCCGAGACAACTCTCCGGTCAATAACCAACAGCGGGATCTAGATACCCATGTTGGCTCCCACATGCTCCACGATGATCTCATCGAATGAACCACGATGTTAAGGATTCAATCAATCCCGTATACAATTCCCTTTGTCTATCGGTACGATACTTGCCCGAGATTCGATCGTCGGTATCTTGATACCTTGTTCAATCTCGTTACCGGCAAGTCTCTTTACTCGTTCCGTAACACATCATCCCGTGATCAACTCCTTGGTCACATTGTGCACATTATGATGATGTCCTACCGAGTGGGCCCAGAGATACCTCTCCATTTACATGAAGTGACAAATCCCAGTCTCGATTCGTGCCAACCCAACAGACACTTTCGGAGATACCCGTAGTGCACCTTTATAGCCACCCAGTTACGTTGTGATGTTTGGCACACCCAAAGCACCCCTACGATATCCGGGAGTTGCACAATCTCATGGTCTAAGGAAATGATACTTGACATTAGAAAAGCTTTAGCATACGAACTACACGATCTTGTGCTAGGCTTAGGATTGGGTCTTGTCCATCACATCATTCTCCTAATGATGTGATCCCGTTATCAACGACATCCAATGTCCATGGTTAGGAAACCGTAACCATCTATTGATCAACGAGCTAGTCAACTAGAGGCTTACTAGGGACATGGTGTTGTCTATGTATCCACACATGTATCTGAGTTTCCTATCAATACAATTCTAGCATGGATAATAAACGATTATCATGAACAATGAAATATAATATAATAATAACTAATTTATTATTGCCTCTAGGGCATATTTCCAACAGGGAGTCCTACTCCCACCGGGAGTAGGACTCCTCCTTCCCTTGTTGGAGTAGGAGAGAAGGAAAGAGGGGGAGAGGAACAAGGAAAAGTGGGCTGCACCCCTTGTCCAATTCGGACCAGAGGGGGGCGCCTCCTTCCTTTTGGCCTCTCTCCTCTATTCCCGTATGGCTCAATAAGGCCCATATACTCCTCAGCGAATTCCCGTAACTCTCCGGTACTTTGAAAAATACCCGAATCACTCGGAACCTTTCCGATGTCCGAATATAGTCGTCCAATATATCGATCTTTACATCTCGACCATTTCGAGACTCCTCGTCATGTCCCCGATCTCATCCGGGACTCCGAACTCCTTCGGTACATCAAAACTCATAAACTCATAATATAACTGTCATCGAAACCTTAAGCGTGCGGACCCTACGGGTTCGAAAACAATGTAGACATGACCGAGACACGTCTCCGGTCAATAACCAATAGCGGAACCTGGATGCTCATATTGGCTCCCACATATTCTACGAAGATCTTTATCGGTCAGACCGCATAACAACATACGTTGTTCCCTTTGTCATCGGTATGTTACTTGCCCGAGATTCGATCGTTGGTATCTCAATACCTAGTTCAATCTCGTTACCGGCAAGTCTCTTTACTCGTTCTGTAATACATCATCCTGCAACTAACTCATTAGTTGCAATGCTTGCAAGGCTTAAGTGATGTGCATTATCGAGAGGGCCCAGAGATACCTCTCCGACAATCGGAGTGACAAATCCTAATCTCGAAATACGCCAACCCAACAAGTACCTTCGGAGACACCTGTAGAGCACCTTTATAATCACCCAGTTACGTTGTAACGTTTGGTAGCACACAAAGTGTTCCTCCGGTAAACGGGAGTTGCATAATCTCATAGTCATAGGAACATGTATAAGTCATGAAGAAAGCAATAGCAACAAACTAAACGATCAAGTGCTATGCTAACGGAATGGATCAAGTCAATCACATCATTCTCCTAATGATGTGAATGATGTGATCCCGTTAATCAAATGACAACTCATGTCTATGGTTAGGAAACATAACCATCTTTGATCAATGAGCTAGTCAAGTAGAGGCATACTAGTGACACTCTGTTTGTCTATGTATTCACACATGTATTATGTTTCCGGTTAATACAATTCTAGCATGAACAATAAACATTTATCATGATATAAGGAAATAAATAATAATTTTATTATTGCCTCTAGGGCATATTTCCTTCACCCATGTCGTGTAAAAAACTCATGATTTTATCGCGCTCCGAGTATTTAATAATATTCATGCCGCATCGTTACCGCAGAACGTCTACTACTGTGTCATCGCCGTCCGTGAGGGGGGCACACCCCGGAGACGCGTGCCGCCTCTTCGGACATGCCACCACACCACCCCGCATGTATGAGGGCCCGGTGCGATGCTCGGGTGGCATTGCTACCCCCCAGGGCCCCGTCCCGCCTAACCCTGTAGCGTTTGACCACGGGATCTACCCCTTTGACTTTGCACGGACGGGCTTTGAGCAGTGGACGTATCCACCCGATTGTGTTAGGTCAGCCCATAGGAACACTTTGAAGCAACATCCGGGCCAAACCCACGGCAAGATCCCCTCCGTGTAGACCCGACGCGTCCGTTTCCCCACTCCAGGTGCCGGCGACGGCGTCGTCCGTGAGGGGGGGCACACCCCAGAGACGCATGCCGGGCGTTTGCACCCGCCACAACACTTCCAGACTTGTGAGAGGCCGCCTACGCAAGACTTGTGAGGGGGTTCCAGACTTAGCCACCGCCACCCTCCCCGCGGCTCCGAGGTGTGCCACCCTCACCGGCGTCGCTGCCGTCATCTCTCGGAGGGGGGAAACGGCCACCACAGGTTACACACGAAAAACTGAAAAATAGTAATAATTGAATTTATAAAAAACAAATATGCCGTAAAAAATATTAAAAATGTCATAATAAAAAAAATTGCAAAGTAGCTATGCCGACGGCTAGGCCGTCGGCATATCTCATACCTTATCCACTCGGCTCTGTCGCTGGCAGGTGGGACCAAGCCTATGACGACGGCTAGGCCGTCGGCTTAGGTCCAACCTTATCTAGTCGCTGCACGCCCTCCTCTCCTCCACTCGCTGCACGTCTCCTCTCCTCCACTCGTTTCTCTCCCCCAACCGCCGCCGCCATCGTCTCCCCGTGCCGCGCCGCCGTCGTCCATGCCCTGACCCGCGCCGCGCCGCTGTCCTCCCGACCCGCGCCGCCGTCCTGCCCGCCCCGCACCTCCCCGCCGTCCTTCCCGCCCTCGTGCCGCCCCGACGTCCTCCCC
>NC_041390.1:625873310-625882386 GCF_002162155.2 Triticum dicoccoides | reverse complement strand
CCCCCGTGCCGCCCCGACGTCCTCCCCGCCCCGCGCCGCCCCGTCCGCGCCCGCCATGACGTCCGCGCCTCCCCGCCCCACGCCGCCCCATCCGCACCCGCCCTGTGTCATCGCCGTCCATGCCCGGACCGGCCCGCAAGGGTTCGACTCCGGCCGCGGGTCTGGCGCCCCCTTCCCAACCAGTTGGAGCAAGCGGCCCTCCCTGTGCTGCAGCTCATCACCGCCCACCAACCGCCGCCGCCCCTCTCCTCCGACCCGACCAGCCGGCCCTCTACGTGAGTTTTTTTCTTCTTTTTTAGTGTTTTGGTACTGTTTTTAGGTGGATGAATGCATAGATGATGGAATGTATGTCATATTTGTTAGATGTAGTTAGTTTGCAAAATATTGATCAATGGATGTTATTAGCAATATGAGTTTTTTTAAGTTGAAGTGTGAATGTTGTTATGTGATGTGTGATTATATACTTTTTGCATGGTGGTATATTGATCTTGATGGTGATCTACAAATCAATGATGAAATATTTATTGACACTTAATGGTCTTGCTAAAGAATACTTATTTGAGAAAAATGGTGATGTTCATAACTTGTTCATATGGATTTCTTTTAGATGATGATGATTGTTAGATGAGGAGAGATAACGATGATTTTTTATGCTTCGATGATTTTGAGATGATGATGATGACCGATGATAGATGATTGTTAGATGATGATGTGGATGATAGATGATGATATTTTTTTATTCTTCGATGAATTTTTGAGATGATGATGATTGTGATGTTCTAATTTTTTTTGTCGTGATGGATTTTGTAGGCTTTGTGGTGTCGCATTTCATCGGAGTGGCCGTTGTACGACACGTTGGTCCCCCTGAGCATCCCTCTTCTGTTCGACTACTTCCTCTACAGCCGAGGGTGAGCTACAAGTCCATCTCCTCCATTTTTGTTTCATGCATGATCGACGTAACCTTTTACAACGAGCTCTTCGTCACCTCCATAAACGAGAAACATTTCCTTAGTCCTTTTCAGGTACTTCAGGATATTCTTGACCACTGTCCAGTGTTCCTTGCCGGGATTACTTTGGTACCTTCCTACCAAACTTACGGCAAGGTTTACATCAGGTCTGGTACACAGCATGGCATACATAATAGAACCTATGGCTGAGGCATAGGGGATGACACTCATCTCTTCTATATCTTCTGCCGTGGTCGGACATTGAGCTGAGCTCAATTTCACACCTTGTAACACAGGCAAGAACCCCTTCTTAGACTGATCCATATTGAATTTCTTCAATATCTTATCAAGGTATGTGCTTTGTGAAAGACCTATGAGGCGTCTTGATCTATCTCTATAGATCTTGATGCCTAATATATATGCAGCTTCTCCAAGGTCCTTCATTAAAAAACTCTTATTCAAGTAGGCCTTAATGTTGTCCAAGAGTTCTATAGCATTTCCCATCAAAAGTATGTCATCTACATATAATATGAGAAATGATACAGAGCTCCCACTCACTTTCTTGTAAACACAGGCTTCTCCATAAGTCTGTGTAAACCCAAACGCTTTGATCATCTCATCAAAGCGAATGTTCCAACTCCGAGATGCTTGCACCAGCCCATAAATCAAGCGTTGGAGCTTGCACACCTTGTCAGCATTCTTAGGATCGACAAAACCTTCCGGCTGCATCATATACAATTCTTCCTTAAGGAAACCATTAAGGAATGATGTTTTGACGTCCATTTGCCATATCTCATAATCATAGAATGCGGCAATTGCTAACATGATTCGGACTGACTTTAGCTTCGCTACCGGTGAGAAAGTCTCATCGTAGTCAACCCCTTGAACTTGTTGATAACCCTTAGCGACAAGCCGAGTTTTATAGATGGTCACATTACCATCCGCGTCTGTATTCTTCTTAAAGATCCATTTATTTTCTATGGTTCGCCGCTCTACGGGCAAGTCAGTCAAAGTACATACTTCATTTTCATACATGGATCCTATCTCGGATTTCATGGCTTCCAGCCATTTGTCGGAATCCGGGCCTGCCATCGCTTCTTCATAGTTCGAAGGTTCACCGTTGTCTAACAACATGATTTCCAAGACAGGGTTGCCGTACCAATCTGGTGCGGAACGTGTCCTTGTGGACCTTCAAATTTCAGTAGGAGCTTCATCAGAAGTATCTTGATCATCATCATTAACTTCCTCTCTAGTCGGTGCAGGCACCTCAGGAACATTTTCTTGAGTTGTGCCATTTTCCGGTTCAAGAGGTAATACTTGATCAAGTTCTACTTTCCTCCCACTTACTTCTTTCGAGAGAAACTCCTTCTCTAGAAAGGATCCATTCTTGGCAACAAAGATCTTGCCTTCGGATCTGAGGTAGAAGGTATACCCAATAGTTTCTTTAGGGTATCCTATGAAGAAGCATTTTTCCGACTTGGGTTCGAGCTTTTCAGGTTGAAGTTTCCTGACATAAGCATCGCATCCCCAAACTTTTAGAAATGACAGCTTAGGTTTCTTCCCAGACCATAATTCATACGGTGTCATCTCAACGGATTTCGATGGAGCCCTATTTAAAGTGAATGCGGCAGTCTCTAAAGCATAGCCCCAAAAATATAGCGGTAAATCGGTAAGAGACCTCATAGATCGCACCATATCTAATAGAGTGCGATTATGACGTTCGGACACACCATTACGCTGAGGTGTTCCAGGCGGCGTGAGTTGTGAAACTATTCCACATTTTCTTAAGTGTGTGCCAAACTCGTGACTCAAGTATTCTCCTCCACGATCTGATCGCAGGAACTTGATTTTCCTGTCACGTTGATTCTCAACCTCACTCTAAAATTCCTTGAACTTTTCAAAGGTCTCAGACTTGTGTTTCATTAAGTAGACATACACATATCTACTCAAGTCATCAGTGAGGGTGAGAACATAACGATAGCCGCCGCGAGCCTCAACACTCATTAGACCGCACACATCAGTATGTATGATTTCCAATAAGTTGGTTGCTCGCTCCATTGTTCCTGAGAACGGAGTCTTGGTCATTTTACCCATGAGGCATGGTTCGCACGTGTCAAATGATTCGTAATCAAGAGACTCTAAAAGTCCATCATCATGGAGCTTCTTCATGCGTTTGACACCTATGTGACCAAGGCGGCAGTGCCACAAGTATGTGGGACTATCATTATCAATCTTACATTTTTTGGTACTCACACTATGAACATGTGTAGCATTACGCTCGAGATTCATTAAGAATAAACCATTCACCATCGGAGCATGACCATAAAACATATCTCTCATATAAATAGAACAACCATTATTCTCAGATTTAAATGAGTAGCCATCTCGAATTAAACGAGATCCTGATACAATGTTCATGCTCAAAGCTGGCACTAAATAACAATTATTAAGGTTTAAAACTAATCCCGAAGGTAAATGTAGAGGTAGCGTGCCGACGGCGATCACATTGACCTTGGAACCATTCCCGACGCGCATCGTCACCTCGTCCTTCGCCAGTCTCCTCTTATTCCGCAGCTCCTGTTTTGAGTTACAAATGTGAGCAACCGCACCGGTATCAAATACCCAGGAGCTACTACGAGTACTGGTAACGTACACATCAATTACATGTATATCACATATACCTTTCGTGATGCCGGCCTTCTTGTCCGCTAAGTATTTGGGGCAGTTCCGCTTCAAGTGACCACTTCCCTTGCAATAAAAGCACTCAGTCTCAGGCTTGGGTCCATTCTTTGGCTTCTTCCTGGCAGCTTGCTTGCCGGGCGCGGCAACTCCCTTGCCGTCCTTCTTGAAGGCTTTCTTACCCTTGCCCTTCTTGAACTTAGTGGTTTTATTCACCATCAACACTTGATGTTCCTTTTTGACTTCTACCTCTGCTGATTTCAGCATTGCAAATACTTCAGGAATGGTCTTTTCCATCCCCTGCATATTGAAGTTCATCACAAAGCTCTTGTAGCTCGGTGGAAGCGACTGAAGGATTCTGTCAATGACCGCATCATCCGGGAGATTAACTCCCAGCTGAGTCAAGCGATTATGCAACCCAGACATAGTGAGTATGTGCTCACTGACAGAACTGTTTTCCTCCATCTTACAGCTGAAGAACTTGTCGGAGACTTGATATCTCTCGACCCGGGCATGAGCTTGGAAACCCATTTTCAGCTCTTTGAACATCTCATATGCTCCGTGTCTCTCAAAACGCTTTTGGAGCCCCGGCTCTAAACTGTAAAGCATGCCGCACTGAACGAGGGAGTAGTCATCGGTATGTGCCTGCCAAGCGTTCATAACGTCTTGTTCTGCAGGGAGAACAGGTGCGTCACCTAGCGGTGCTTGTAGGACATAATCTTTCTTGGCAGCTATGAGGATGATCCTCAGGTTCCGGACCCAGTCCGTGTAGTTGCTGCCATCGTCTTTCAGCTTGGTTTTCTCTAGGAACGCGTTGAAGTTGAGGACTACGTTGGCCATTTGATCTACAAGACATATTGTAAAAAATTTAGACTAAGTTCATGATAATTAAGTTCATCTAATCAAATTATTCAATGAACTCCCACTTAGATAGACATCCCTCCAGTAATCTAAGTATAACATGATCCGAGTTAACTAGGCCGTGTCCGATCATCACGTGAGACGGACTAGTCAACATCGGTGAACATCTTCATGTTGATCGTATCTTCTATACGACTCATGCTCGACCTCTCGGTCTTCTGTGTTCCGAGGCCATGTATGTACATGCTAGGCTCGTCAAGTCAACCTAAGTGTTTGCATGTGTAAATCTGTCTTACACCCGTTGTATGTGAACGTTGGAATCTAACACCCGATCATCACGTGGTGCTTCGAAACAACGAACTGTCGCAACGGTGCACAGTTAGGGGGAACACTTTCTTGAAATTATTATGAGGGATCATCTTATTTACTACCGTCGTTCTAAGTAAACAAGATGCAGAAACATGATAAACATCACATGCAATCAAATAATAATAGTGACATGATATGGCCAATATCACATAGCTCCTTTGATCTCCATCTTGGGGCTCCATGATCATCTTGTCACCGGCATGACACCATGATCTCCATCATCGTGTCTCCATGAAGTTGCTCGCCAACTATTACTTCTACTACTACGGCTAACACGTTTAGCAATAAAGTAAAGTAATTTACATGGCGTTTCTCAATGACACGCAGGTCATACAAAAAATAAAGACAACTCCTATGGCTCCTGCCGGTTGTCATACTCATCGACATGCAAGTCGTGATTCCTATTACAATAGCATGAACATCTCATACATCACATATATATCATTCATCATTCATCACAACTTTGGCCATATCACATCACAGAACACTTGCTGCAAAAACAAGTTAGACATCCTCTAATTGTTGTTGCAAGTTTTACGTGGCTGCAATAGGGTTCTAGCAAGAACGTTTTCTTACCTACATGAAAGCCACAACGTGATTTGTCAACTTCTATTTACCCTTCATAAGGACCCTTTTCATCGAATCCGCTCCAACTAAAGTGGGAGAGACAGACACCCGCCAGCCACCTTATGCAACTTGTGCATGTTAGTCGGTGGAACCGGTCTCACGTAAGCGTACGTGTAAGGTTGGTCCAGGCCGCTTCATCCCACAATACCGCTGAAGCAAGATAAGACTAGTAGCGGCAAGAAAGTTGACAACATCTACGCCCACAACAAATTGTGTTCTACTCGTGCAAAGAGAACTACGCATAGACCTAGCTCATGATGCCACTGTTGGGGAATGTTGCAGAAAACAAAAAATTTCCTACGGTTTCACCAAGATCCATCTAGGAGTTCATCTAGCAACGAGTGATTGGATTGCATCTACATACCTTTGTAGATCACGCGCGGAAGCGTTCAAAGAACGGAGATGAGGAAGTCGTACTCGACGTGATCCAAATCACCGGAGATCCTAGCGCCGAACGGGCGGCACCTCCGCGTTCAACACACGTACGGTCAGCGTAACGTCTCCTCCTTCTTGATCCAGCAAGGGGGAAGGATAGGTTGAGGAAGATGGCTCCAGCAGCAGCACGACGGCGTGGTGGTGATGGAGCTGCAGTACTCCGGCAGGGCTTCGCCAAGCTCTATGGAGGAGGAGGAGGTGTTGGAGAGGGAGAGGGAGGCACCAAAGGCAAAGGTAAGAGGTCCTCCATCCCCCCCCCCCACTATATATAGGGGGGCCTAGGGGGGCGCCGGCCCTAGGAGATGCAATCTCCTAGGGGGCGGCGGCCAAGGGGTGGGGGGCTTGCCCCCCAAGCAAGGGGGCGCCCCCCTTTAGGGTTTCCCCCACCCTAGGCGCATGGGCCCTAGGGGAAGTGGTGCCCCAGCCCACTTTGGGCTGGATCCCTTCCCACTTCAGCCCATGGGGCCCTCCGGGATAGGTGGCCCCACCCGGTGGACCCCGGGACCCTTCCGGTGGTCCCGGTACAATACCGGTGACCCCGAAACTTGTCCCGACGGCCGAAATAGCACTTCCTATATATAATTCTTTACCTCCAAACCATTCCAGAACTCCTCGTGACGTCCGGGATCTCATCCGGGACTCCGAACAACATTCGGGTTACTGCATATACATATCCCTACAACCCTAGCGTCACCGAACCTTAAGTGTGTAGACCCTACGGGTTCGGGAGACATGTAGACATGACCGAGATCGCTCTCCGGTCAATAACCAACAGTGGGATCTGGATACCCATGTTGGCTCCCACATGCTCCTCGATGATCTCATTGGATGAACCACGATGTCGAGGATTCAAGCAACCCCGTATACAATTCCCTTCGTCAATCGGTATGTTACTTGCCCGAGATTCGATCGTCGGTATCCCAATACCTCGTTCAATCACGTTACTGGCAAGTCACTTTACTCGTACCGTAATGCATGATCCCGTGACCAGACACTTGGTCACTTTGAGCTCATTATGATGATGCATTACCGAGTGGGCCCAGTGATACCTCTCCATCATACGGAGTGACAAATCCCAGTCTTGATCCGTGTCAACCCAACAGACACTTTCGGAGATACCCATAGTATACCTTTATAGTCACCCAGTTACGTTGTGACATTTGGTACACCCAAAGCACTCCTACGGTATCCGGGAGTTACACGATCTCATGGTCCAAGGAAAAGATACTTGACATTGGAAAACTCTAGCAAACGAACTATACGATCTTGTGCTATGTTTAGGATTGGGTATTGTCCATCACATCATTCTCCTAATGATGTGATCTCGTTATCAATGACATCCAATGTCCATAGTCAGGAAACCATGACTATCTGTTGATCAACGAGCTAGTCAACTAGAGGCTTACTAGGGACATGTTGGTGTCTATTATTCACACATGTATTACGATTTCCGGATAACACAATTATAGCATGAATAAAGACAATTATCATGAACAAGGAAATATAATAATAATGCTTTTATTATTGCCTCTAGGGCATATTTCCAACACGTTCATCGTCCGAGCCTCCGGTACACGAGTGACGAGTATGTCCTCGCCGCCTCCACTGCGGAGCCGTCGCCTCTTCCCGTGTCCGCTCGCGCCGCCCTCCATATTCCTCACTGGCTTGCGGCGATGCAGGAAGAGTTCGATGCGCTCCAATGGAAACGCACTTGGACACTGGTTCCCCAGCCTCCTCGCGCCAACGTCATCACCGGCAAGTGAGTCTTTCGCCATAAGACCCGCTCGGATGGCACTCTCGAGCGCTACAAGGCTCGCTGGGTGGTCCGTGGTTTTCGCCAGCGCGCTGGAGTGGACTTCACCAAGACGTTCGCCCCGGTTGTAAAACCGGGCACGATTCGCACCGTCCTCCAGCTCGCCGTGTCTCGCGGCTGGCCCGTTCATCAGATGGATGTCTCCAACGCCTTTCTCCATGGCCATCTTGAGGAGCAGGTGTATTGTGAGCAACCCACCAGTTTTGTCGACGCCTCACTTCCCGGCCATGTGTGTCTGCTGTCCCGCTCTCTTTACGGGCTCAAGCAGGCACCCCGCGCCTGGTACCAGCGGATCGCCGGGTTTCTTCAGACACTGGGCTTCAGCGTTACTCGCTCGGACGCCTCGCTGTTTGTCTATCGCCACGGTGACACGACTGCATACTTGCTGCTTTACGTCGACGACATCATCTTGACTGCCTCCTCCGCAGCTGTTCTTCAGCAGATTACTTTCCGGCTGCGTGACAAGTTTGCTATTAAGGACCTGGGTGCTCTACATTATTTCCTTGGCATTGAGGTCGTTCGCCGCCCGGACGGTTTCTTTCTTCATCAGCAGAAGTATGCACATGAGCTTCTTGAGCGTGCCGGTATGCTCAACTGTCACCCTGTTGCTACTCCTGTTGACACGAAGGCCAAGGTCTCTGCTCTTGAGGGTTCGCCTGCGTCGGATGCTCCTTTCTACCGGTCTATTATCGGCGCTCTTCAGTACTTGACTCTCACTCGACCGGATCTTCAGTATGCTGTTCAGCAGGTGTGTCTCCACATGCACGCCCCTCGTGACTCTCATTGGACTCTCGTGAAGCGGATCCTTCGCTACATCCGCGGCACGATGACCCTCGGGCTGACACTCACGGCGTCTACTTCTCTGGAGATGGTGGCCTACTCCGATGATGA
This sequence comes from Triticum dicoccoides, assembly GCF_002162155.2. Taxonomy (NCBI): domain Eukaryota; kingdom Viridiplantae; phylum Streptophyta; class Magnoliopsida; order Poales; family Poaceae; genus Triticum; species Triticum dicoccoides. The sequence goes on along the minus strand of NC_041390.1, from coordinate 625,873,764 downwards.
CTGGGCTGGCTGCCCTGACACTCGTCGGTCCACCTCTGGCTACTGCGTCTACCTCGGTCCTTCACTCGTCTCGTGGTCGTCTAAGCGACAACCCACAGTTTCGCGCTCCAGCGCGGAGGCTAAGTACCGAGTTGTGGCCAACGCCGTTGCCGAGTGCACCTGGCTACGACAGTTACTGCAGGAGCTGCATCATGACGTTTCCCAGGCTACGGTTGTCTACTGTGACAACGTCTCTGCGGTGTACCTCTCCGCCAACCCCGTTCATCATCGCCGGACTAAACACATCGAGCTGGACATTCACTTTGTGCGCGAGCAGGTGGCTCTTGGACGCATGCGGGTTCTCCATGTGCCGACCGCTCAGCAGTTCGCCGATGTGATGACAAAGGGACTGCCGACTTCTACTTTCGAGGAGTTTCGTTCCAGTCTTTGCGTCACTGACGCCGCTTCGACTGCG
>NC_041390.1:625869128-625872867 GCF_002162155.2 Triticum dicoccoides | reverse complement strand
GTACGTGTATATTTGTGTGTAGGGCCCACCTCCTGTTTCTTTTGTATAGTTGAGGTTGTGGTCCACCTCTGTACTTATATATACGTGCCTAGTGCACCGATCAATAGATCGAGATTGCACAGCTCATATCTTGTCCTTCTACATTTACAACACCCGTGCATATGCCCTATCCATCCCCATGCAGCGCACGTTCCACCTACCCATGCTCCGGTGGCACAGCAGCGGCGTCATCGGCTCCAGCAGAGGCTACCTCACCATCGCCAATGGCGTCGACCGGCGTCGTCCTGGGTCCTTGTTACTGAACCCCGTCACCGGCGAACAGATCGAGCTCCTTCCTCTGCCGAACAAGCACTACCCCTACCCGCGCAGAGTCGTGCTTGGGCCGAACCCAAGGCCTGGTTGCTAGACCGCCGTGGCCATCTTCTACCATGAGTACGCCACCAAGGTCGCCTACATAACCAGTGGGGACGCGGAGTGGACGATTGCCAAAGTTGGTGTGAAAGGAGCGAAGCTGGTCGATCTGATCTACAATGCCGAACGCGGCCGTGTATATTGCCTCGATGAACATGGGGACGTGCAAGTTCTCCACATCCCCCGATGCGGCCGAATGCAGGAACACACCGTCACGCCCTTGCTGGCTGACCGTGTCACTCCTACCTTCGCCCCACCTTACCAAGCCGTGTCCAGCAAAATATCTTTCATGCGCCTCTTCCTTTGCGAGGGCGCTCTATACCAGGGTGACCATGCAGTTTCGGTTACCGGCTGGCGGTGTATTCACAATGTCCACGGATGAGATACTCGTCCTAAGGTACTACCCAGAGCGATGGCCATATTGGGATGTAGTGAAGGGTCTAGAAGGCTACTCTGTGTTCATCGGCCATAACAGCACGGCATTGGTGCAGGCTGAGGCCGTGCCGGGAGTAAGGCCCAACTGTGTCTATTGGATAGATTGCATGCAATGCACGCCCTGGGTGTTTGAGATGAGCACGAGAACCTCTAAGCGGTGCGTTCTTCCTCCTAGCGTAGGAAGGCCAAGATGTTGGTACTTTAACAATGACTGAGACTACAGCAACACAACAGAAACACCGAGCAACGATATGAATCACGAAGACTTAAAATCAGCTATTCTCATGTTATTTGCATGTCTAAAGTATTATTTCTTGGTCTCTTAAGACTTCGGTTATTTTCAGCCCTCTGCATCAAGATGATGTGCATGCATCCCTTCTCCCCACTTTATGCATATCGTACATTTCTAAGTTATTTAATTTAATTATAATGTCCTGGTTAAGTTGCTATGGATTTATGTTTCTTAAACAATCCTCTGGCTAAATTGTAACGTCCTAATTAAGTTGCTATGTATTTATGTTTCTTAACCAACCCTCTGGCTAAATTGGATGATACCAAGCTGTTTGAGTTAGCTTGGCAAATCCTGCTCAAAGCAACAGACACGACTGTTGAGATGTATATTGCATGTCTATTAGGGCATCTCCAGCCGTTCGGCCCCCCAGGGCGCCTAAATAGAGCGGCCTGGGGGCGTGCTGGCGCTAGTTCGGCCCCTGGGGCTACCTAGCTCCCAGTCACGCCCCCAAGCGCCGGTCCCAGGATGCGAAAAATTTGAACTAGGTCGTTCCCGCTCACAAAAAACGCCACAAATCCGGCGATCGGACGTAGTCTGGCGTTACAAAAAACAGAGCGCCGCACGCCGCAAGTTCGCCTGCGCAATGAATCACTCGGCGGGGTCGGCTCCAGGCGTTGGCGGAGTCGGCGTGCGTGGGCTCGGCGGTGTCGAAGCTACTTCGGTGCTGGGCTGTGTCGGCGCGGCTTCGGTACTGCTGGGCGGCGATGTAGAGGCGTCGTTCGGGCTTGGCGTCCGTGTGGCCGTGGGCGCGGGAGCTGGCATCGTCGGCGTCGTCGGCGTTGTCGTCTGCATCTGGTTCAGGATAAGGCCGCGCTCCGCCATGTACCACGCCCTGAGCTGCTCGTCGTTGCTCTGGAGCATGTCCGCCCCGCCCATCAGAAAAGCCATGTCGATGTTCCTCTTCTTCGCGGCGACGTTGGTCCAGAGCAGGTCGAGCTTGATGGCGCTGTTCGTCATCAGCGACGACCACCGCGCCTCGGTCTTCTCTTCACGTAGGACGGCACGGGCCTGGGCGTCGGCGAGGCAATGCTCGATGGACTCCTGCACTCGCGCGGTTGCCGCGTCGGCGTTTTTCCCCTTTTTTGCTAATTTGTGGCCGTCCGGCCGCCCCTCTGACGCGCCCGGAGTCGTCGCGTCCGGCTTGTATGTCTCCTTGGCCTTGTCGAGGTTACGTCGTACTTCCGCCCACTTCTCGCACTTGTCAATGCGCTTGTAGACGTGGAGGAACTTGAAGTCGGCGTCGAGGTTGTCGCGTCGATACATGGTGAACATGCGCAGCAACTGCGTGGAGGAACAAACAGTTGGCGGGCGGCGGGCGTAGACGACGAAGAGATGCGGGCGAACGGCGTGCGTACCTGATCCTCAACGCTGGCGCCGCTCTCCGGGCGAGCCGCGACCTCCTCGACGATTCCATGTCATTTGTTGCACGCCTCCTGGATACACTCCCAATGGTTCGCCATCGCCTTGGAGCTGCGCTGCATGTAGACGCCTTTGAAGTAGGGGTCGACGAGTTTCTGCTTATCGAACTCGACCTTGATGCGGTCCCAGTACGTCTCGAAGCTCTGGTTCGTGCCGGTGGTCGGGTCGAGGCAGACGACTTTCCATGCTACGGCGAGGCATTCCTCCTCCTTGGACGTCCACTTGATGCGCGGTTCGCCTGGCCTAGCCGCCCGCTTCTTCTTCTGGCGCCCCTTCGTCGGATCAGGAGCCGGCTCCTCCTCCTCCTCCTCGTCCTCCTCCTCCTCCTCGGGTTTCTGCGCTTCGTGCACGTCCTCGCCGTAGACGTAGCCGAGCTCGGCCTCCATGTCGCCGCTGAGATCCACTACCTCGTCCTGGGTGGCAAACCCGGGAGACGCGGCGGCCGCGGTCGATCCTGTCGCGATGATGTCGTCCATGTCGGCTCCTGTGTCGTCGGTGTCGCCGAGGTGCGAGAAGGGCAGCGGTCCACGGCGGAGATGGGGCATCGGTGTGGATGCGTAGGCGGGCGGCGAGTAGTTGTATGGAGGGTACTGCACGCCGACGAAGGCGGGCGAGGGTGTGCGCGTCGCGGGGTGGCCATGAGGGAAGGTCACGTTTGGGTTGAACCCACCGTGCGCGTCGCCGTCGGCGTAGCCGGGCGACGACGATCCCCATGGAGATCCGACGCCTTGCTGTCCCCAGGGCGCATACTGGGCGTGGCTGACGACGGGTAGATTCATCATCCCCGCGTGGTCGACCGATGAGGAGGACGCCGCCGCGCGCGCCGCGTTGTCGCGGGCCTTCTTGGCGATGGCCCTGTTCCGCCGGTCGGCAGTGACTGCGTCGCGTCGCTGAACTTCCACCCTCCACTCGGCGTTCGACATGCCCGGTGGCTTCAATGGCGGCGCCCTCGGCTTCCTCTGCTTCGGCTGGGCCACGGTGCCAGTCGTGGTTGCCGCCGCGCGCGGCATGGCGTACTTCTTCGGCGGCATGGCGGCGACTGGAAGGCGAGCGGGAGGGGGTTTGACGGGAGAAAGGGAGGGAATGGCGGGAGGAAGGCGAGCGAGCGGGAGGGATGCGAGGGAAAAGCGTCAAGAAACGGCGGGAAAAGGCCCTCGGGTCGCCGCCAGGGCGGACCCACGC